>NC_045623.1:15469283-15773392 GCF_009829155.1 Mustela erminea
CTCCCCTGGGGATGCGGTTTTCCTCAAGACATGAAATCTCTACCAACATTGAAACCTCCTCCTCCCCTTCCTTGGGCCAGCCACGCGGGCATATTTCTCTGAGAGGATAATTCCATCTCTTTCCCTGGGAGTTTCCAACCCCAAAATGGCTCAGACTTGCGCAGTGGTGCCAAATACGGCACACAAATTATTCTGAGCAACTCCCAGCCTGGTCTTACACGAATAGTGAAGTAAAAGAGGATAATTCTGGTTTTCTCTCCTTCGTGCCTGTCTTCCCTACTGTCATTGATTGAGTGAGTCACTCATTGATTCATTGATTCAAACTGTTCCCCGAGTGCCGGGCACTGGGAGGTTCAGGTGATGCAAAGGGACAGTGTGAACTGTGCCCCGGAGAGCATGTGGCCGGGAGGGGGGTTCATACATAAATGGGTAACACAGAGGGCAGGGAGCCTAGTTGACAGAAGGGAGTCCAGGGAAACTAGTGGGAGGGACCCATTCTGGGGTTGTCGCTGGGAAGATTTCTGGTGGACATAAGGCTGGAGCTGGGACGTGTGGGCTTTAGCCAGTAAATAAGGGAGGCCTGGGGATGTGGGAGGAGGAGTGGTAGGAGACCAGGGTAAAGAGGAGCTTTGTCTGAGAACCGTCTGGAAGACAGTGTTTCATTTGACCTGGGGAAAGGGGAAGTGATGACCCATCCTTCTGTGATTCCTGCTAGGATGTTAAGTGGTTTTTGTTTTATGTTTTTTTTTAAGATTTTATTTATTTATTTGAGAGACAGTGGGAGAGCGAGAGCACAGGCAGGGGTAGAGGCAGAGGGAGAAGCAGACTCTCCACCGAGCAGGGAACCCCGGGGAGAACTAAGGATCCCAGGACTCTGGGATCGTGACCTGAGCTGAAGGCAGACGCTTAACCACCCAGGCGCCCCTAAGATGTTAATTGTTAATTAAAGAAAGCATTAGCTGCCAAAAGCTTTAAACTGTGGCCCCACCTCTTGAATACCATATTTGTTTTCATTGCCTGCTGCCTGGGAAGAGCATGACCTTGGAATCAAGCCGACCTGGGTTTAAAACTTGACTCACAGTCACTATCTGTCACCTTGAACAAGTCATTTAGTTTCTGGAATCTTCACTTTTTATAAACTGGGGACAATAATCTTCATCCCACAGGGTTGTGATATGGATTAAACGAGATGTCATGTGGAAAGGGCCTAGCACAGAGCTGGTACCACATAGGTGCTCAGAAATGTTGCTTTTACCTCAGCAAATTAAACAAGTACTACCCTACGATCCAGCAATTCCACTTCTAGGTATATACCCAGAAGAACTGAAAGTCGATCTCAAGGAAATATCTGTAGACCCATTATTCACAACAGGCAAAACATGGAAACAAACCAAATATTCACTAACGCATGACTGGATAAAAAAACACGTGACATGCACACCAGACATGATGCTAAGCCAATTACCAAAGGACAAATACTGCACGATTCCACTTCTGTGAGGTCCGTACAATAGTCAAGTTCATAGAGACAGACAGCAGAACAGTGGTTGTCAGGGGCTGGGACAGAAGGGAAAGGAGGGCGTTGTTGTTTAATGGGCACAGGGATGGTGGGAAAGTTCTGGAGATGGACGGTGGTGACGGATGGTACAAAAATGTGAATGTACTTAATGTCCTCAAATGATACACTTAAATATAGTAAATTTTGTTATGTAATAAACATAATAAAAAATGAACAATAAAAAAATTTTTCACAATAAAAAAAATGTTGCTGGGGTGCCTGGTGGCTCAGTGGGTTAAAGCCTCTGCCTTGGGCTCGGGTCATGATCCCGGGGTCCTGGGATTGAGCCCCGCATTGGAGTCTCTGCTTGGCAGGGAGCCTGCTTCCTCGTCTCTCTCTGCCTGCCTCTCTGCCTACTTGTGATCTCTGTCTGTCAAATAAATAAATAAATAAATAAATAGAATCTTTTAAAATAAATAAGTAAATAAATAAATCCCTACCAGACAAAAATCTACAAGTTAAGGGGCACCTGTGTGGCTCAGTCAGTTAAGCATCTGCCTTTGGCTCAGGTCATGATCCCATGGTTCTGGGATTGAGTCCTGCATCGGGCTCCCTGCTCAGCAGGGAGCCTGGTTCTCCATCTCCCTCTTCTGCAACCTCTGCTTGTCAGATAAAATAATAAAATCTTTTTAAAAATCTACAAGTTAACATGCAACTTGACAGTCTGAGTCTTTATTAGTAAAGGCAAATGACAAAGTCAAACAATGAAACACTCTTCTTCAACAACGCTGTCCCCTAGATCTATAACACGAGCCATGTATATGATTTAAATTTTTCCAGTAGCCACATTAAAAAGTAAAACTGAACTGGAGAAATTAATGTTAATAATACATTTTGTTTGACCCAACGTGTCCTAAATATTGTCATTTGAACCTAAGGCATTCACACTTAAATGTCAAGTGTTCAAAAGTCCTATGCTGATAGCAACAGTTCTAGAAAATTAAAAAGTGCTTAAACAAACTCTATTAAACAAATCTTCACTAGGACATTGCAGGTATATACAGTCTTCCGTCTGGCCTTATCTAAATTTTGGATAATTTTCCATAATATATTTACTACCCTAGTATCTACATAGGTCCCTTGGCCAAGTTAGCGGAAGTACAGAAAAGGTGAGTCTGAGCTATGACTCTCTAAAAGGTGGCCAGGTAAATACCTAGTGTGAAGAAATGCTCTCATAAAGGTGTCTCAGGGTCTGTGAGGGCCCAGAGTTCTGCTGGTGGGCTGCGCGGATCAGGAAAGACTTCACCAAAGATGAGTAGTTTTCACAAGGTGGAGCGAGTGGGGGTCACTGTAAGGAAAGGGAAGAGTGTGACCAAAAGTAGGACAGGGTACAAGTTGGAAGAACACTGCTACTTGGGTGTGTGGGGAGGGAGGGTCAGGGACTGAGGCCTGAGTGGTCAGATGGTCTCAGGCATCTCACTTTTATCTGACAGGGAACCATAACAGGGTTTTCAGAAACAGAGGGACCTGGCCAGACTTGTCTTTCAGGAAGACCCTTCAAGAAGGTGTTGGAATCTTCCAACTCTTTCCTCTCTCAATACCCCTGTGGTGAATAGGGATGACGTCTGCATCAAGGTTGGCAGCTAAAAATATTTCCTAGGCATCAAATTACAGATGTGATGCCCAGATTCAGAGCGAAGAAAGCACTGACGAAAAGGCCAAGGTGGCTTCCGAGGTCAGGACAGAGTTGAGATTCCTTCTGGGATCTAAGGAAGGGTGTAGATGGCTTTTATGGATTAATGGCTTAGTAGCTGATACCCTGGCAGCCTTTGGGGACCAGGTGAGTACAAAGTAAAAGGAATCTCAGCTTGGCATTAACACAGCACTGGTCAAGTGAGACAAGCAAGGGCACAGCCTTGGGTTATGTTTTGCATTTTTTTGAAAGAATTATTTATTTATTTTAGAGAGAGGGAGTAGGAGGAGGGGCAGAGGGAAAGAATCTCAAGCAGACTTTCTGCTGAGCACAGAGCCCAACACATGAGTCAATCTCAAGACCCTGAGATCACGACCCGAGTGGAAATCAAAAGTCAGGCACTCAGCGACCGAGCCACCAGTTGCCCCGATCGCTATCGATCGTCTGGACGGAGATAAGAGGTGGCTTTGATTTCTCTTGCCCTTTACAACTGAAAAGCTCAGAGTACTTGATGGGCCTTCTCGGAGATGCTGGTCTCTTGTCTCGACGAGAGGAGGCTCACACAAGGACAAGGAAAGCTGGAAGAGTCACAAATGGTACAAGGAACCAAGAGGAACTCCTGAATTTTCTGAAACACCCTCTTTGGTCCCCCAGCGCATCAGTGTCAGAGAAGAGGAAGCTAATTTGTTTTACTTCTAGTTCTACATGAAGTGCATAGAACAAGCCGCCTCTAGTCCAAGAGCCTGCAGCTCAGAGGAAGAGGAGAGGCAGTGGAGGAAGGGAAGAGTTCGAGATGACTCCACATTCAGTGTCTCTCTTGGTGGTGTATGCGGTGGGGGTGGTGCGGGTGGTCAAAGAGTCTTAAATCAGCCTCCTTATGGCTGATGTGTTTCTAAGCATCCAGTTTGGGAAGGCAATGGACACTGGGAGCCCATTTCCACTTGGGCCCCCAAGTCCCCATGTCCAGGACTAACCACCCAGTTGAAAGAGGAAAATTCTTAGAGATAAAGCTCCCTCCTAGCTTGTTGCCATGAATTGATCTCCAACAGGGGCTTCGTGGGAATGCCTTCTGATGAAAACCAGAGCAGCAGAGGAAACAGAGTCAGAAGTTGGGGAAATGGACCCACACGCGCCAGCTCCCAGGCTCCTAAGCGTTCCTCTCTTCATCCTCCCCCAGGGCTAACACTCCGGCCCCAGCACCTCCTGGAGAGGCTGTGGGATGGCCTGTGTTCTCTCTCTCCAATTTAGGTCTCCCCCGAAAGATCCTCTAGTGGAGTCTACCTGCTCATTTTTGAAAGGTTCCTCAGTGTTCATCCAGGAAGGAAGACAGAGAGGAAGGAAGGAAGTTAAGCTTTATGAAATATGTCAGGTATCGGGCTAAGCAGCCAGGACATGGGATCTTATTCGAGCCTTGGGGAGAACCTGCTAAGGTGGGCAGTATCATCCCCAATTTGACAAAGGCAGCTGCTCAGCAAGCAAGTGGCCAAAGATAGCATAGCCCGTGGTAATTGCAAAGCTAGAGCTCTGGCTCCCCGGTTCCTGTCCACGTTCGTCCCAAGGAGAGCTGAGCTGAACTCCAGAGAAATCCATGATGGAGCAAAAGCCCCAGAGTGAAGAGGACTCCTCAAGCTGGCTGAAAGGAGTCTCCAGCAGTCACCTGGCTCCAGCTATTTTCATAGTCTGCACTGGCCCAACCTCTAACTTCCAGACTACTCTTCAGGGCATCTGAGGACAGCTCGGAATCTCTCCTGTGGGACGTAACATTCAAACAGCTTTGGCAGCAACTTCAGGGGGCTCAAGGGCCCTGAGAGTCAGCAAATGGCCTTTGAGACCCAAGAGTCTCCCTAGGAGCCTAGATGCGAAGGAGTGCCAGGGTCTGGAAGGGTGGATGAAGATGGAACAGCGCTATGGGGGTGGGGTGGGGCAGGGGTGGTGAGCAGAGATTAGGGTGCTACTGACAGCCAGGGCAAGAGTCTCATGGCAGAGCCCCGGGGGGCAATGCCCCTCCTGGGGTGAAATGTGCTGGTATCAGGTGAGGCCACCAAAAGGCATCATGGAGCCCTGGGGTGCTAAGAGAGACAGGGTTCCCCAAGCCAGTCCTGCCCCATCCCAGAAGTGGATTTTGTTCTAATAAGGGAAAGTGGTATCCCATGACACAGCTCAGAGTCCTAAGCCTCCATTCGGAGAGCGAGAGCGGATTAAGATTTCTTCCCCTGAAGCCAGACGTGTCCACGGTTACAATAAAAATCCGGGAGCGGTCTTGGTCTCCGAGTAACTGAAGCCTCCCACTTGCCAAGGATGGGGTGGCGTCAGGCTAACCCAACCGGCAAGGCAGTCTGTTAAAAATAATGCTTACATAAAGAAAACACCCTCAGAAAAAGAAGCCTGAGTAATCTGGGCGGGCTGGAATAAAGGCCTCCTGTTCTGACCTACCTCTGAGATGAAATGATCTATTTCTTCCTCGAATTGCTCCCCCAGTTCTGTTCATTCACGTGCTTGCTCAGCAGACACCCAAACAGTGTTTTGGGTTTACCCAGCTGTTCTATTTCCAGCCTGTTGAGTTCATTTTAGGTCCCACAGTCGGGATTGGTCCCTCCTGCTTCTCCCTCCTCCCCTCCTCCCCTCCTGGCATTTTCTCACTCCTCCCGCCGTGCTCCCCCTCCCACTCCTCCATCCTCCACCCTTCCTCTCTGCCCCCACTCCTTTTCCTCCCCCTCCCTCTCGCTCCCCCTCCTTCTCCAAGATCCCTGCTCTCTCTGCCTCTCCTCTAGCGCTTTCTCCTGCCTACTTGCTCTTCGGCTCCCATTCCCCATAGCTTGCAGGTTTGTGTGGACAAGACTTGGGGGACAGGGGAGAGGGCAGGCAGCTTGGCGGGCTTCTCTCTGCCATCTCACTGCCTTGGGATGGATGCACACGGGACCTCCTGGGTCGCCAAGAGGGAAATGGCCACCCCAGCTGGTCATCTCATGAGCATTTCCGACCCAGGGCCCTGCATCATGCTGGAAGGTCTTCATCCCGTCACCCCACAGTGAATGGCCCTAGCAAGGATTTCTGGAAGAGGGTTTCTAGTCAGGCCTGCCAAGCCCTACTCTCCCGATTGTCTCTCTAAGTATCAATGGGGGACATGCCCAGAGCACCGTCCGCCTGGCTGAGTCTGGCTGGCTGTTTCGTGCCTTCCACCTGTGTATCCTCCCAGGGCAATCTCCAGGAGATGCCTCATTTCGCAGTCAGGGGGACAGCTTCCAGGGAGGTTAAGTCATTTACCTGGTGTCACACAGGTCACAAGCAGCAAAGCTGTGGGGGGAGGGCAAAATTCTGGGTGTGGGGAGTTAATGGACGACAGCGGAGCCGAACGGGCCAGCTTGAACCCGTGGCTGCATGTGGCCACAGAGCCAGTGGCCAGGGGTGTGGGGGCCAAAGCCAGGCGGAATGGGTTGGGGTCAAAATCGGCATGGGCAATCTGTCTGTGGGATCTCTGTCAGGCTAACTGCTGTGCCTTGGTTTCTTAACGGAAGTGATTAAAAGAGCCCTCACCTCCTGGGTCTCCTCTGAGGACTCATCCACACAGAAGGCTCAGAACAACACATGGCCAGTTACCCACTCAATGTGAGCTCTTACTATTTCCAGAGGCATCCGCTCTCCTCTTCTGGAGGAACACCCCAACCCCTGAGAGAAGGTCAGAGGAATGATAACCTTTCACCTCAGGTAGTACTCTAGGGGTTCCAGAAGGCTCTTCTACCCACTTCCTCATTTAACCTTCATGCCTCCCTTGGATGAAGGTAGGGATGGTTGAATTCCCATTTCACAGATGTGGAAACTGAAGCCGAGCAATGACCTGGGACTGGCCCCGGCTCCTGTGGGAAAAATCATCACCAGTCTCTCTCTCTCTCTATGGCCCATGCCTGCAGCAGGGATTTTGCCCAAATTGGCACTCAGAGAGTTGGAGAGGGCCGGAAGCTCCTAAAAGAACACTCTCGTGAAGACTGAGCAGGTGGAAGAGGTAGAAGGGAAGAACCCGGGACGTAAGCCCTTAGCCATCCTAGGTAGACTCCAGTGACAGCCAGTCTGAAGCCATTAGCTCCAGGAGAGAAAGGCCCAGGTGGTCAGAGCCTGGGAAGTGGAGGGGAGTCAGGGCTGTGGTTGGGGGCTCTGATGGCAGGAAGGGAGACTTGGTTGGCACACGGGGATCGGGTAGAAGAGGGAGAGGCCCAGCATCCCAGGGAATTGTTCTAGACAAATTCTGAGACCAGGCATGGGCTAGAATGACAGGTGCGCATGAGGAAAGTCAGCAGCGGGGAGCTAATTCATTCCCTGTCTGCTCATGCATTCATCGTGGAGCTCCCAGCACTGAGCAGGGGCTGGAGATAAGAGCGTTAATAAATGAAACACCCATAAATGAGCAAACAGACGACAAGCTATCCCAGTGCTAAGTACTACACTGGCGGGGGGAGGGTGTACGAGGTACTGTGAAAGTATAAAGGAAGAGTCCAGGAATGGCTCTCCGAAAAGGTGACAGTTGAGTGGGCCTTGAGGGATGAATAAGTGTTTGCTAGGCAGAGGATTCAACACTGGAATATGGAAGGGGGACAAAAAGGAGAGAGAAGATCTTCTGGACAGAGGCAGCTTCTACTGCATATCACTTCTAATTTCACTTTTGTGCTCCATTTTCTCTTTTATTAGTCAAAGCGAAGCCAGAGCTCCTTGTAGAACCTTGGTCTCTAATTTGATTCACATAAGGAGCTCCTGCTTTCTTCTCTGATCAAAACGAACAACAAACAAACAAACAAAAAACCCTACCCTGCTTGGAACTCTCCAGACTTCCATATAATCGAGAAGGGGGCTCTTACTCCATAAGTTGAGAGGAAATTTAGTAATCTTGCATCCTGGGAAATAAAATATGTGTGAACCCTAATTTATACTAGAGTGTAGATGACTGGCACAAGATACTTTTTGATCCATAGATGAGACCATGAAGAGAGGGCAAAGAGAACAGAAGGCCCCCGGAAGTGTGTGTGTTTGAGATGTAGATAAAGGGGTGGCATTTACTGAGGGTACAGAAAAACCCAGGAAGAGAGATGGAGGATTCTAAAAACCGATTTTCCAGTTCTGTCCAGAGAAATTAGCTAGTCACAGTCCAGCACACTGAGGCCCAGAGGGAAAGTGGTACCACTGGGGCCTTCTTACATACCCCCTACCCTAATTATCCTATCCCCAGACTCCCCAGGAGCTGGTTGCTACCTCTAAGGGTGTCCTGAGAGAAATGAGGTCCCTAATCGATCTGCCAGGAGTACAAACAGTGTTGTCCCTCAGGGGAGGAGACGGTCCTGAGGCATGAGGTTGGATGCAGCTGGGATATTGGGAAGGCGGCTAGTTCTGACTCCTGTTTTTTGGTGCTGTGGGCTCCTCTAGTCCACAGGCCCCCAGGCTGGCCATCTAGTGGCCTAAGAAGGGTGAGGATCCTGTAGCAGCTTCTCCGTACTAAGAGTGGTGGCAGCAATGACTACGGAGCTCTCTCTCCATAGCAACCTGGCAGGCGCCCCCCCAAGGGAGGGCCACCATGGCAACAGCTAGTCCAGGAACAGCTCCTCTGGGCCCCCTGGTCCTCCTGGGCTCACCCTTGGTCTTCCCAATGGGCAGCTGGCCGGGCCTGGGCCAAGTGGGACACCTTCTCTCTGAGCCCCTCTTGGGTGAGGTCTGAGGGCATGGAGAAAAGCCTGTTTTTGTGTGTTTCTCTTAGTTATATGATTTGAACATTTGATCAAGCAACTGTCCTTGGACCTGGGGCCTACAGGTGAGAAACTGGAGGGGTTGGGGGGTGTGAGGGGGTCTCTAGGGATATTCGGAATGGAGTTGCCCCCGGGTTAAGGAATCCCAGGCTCTGGTCCCTACAGAGGTCCCCTCAGGGGTAGTCATACCCCAGTGGCCCCAAGCTCTTGAGCTGAAGGCTCAGGATGTCCCCTAGAGGAACACTGCCGTCCCACCCAGAGACCTGAGCTGGACCAGGAGGTTCAGAGTTCCAGGAAGAGCACATGCCGGGAGGCAGACTGGCTTGAGGGCCATGCTGGCCCATGCAACTCGTGTTCTTTCCCTCTTCCACACACCCAACCTCTGTCCCCTCCAGCCTTGTCTCTCCCCTCTTCATCAAGGCCTCATCCCTCCTGCCTCCCTCACTTCCTTCCTTCACTCCCCCATTCCAGGGGGAGCACTTACCACGCAAGGTGTGGCCCCCTCCCCAGGGGAGCCAAGGTGAATGAGCTCCCTCAGGTAGCTCACTGGTTGGGGAGGGGGTTTGCACAAATTCCCCAAACTGCTGGTGGAAGCCAAGTTCCAGAAGGGAGAGCAGGAAGAGCTCTGAGAGCTCTCCTCTCAGCCTCCCTCTCTCTCAGCCCTCCTCATCATTCTGACAGTTTCTCAGGCAGGAAATGCATAATGTAAAGAGAAGAGCTTTCACGTTCCTCCCCAAGGACTCCCAGGAATGCCCTAGAAGGGAGGTGCAGAAGCCAGCTGGAAACAGCTTGGAGGAAAAGGAGAGGGTGTAGTTCGGCGGCTGCTCATGGCCTGGCCAGGTCTGCCCGTTCATTCATTCATATAATATTTATGGAGCCCCTAGCACTGTGCCGGGCCCCAGGTACTTACAGGGAGGCAGGCAACAGACAAATAGGTCGTTCCAAAGCGTGCTAAGCCCGGGGGAGAAAAGGAGCCTGCTACAGTGGTAGGAGACAGCACAGGGCACTGGAGGGGGCCACTAAGAAGTGACATTTAAAGCCAGAGCAGAGGGATGAGAACTCAGCCTGGCAAAAGGAGTCTGAGAAGGTGGGCACAGTATTCCACTAAAGCTGGAAGAAATGGTGCGTATAAGAAAGGCTCAGCGGCTGAAAGGGGAGAGGCCTGGGTGACGGGGCAGAGGCTGGGAGGGGCCTGAGGAGCCACAGGCCCTTGAGGTTCCTCTCCCCCTTACCTTGACAGAGTTCAGATTTTATTCAAATGCAGCAGGATCATGAAAGCCACAGAGGGCTTAAGCCTCAGGGACAGGATCCTCCTATCCCATTTAAGAAGCCCTATCTGGCTGCTGGAAGGAGACCGGCTTATAGGAAGGCAGCTGGGAGCCAGGGAGGAGGAGTGAGAGGTGGAGGGCTTGTGAGGTGTATTTCAGAGGGAGGAACTATGGGACCATAAGGGGTTGGCATGAGGGTGGGAGAGATCTTTACTGGTCTTTCGTGACACTGGAACATGAGCCCCCTGAGGGCAGGGGTCCTGCTGGCCTGGTTCCCTGCTGGTGCCCCAGGATGCGGTATAGGCCTTTGGTAAATAAAGATTTAATGTGTGCTGAGTGAGTGAGTGAATTCAGCTTCAAGAGGGAAGGGTTAACAATGACACCCCAGTTTCTGGCTCAGACTGGGGAGGTGGCGAGTTTGTGGTAGCACACGGAGGGGAGAGCCGTGAACTCAGAGCCCAGTGTCAGGTGGGCGAGGGGGGGCCTGAGCGGGCAGGGTGAGTGTGTGGAGAGTAGGAAGGGGAGGGCTGCTGATGTGCACCCAACATGGGCTGGGAATAGAGAAAAAGCTCAGTGTATGTCTGTCCAGTGAACAAATAGAGTTGAGAGTTCTGGGCCCGACCTACCAACATGGCCGTTGCCAGGTCCTGGAAGCTGTTTCAGACCGTAGGTGTGGACAAGATAGATCACCTAGGGGAGAGTGAGTAGAGAGAGAGAAAGGAAGGGACCTCCTCTGACCACCCCCTCTCCCCACACTGGGAATTGCTGAGGTAGGGAAGCAGAGACCCTAACTCAGCAAAAAGCAGAGCCCTTGCAGTTTGAGGAGCCTCTTAGGGAATAGCCCTGAAGGCAGGTAAATATGGTGCCTGGGGGTGAGGGTGGGGGTAGGGTGACAGGCTGGTCCCTCAGCCCCATGAGGAAAGGAGAAGCTTCCAGCACCAATAGCAGAAGGCCTCTGACCCTCTGACCTGGAGACCCAACAGCTCTCCTCCTGTCTCCCTCTCCTCAGCCCATGATGCTATGGTCAGGCCCAGCTGAGGCTCCCCAGGAGAGAGCAGGGCCCAGCGTCCCTGGAAGCTCTTGTAGCCTTTAGAGAAATGCTGTCCGGGGCTCAGGTGTGGTGACCACAGCCCCAAGTGACTGGGCCAGTTCATGGGCCACCTGTCGTGTCGACCCCACAAAGGCCCAGAGCCTGGCAAGGAAGGCAGGTGCTCATGGTGACGAGGCTGTCAGAGCCCCAGGAGGCTGTACGGGTGGGGCCTGGCTACACACCGTCAACCTGAGCCCAGGGTGTCAACCAAGTCATCGGCTCAGATGCCCCACAAATGCCAGTCTCTGCCCTGGCAGGCAGCCATGATTGGTTGGAAAGAGGCAAACAGAGAGTCTACCAGGGAGTTCCCCACCAGAGTAAAGGACTGGGAGGAAAATCATGTTGGGAGAGGAGTTCATCCGGGTCCTGTTAGGAAGACTTGGGCTCCGGACCTGCCTACCCCACTACGGAGTTGCGGGGTGCCACCCCCCAGCCCCCAGGCAGAACATGTGAGAACCGCAAGAGGTCTTCTAATTCAACCTTCCACGCCCAGCAGATATTCTTCCCACGAACCCTGGCACATGACCACCCAGAGACGGGGACCTCATACCCACAGGACAGGCCATTCCGGTTTGGCAGTTGTTAGAAAGCTTCCCTTTTTCTCAAGGTCTGGAAGGACCCAATTGCCAGTGTCACCAATTAACAGAGTCACCTCCAAGGAGGAGCGTAGGACTATGGGAGCGGGACTGGGCCTTCCTTCCCTGTTGATTTGGTACGGGGTGCTTTTAATACAGTGCGTGAAATTTGTTAATAGCAAGGAAAACAAAAAGTCAGGTTCTTCTTTATTTGACCCCAATCTGTCCTCCTAACATTTCCATCTTTTGGTCCTAGGTCTGTTCTCTGGGATCAGAAAATAAGCTAAACCCGCTTCCCCTTGGATAGGAATCCCATTTCTTCTCCAGGCAGAGCCGCTCCTGCTGTAACTTGGTCTCCAGATCCAACCTCATCCCAGTCAGCCCCTTCTGAGCCTCAGACAATAAAACTCAGTGGATTGCAGAGGAAGGAACCAATTCCGAGTTGGGAGTCATGCTAATTAATTAATGACATTCCCTTTTATGTGTGTGTGTGTTGGGGGAGAGGAGGAGTACCACCAGATCCCTCACTTCCTCAGTCCTCGGTTATCTATAAAAGGGGAAAAAAGGGGCACCTGGGTGGCTCAGTGGGTTAAAGCCTCTGCTTTCGGCTCAAGTCGTGATCCCAGGGTCCTGGGATCGAACCCCGCATCGGGCTTTCTGCTCGGCGGGAGTCTGCTTCCTCCTCTCTCTGCCTACTTATGATCTCCGTCTGTCAAATAAATAAATAAAATCTTTTAAAAAAGCGGGGGGGGGGGTGACAATACCTTTGTTATCAGAATCAATTGAGATGAAAGAAATGAAAAACATTAAAAGCGCAAATCCCTACCTACCCTTGGGGTTCTGACTTAGAAGCCCCATTTCTTTTAAAAAGCAGCGGAGCCTTGGACTCATGGAAACAGACAGCTTGGGTTCGAATCCCAGCTCTGCCACTTCTCAGCTGTGTGACCTTGGAGAAATGAACCTACGTACTGTGCCGCAGTTTTCTCCATGAAACAAGAATGGGGATGCCAATCTCGGAATGCATATTTAAGGGTTTGGATATATTGGCCAACATCCCGTAAGTGTTAACTGTCTGGTGTTATGACCCCTACTCTGCCTTCTCCACACAAAGAGAAGGGCTTTACCGAAATGAGGTTAATCTGTAGCACTTAGTTGGAAGGAGAGGCTGTAAACCAAACTGGGGAGGGGTACTGGGGTTAAGTTGTTCCACAACACTCCCCTTGCCCCCAATATCTGTGGGCAACGGTTCTGTGCTGGGCACTGCACCCACGGCCTTAGAGGCGAGTTCCCTGAGTGCTGCCAACAGCTCGGTAAGGTGGGCGCTCTCCTTACTCCCACTCCATGGATGAGGAAACAAAGGTTCACAGGGGTTAAGTGACTTGCCTCAGGTCACACAGCTAGGAATTTACAAAGCCAGGACTCCTGAGTCTGAATTAAAGTCCTGGAGACAGGGGCACCTGGGTGGCTCAGTGGGTTAAAGCCTCTGCTTTCGGCTCAGGTCACAATCCCAGGGTCCTGGGATCGAGCCCCGAATCGTGCTCTCCGCCTGGCGGGTAGCCTGCTTCCTCCTTTCTCTGCCTGTCTCTCTGCCTACTTGTGATCTCTGTCTGTCAAATTAAAAAAAAAAAAAAAACTTTAACAACAATAAAATAAAGTCCTGGAGCCAGGACTCCTGAGTCAAGACACCTGAGTCTGTCTGACTCCCAATGTCAGTCTTGGACACCTGTGTCCTGTTCTCTTGACTAGCTCAGTAATTTGGGCTCAGGCACTGCTTTTTGAGGAAGCCACTGACTTTTCTCCCTGACCGCACTGCCCGCTGTTTCTGTGAGGTGAGGCAGAGGGCTTGTCTGTTCTCTCCCTGAACTCTCCGCCCCTGTACGCAGCCCCTCTCCCCTCCAGAAGTCTGTCATCAGATGGTCACCAGGGACTCCAGCTGCATCTCCTGGTCCCCTCAGGCCCTGGTCCCCCCAAGGCCACCCTGGGCCGTTTGCTGGCCCTTGGCCCCTGACCATAAAATGGTTCCACTCATCCTCAAAAAAACACAACAAGAAAACAACCATTTTGGACGTGGGCCCTGATGCGTAATATCATTACAGAGCCAGCAGTGCATCCCCGCCCATTATCGCCCAGCCAGGCTTCTCTGAGGCGAGCCTGGCTGCAAATGGCTTTCTCCGGTCTGGGGGGCCCTGCAGCCCCCACTCGCCCTCCATGGCCGGAGGAGATCTTATCTTTAATTGACAACTGGCTGCCTGCCATCATTTTGCCTCAGCTGGCTCCGGCTCCAAGCCCGATTTCCTCTCCCACTTCAGGAGCAGGCTTCCCCTCACTTCTTCCATCCCCTCGGCTCTGCCTCCCTCGCCCCTGCCCCCTGTGACCAGATATGGAGGAGAGCTCAGAAGTCTGTGGGCCTGGGAGCTACAGCAAGGGGTGAGGAGGGAACTAACAACTTGCTGGGCACCCATCGCGTGTCATGTGCACACCGAGGGCTCCAGGCCAGGTCTGGACACTCACGGTGTCTGAAATGGGGGCTGTTGTGATTCCCGTTCTCTCCAGGCCAGGAAATGGAGGCTCCGTGAGCCACCCCCAAGTTACCCAGCTAGCATGTGGTGAGCTTTGAATCCAGACGTTGAACTGAGGCCCTGGGCTTCTGCCTGGAGTAAGAGGGTGAGGTGGATGGACACATGTCCCCAGATGTGGCTGCGTGGCTTCCAGAGCCCAGTGCCAAATGAACACGCAGGGCCCCCTCTGCTGTGATTTCAAGACAGTGACAGCTGAGCGTGAAGCTGCACGCCTGGGAGTCAGCCCCGCAGGTGTCCCAACGTGAGTGAGTGGGGAAACCCTCAGGAGGGGCCGTGCGTCGCCACTACATACCACGACCCCCATCTTCTCTGGGCCCAGGATTTGGTCATTTCCCACCCCTCAGTAGTCCCAGATGTGCTGTCACTCCCCTGTTGGTCTCAGTTACCCAGTCGTCACCGCGCCTTGGGCATCCCCAGGGCCTTGGCCCATATAGAATTAGCACAATTGCAGGGAGGAGCCCCTCCCCCACAGAAACAAGCAGGAATACAGGGGGACTCCTTCCAAACCCTTCTGTCCTTCCGGGCTATGTTGGGGCTCGGGGGCACCAGCGGAGACCAGGACGCTGGGGGTGGGGGAGCTGAGTCTTCCTTTCCCAACCCCAGGCAATCCTTTTTCCTCTCTGAGCACTCTCGTCTAGCTCTGAGTGCAGGGGTGGTGAGGTAGCAATGATTCCTGGGGGGGTGGGGGTGGGGTTGCCAATGATAGGAGTGTGCTGCATTTCTCAAGTGTTGGGATAGAAGCCCAGGATGTCCCCGCAGACACAGAGCAAGAAAGGAGAGGCAGAGGCAGTCACTCAGGCAGGAGCAGCAGGATGCTCCAGATGTTTTTATTGGGGCTCGAGCACGGCATGACAGTGGGGGACATCCAGACAGGGCGGCAGGGCCCAGCCTCGGCATGCC
Organism: Mustela erminea; assembly: GCF_009829155.1. Lineage (NCBI taxonomy): Eukaryota > Metazoa > Chordata > Mammalia > Carnivora > Mustelidae > Mustela > Mustela erminea. The sequence goes on from NC_045623.1 coordinate 15,484,613, forward strand.
TCAGACACACATGACGGGACAGCTCTAGAAAAGGACTGACCAACACTAGGAAGGGACAGGGTGGGAGGTGGGGGGCGTGGAGTGGGGAGGGAGGGCCGCGGGAGGGGCAGAGGCCAAGGTCGAAGGGGTCACCCGGCCTCTGCTATTGCACGGTCCTCTGGCCACCGGCCAGGAAGTACAGTATTGCAACTGGTCTCCACTCGCCCGAGGCGTCCCCTTCTCAGACCCCTGAGCCGGATGGGCAGACAGACCTCTTCCCTGCCCGTCTGCCCAGCAGCATCTTTGAAAACAAACGGACGAAGGGGACAGAACAAAAACTCCCAAATTAAAAAAAAAAAAAAGACAAAACGCCCCCCTCAGTCCAGGACAGAGGTAAGGGGGAGAAAGGAGTGGAAGGAGCGGCCAAGGAGCCCCTGGAAGTCCCCCCCAAACTGAGGCGAGGGTGGGAGGTAGAACCCCAATCTGGGGTGGGATGGGGCTAGTGGGGAAGTGGCCCTGGGGGGAAAGCAGGCCTTCCACAGACCACGAGCCACAGGAGAAACCACCCCAAGAGGGCAAGTCTAGCCTGGGATCCCCCCCAGTGGGACTGGCTGTTCCCAGACGCTCTTTTCCTGGGACATTCCACATACGTGTCCAGCAGAAATAAGGAGTCAGTGAAGGGGAAGGGGATGATGGTCGGGGGGCCTGGGGGTGGGGCCTGGGCTGGGGGAGACACAGTCTGACAAAGACGACAGACCACCAAAAGCACGTGCACTACACACGAGAGTATAGTATGTATGAATATAGATGCTATATGTGCATATATATCTCTTCAATGTACAACAGAACAGAACATCAGGCCCAGATGGCTCTGGGCCCAGAGGGTCACATGGGAGGTTTTCCATCAGTCCTGGGCAAACAAGGATCTCTGAGTCTTTCTCAGCGAAAGATTCTTGCCAGGGTTCCAGAGTTTCCCTAAGCCTTGGCTTTCTGTCTGTCTGCCTGCCTCTCTCACGTTGGTGCCGCTTAAGAGAGGGTGAGGACTTCAGCCTGGGCATAGCTGGGCGAGAGGGCGTCTCGGCAGGTCTCTGTGTTTAAAGAGCACAGGTGTGAGACACTGGGACGCACGCTTTCAGCTCAACATTGCCTTCTGGGGGGGCAAGGAGTTCAGCAAAAGAAAGGGAGAAACAAAGAATGAGATGTTAGAAGGAAGCCAGCTGCTGACCCACAGCCTGTGGGCTAAGGACTAGGCCAGGAGCAGAGCTGGAAGGCAAGGGGACCCAGGGCGAAGAGGTGGGAAGCACAGGGATGGGTCAGGGAATGGGGTGAGCCCCTCCGGCTGCCCATAGCTGCCTACCCGGAGCTAGACCAAGTGACTCCTAGGTCATGTTACAGCTAATCTCCATATGTACTCAGGTAATGAGCTCCAGGAATCCCCAGCCCTCAGGTCGTCACAACTCCAGTGTGGTGGGCGGGAGGACCACAGCCCTGCAGCCTGGCATGGAGGCACTGGGGGAGGTTCCTAGCATGGCCTGTGGTCCAACCTGGGCTCCCACACAGCTCCTGAACCCCCACAGAGCTCCACCCGCCATCACCAGCTGGGGCCATTCCACTGTCCCGGGGGGCTAGTGAAGAAGGTCCCTAAGTGTGCTGCCTTGTGGTGCCCAGCCCCTCTTCCTCAATCTGGCAGGAACAGAGTTGGAGCAGCTGGAAGGTAGATACCAAAGGGGAAGGTCAGGGAGGACCCATGTGTCCATCTCAGGAGACAAAGCCAGAAAAAAGCATCTTATTGAGAAACCCAAAGCACAGTGAGCCCTTCTCGCCATCCCTTCCTCAGCCTGGAGTGTCAGTGGCGTGGGCCTTCCCTTCTTCTACCTTCCCAGCACTGACACAGGAAGGGCAGGCAAGAAGGCTGCCAAGGGGGCAGGGATTTCGGGGTGATACTCTTCCCAATGCAGAGGAGGCCCCCCTCTCCCAGGGGACTCTGGGAAAGGGCAGCCCAGGGGCCAACAGGTGACTCCTGGAGTCCCAGCCCTCGGGCTGGTATTCCGTCTCCCCTCTGACTCCTGCTTCTATGCTGAATGGACTCCTCCCACCCCCACAACCCTGGCTTCAGCTCACAGCCCAGGGGAAGAGCTCCTCCTCAATGCCCAGGGTTGAGAAATGCCTCTAAGGTTGTTAGGAAGGTTAACAGCTCCTATCTGGGCTGCTTCCCTGCTCTGAAAGGACAGCATGAGCCCAAGCTTTGGGGGAAAGGCTTCTCAGAGACAAAGTAATGGTTACAGGTCCAAGTCCACATGCAACACAAAGCAAACTGTGCTCTCAGATTATAGGCAGAGGAGAGAGTCTTTCCCTGAGGAGGGAGGCCCCAGGTCTGGGTAAGTTGAGGCCTGGGCAAGCAGCCACCTCCCTAGGCAGGGCCCAGTATACAGTGGGTCTCTATAAATCGAGGACTCACTTTGCCCCTTCCCAAGGCCCAGAGGTCCTTAGAGGTTGCTGTGGCAGATGGCCTACTCCGCCGTCATTAGCTAGGTCCTGTGTTTCCCCACCAGAAGCCAGAGAACCAGTGCGGGGACAGGCAGGAGCCCATCTCCCAAAGGTAGAAGGGGCTCCAGCCCAGCACTCCCATATCATGTTGCCCAGGGACAGCTGTACCCACCAGAGGGGTGCCATGAGCATGCCCGTCCCTGTGGGAGGGAAGAGAGGGAAAGAGGAGGTGGGTGCCGTGGAAACTTGGACTCCTGACAACTTGAGGGCCGTTTCAGAAATAGCCGCCTCAGCTCCCTGAGCCAGGAAACCAGGCCCAAGCACAGAACCGCTGTGGGGTTCGTGCTGAGCTGGACACCACATCCCTGCTGGGGCCGGGACCCCAGGGCCAGGGACCCCTGCTGAGACAGGACTGAATCTGTCCTCACCTAGGAGAAGCAGTTGGGCTCTCAGCCCCAGCTTTGATAGGGCTCCTAGAGTCTCCATCCTGGTCCACACGGCTTCCCTGTCCCTGTCACTTGAAGGGGCCTGTCCCCTCTTGAAGGGTGGTCACATGGATGCCCCCATATTTTCTCACCTCTTGGGGGGACATCTCATTCTGAGAGCAAGCCAGAGACAGGCCCCATGGACCGCAGCAGGGTTGGGATATCCCCAGGACCTGCTGCAGACTTTTCTGGAAGGCACATTCCTGTGTCTGCCCCAGGCTGAAGAAGACAGAGGGCACTAAAAGGGGGGTGGTCCTGGCAGAGCCTTTTCACAATATCCAACTTTCATGAAATGATCTGGACTTTTTGCCCAGTTCACCTTTCAGGGGCACCTCCACACTCCCCGGCCTCCTGCTGAGTCCCTGAAGGCTGTCTTGCCATTCTTACCTTTGCCCACCCTGGAAGGAGCAGTTATGGACCTTAGTCATTCCCTCTCCAAAGCTGCGTAATCTGACTCTAAAAATTGCGAGGCTCCGCTGTCAGATCTAATTCCCATCAGGTAAAACAGGAATGTCTTGGCTGAGGCCTTCTCGGGTCCTGGGACAGAGGGGGCCTGGAGAGCCTCCCCCAGTTCACTGCTAGAGAGGGGCCCCCTGCAGCCCAGCCCCGCCCTGCCTGGGAGTGACAGGATGCTTATGCAGGAGCAGGAGGGGGTGGGATGGCTTCTGTCCCCACACTTCCCCTCAGCTGCCCCTGCCCAGAGTGCACCCCTTCTCCCTCAATGACTCACACACCTGTTGTGCTCCCGGGCTTGTTAGGTAAATGAATACACTTAATTATAGAAATTAGATGAGTCTCTGGCTCTGGCAGCCATCCAGAGCGCAGAGGCTGGGTGGGAGCGGCAGGTGACTCAGGCAGGGCTGGGAGTCTGAGGCAGCAGGAGGAGGAGGGAAGAAAAACTCGTGGAAGCAGAGAGAGCAGCGCGGGAGAGATACAGCTGCTGGGGTGCAGATGGGATGCCAGGTTCTGCCGCCACAGGGTGTCACTCCCGGGAGGAGGGCATTCCCATGCCCCGGCAGCCAGCCAATTGTGGGGCCCTAGGGACCCCACCTGCATGCCAGGCCAGAGCTGGAAAGCATCAGGCCTCCTCTCCCAGGGGGCCACCGCTCCCCTGACCAGCCAGCTCCCTGTGCACCAGCAGAGATGGGGCACCTGCGGGACAGCCTTATTCTTTGCTGGTCTGGGAGTGGGATGGACAGACAGACAGACAGAGATAGTCAGTCATAGGCTGGTTACCGACTGAAGGCCACGAGGAGTGGAAATGCATTCCCTGGGATGAAGGTGGGACCTTGAGGGGAGGCAAGGCTCAGAGGCACAAGTCCCGGGGGGCGGTGGTGGGTAATGCCAGCAGCTCCGGCTCAGGCCGGGCACCAGTGCGGGAGGAGCCCTGGGAATAATCTCCCCCTTGCTCTCAGGCTCCAGAGCCGAATGTTCTGGGGAGTTGGGTGCTGTCGGGGAGAGGCTTGGGGGTCTGGGTTCTCCTGCCTCTTGCCCGGCTCCCTTGGGCCTACGGAGAAATGAGGGCTGGAGGGCATGTGAGCGTGGCGTGCACCCAGAGGTGGGGAGAGCCGGGGGCACGGCTAAGGGCCCGGGTGTCCGGGTGGAGGGCTGGTGAGAGGGTGGAAGGGGTGGGAGAGTAGGAGCTTTCTCGGAGGATAGGGTGAGCTGTATCTCGATGCCAGTGGAGACAGCCCCAGACTGGTTCCAGCTGCTCCTGCTATGCTGTTTAGACTCCGGGATTTTGCACAGCCTTGGTGAAGAAAAGGCACATGGGTCAGAGAGGCATGGCCCCTCATCTGAGCAGCTCCATGGGATCCATGCTCCAAGGGGGCCCTGTGGTGCAGGGAGCCCCACACTGGTTGAGGGATCTGGCCTGCCTGGGGAAGGCTCCCTGACTTTCCCTGCGTTCCAGGTCATTTGGGCTCCAGAGGACAGACCTCAGGGCCCCCCCCAGCTGATTTCTGCTCTGCCACTGTCCCCAGGTAAGCTCCCCTCCAGCCACCCAAAGACCCCATAACCTCCAGCAGCCCTCTTCTCCATCCTAAGCAACCCCAGTCAGCACCAGTCCCCTTCCTCCCAGGAAGTTCACACTGTGATCCTCAGGCAGCTGGAGTCTAACCATGGGGTCTGTGCCCATGGCTGAAGGAGCCCCGGGCTCCCCGCTCCAGCTCCTACACGGAGCCTGAATGCAGAGAAGGGAGGCATGGTCTGGCACAGGGAAAGTTGCCGAGTGCTTCCTGGGAGTTTGGCGATGCTAACTGCCACGCTTGCTTAGCAGGGCCTGTTTCCCAGCAACCCACCTGTTCCTTCTCGAAGGTCACTCTAATTGGCTGAGCTACATGCTTGTTGCCAAGAAGCAGTGTGGAGGCATCTTGAAAATAAAACAGCCGGGCCACACAGGCACCCAGAGGGATCTGGCACTGTGTGCGATCCAGACTCTCCCGCCCATGCACACACACGTGCGACCCCGGCCCTGGGTGTGACCCACTGCAGCTTCTTCCACGCTGCCACTGAGCCCCTCACAATACCAGCAGGAAAACTGCGGTGCTCAGCACTCGGCTCAAGTCCTACATGGGAGGTGGGGATCCCTCCTGCCCTACCTAGGGCCTCTGGGCCCTCTCCTTCCAGCTGCCAGAGGGCTGCTCCCGCTGCTGCCACCCAATAGGACATAAGTCCAGCAGAGCAGGACACATACCCCTCAGGGCCTGGTTAGGGTCACAGTGCCCTGGAGATCCCATGGGGCCAGGGGCCAGGAAGGTGCCTTGCAGGCTGGGATGGGCAAGCAAGGGGACATCCTTGGAAGGACCTAGGCATCCTGGGCTAATCCCATAGCAGCCCCTGCCCCACTTCATTCAACCCAGATTTGGTCTGGAGCTTGGGGCTAGTGAGAAGTTTGGCAGGGGTGGGGGGAGCAAATTTGGCTAAAAAAGGGCAGATTAAGAAGTGGCCTGAGAACCCAGGGACAAGCTTTTTTTTGGGGGGGGGACTCAAGGTTTATCCCAGAACTAAGTGTTTAGGCAGGTTATGTCACAGGAACAGGGCACAAAAGACAAAAAAAGGATCAGGAATGGGGCAGGAGCACCTGCTTTTGACACTCCTGTTCTCAGCCACTACTGGCCCTCAACCATCCTCGGTCATTTCTGACCCCCTTTTGGCAGGCAAGGAATACCCAGCTCCACTGCCCGGCTTCTGCCCTGTTTCTGCTGCAGCCTGGGGCCTGCTGGTAGAATTTCAACCTTCCCTTATGGAGAGATCACACTACTTCCCAGAACCCTGGAGGGGTTCCTTCAGAACACACTTAAGAGGGATACACTTTCCATACTTACTCCTACCCCAATCCCCACCTCCTGGTCACCTTCTGGCTCTGCCTCAAGAGGCCTGTAGAGCTGGGGGGGACCCTCCTGGGCTCTTGGGCCCCCCACCCCCACCCCATGAGGGATGGCAGAGATAGGGCCTATGCTAGGCTCTCCGAAGACCGCATACCAGCAGCTCATTCTTACCCTGACTCCTGAATGTTGTTGGCATCTCTCGGGACTACTTACTTAGGAAATCCTAGCTGTGTTTCAGGGAGGTCTAGGGAAAGGGTGGCTGTGACCCGGGGGAGCCAGACCTCAAGGTCGCAGCAGGCACCAGAGGGAGTGGTGATAAAATGAAGGGCAAAGGCAGGGACCCCTGATTTGGTATCCCCTTACCCTCTAGCACTTGTCTTCCCCGTGGGCAACTGGGGTGGGTTGTGCTGGGCTCTGTGTACCTCCAGGGGATGGCCTGAGGCCTTTCTAATCCAGGGACTGGGAGATCAGAGTACCCATCTTAAAAGCGGGGGCACGTCCAAGGCCGAGGAGATGGTGGCCAAGGTCTCAGGGGAGGAGGGGACCTCAAGTTTTGTGGGGGACACTGGGGAGACTCAGCTCCCCGGGGGCTCCCCACCTGCCCGGCCTGGGGAGCCATACCTTTCCGGACACTACCATCGGCACAGGCATAGTCCCCGGCGCTGAGCAGGAAGCAGGCGGCTGCCTTCTTGTTTTTGTCTCGGGGGCCAGAGCGTCTCAGGGCCCGGCGCTCCTCAGGGGTGGGGGCAGAGGCCAGGGGCTGGGTGAGGCCAGCTCCCTCCTCATCTGACAGCACCGCATTGGCATCACCGTTCTGCTTGGAGTCTAAAGGGGGCAGACAGAAAGGAGGCTGTGTGAGGGGCTGCCCAGGCCTTCCCCACGGGCTTGCCTGGGGTCTCAGATCCCAGACTGAGAGTGTCAATTCCCCCACCCAGGAGGGCCTGGCATCTGCCTGGGAGGGCGGGGGGCTGGGGGCAGGGTCCCTGCCTCCTTCTCAGCCTTGGCCTAGCATCTTTCCCAGGACACCGAGTTACAGATACCCGAAGCAGGGGTTCCTAAAATCTGTCTGCTGCGGGCTGCCCCAAGGGATTAGCCTGAGGCAGGTGGCAGACTGTTTCCTCCTTGGGTCTGGCTCAGGCTGACACTTGGATGAGAGAACGCCTGGCTTGCTGGGATGAGGGCTGGCATTGTCAGGGTTAAACCGAGAAAAGTGGCTTCCTCAGCCATCTCCCTGGGCCCCCTAAAGGCAGTTACTCTTGTTCACTGGGCATAGAAGGCAGAGTCGAGTGCCTGAAGGATTCAGAGCCCTCTTCTTGGGGCTCTCCTGCCTGGGGAAGACCCTGAACCAGAGATGCTCCAGTGCAGCTCCCACTGCTGTGGGCTTCTAGACCCAAACCCCTGGCCTCCGTCAGGCAGCAGCACGGGGGTGCCCTCAGCTCTGGAGAGGGGCCCACTCCGTCTAAAGGCAGTGGCCTCGGCATCTGCCACAAATGCCCTGACCATGGCCAAACGGTTAGGGTCAGGCTGAGGCATAGCTGACGGGGCCGTGGTAAGTGTGCATCGAGGAGCTGGTGCTGGGCCTTCTCCATTCTGACACTAGGTTTCCCTCTGAGCTCTGAACGGGCCTCGGGGTACAGCTGAAATCCCCTGGGGCACTGGCTGGGAGATTTACATTCAGGGATCAAAGAAGGAGGTACCACTTTGGTGGGGGAGAAGGGGGGAGCCTGAGGGGTCCTGTTCCATCAAGGTCTCTGGAAGACCCAGGCCCCCAAATGACCCCACAGAGTGAGTAGCCCCAGCATGTACGCCGGGTCCCAACCAACAGGCCAAGTGAGAGTCTCGAGTCAGGCATCCCCCGGCAGAGGATGAGTCCCACTTTGCCCCCAGAGCTTGGCTGTAGAAGCTACTACCTTTGTCTCCTGGCCCACCCCCAGCTCCTGGGAAGGCTTGGCATCCAAGGGCTCCCCAGACTAGGAATCCCAGACCTCCCTCGGGAGCGCACCGAATATTTAATCCTCAGGTTCCCGCTCTCCATCCTAACTCGAAGTTGCTGCGGGTTAAGCCAATTTCCTTTCCCATCTCTTGACTCGGGTGGAAGCCATCTTCCCAAGGGCGGCCTTTCCCATCCTTCAAGAAGGTTCCAGGCCCTCAGGCCCTCCCCTTCCAGGATGCAGAGGCCACTTCTTCCACCCTTCTTCCTTTTCCCCTGCCTGACTCTGTCTGGCTGTTCCCTCTTGGTTCCCTCCCATCCCATGTGAAACCCTGAGCCCAGGACTCAATCTAGTTTGTGCTGAACAGAAGGCAGCCTCCCACTGCTGTTACGTTATCACATTTATTAGGCCAAGAGACATCAGACTCCAGTGTTTGGAAAGAAATGATTCATGCGTTGATGCACCTTGGAAGAACAGCTGTCCCTGCTGTCTAGCTAATAACGACAAGGCCTGGTGCTTGTAAAGTGGCTTTTCCTTCTCAAAGCCCTCTCACATCTGTCATTTGTTTGGGTCTCATCAACGTCTTGGGAGTAGGAGATCATTCCCATTTACCAGGTGAGGACCAGAGAGGGTAAGTGACTGGCCTCAGGTCACGCAGCACAGCAGCCAAAGTGGTACTGGAATTTACAACCCCATGCACTGCCCATCGCAGCCTAAACTGAGTGGGACATTCACTCCCCAAACCCCGACGTTCAGAAAGCTACTCGAACACCAGAAGATAAAGATAGGCCTCAATACTTTGCACTCTTAAAGGCAAAGTATCCTCAGGGAAGCCCAGAGTAGTAAAGCACAACCCCAAATTCCAAGGGCCTTAGTTCATCTGGGGACTCCCTGGGCCACAGGGGGAGAGGTGGCTTTCCTTCCCAACCCCCAATCTCACCTGCCCGTTTCCTCTCAACCATACCCTCTTCTGGGGCAGGGGGACTGGTGTCACTGTAGGTGCTGTCCCGGGGCGAAGTCTCCTCAGACTTGCAGTAGATGGGTGACTCAAGATGGGGCGGCCGGGGCACATGCTTCTTTCTTTTCTTAGGCAGCTTCTGCTTGGCCATGGCCAGGGAGTAGTACATGCCGAAGTTGTTGACAATGACCGGCACAGGCATGGCGATGGTGAGTACACCAGCCAGTGCACACAGCGCCCCCACCAGCATGCCTGACCAGGTCTTGGGGTACATGTCCCCATAGCCCAGCGTCGTCATGGTGACCACAGCCCACCAGAAGCCGATGGGGATGTTCTTGAAGTCGGTGTGGTCATTGCCCCGCGGGTCGGAGGGCCTGGCGCCAATGCGCTCCGCATAGTAGATCATGGTGGCGAAGATGAGCACCCCCAGCGCCAGGAAGATAATGAGCAGCAGGAACTCGTTGGTGCTGGCGCGCAGGGTGTGGCCTAGAACGCGCAGGCCCACGAAGTGGCGCGTGAGCTTGAAGATGCGCAAGATACGCACGAAGCGCACCACGCGCAGGAAGCCCAGCACGTCTCGGGCTGCCTTGGAGGAGAGGCCGCTCAGCCCCACCTCCAGGTAGAAGGGCAGGATGGCCACGAAGTCGATGATGTTGAGCAGGTTCTTGACGAAGTCCAGCGTGTCCGGGCAGCACACGATGCGCACCAGGAACTCCAGCGTGAACCACAGCACGCACACCCCCTCGATGTACGTCAGGATGGGCTCTGTCTCCACCTCCCGCCGAAAGTGCACGCTGGTGGTGTTCCCTACTCGGTGGATCTCGGTCACGTTGCGGTCGATGTTAAAGGCCTCGTGGGTCTCCAGGCAGAAGGTGGTGATGGAGACCAAGATGAAGAAGAGAGAGGCGAAGGCCACCACCTGCGAAGCAAGGAGGAGAGCGGGGTGGCTATCAGCGCAGGGGGAAGGGGTTGGGGGGGTTCTCTTGTGCACGGGGGTGGAGGAGGTGGGGCAGTTGTCAGGTGGCGAGAGGCAGGATTAAGGTACACAGTAGGGGCTGAAACCCCTTCCCTAGACAGTCTCTATCCATCTGCTTGGGTGTTTTAAGGTAGTACTTCCCAATCTTTGTCCTGGTGCACAGAAGATCGCAAGATAGTCAAGTGGACCGGAACAGTAGCGGCCTGGCCCCGCCTCTTAAGCGGCCCCGCCCCCTGCCCAGCTCCGTGTTCCTGCAGTGCTGTGAAGCCTCAAAGCTTCCCAAACTGTAACCGGTATATAAACCATCTGGGAATCTTGTCAACATGTGATTCTGATTCAGGAGGTCAAGGGCAGGGCCTGTGATTCTGCTTTTCTAAGAAACTCGCAAGTGAGGCTGCTGGTCCACAGACTACACTTGGAGGAACCAGACTTTAAGACAGTGGTCCTCAAAGCGAGGCCCAAGACCAGGAGCAGCCCGGCCTGAGAACTAGTTAGAAATGCAAATTCCCGGGCCCTGCGTAAACTTACTGAATGAGACATACTGGGCCCACATAATCTGTTTTAACAAACCTTCCAGGTAATTCTGATGCATGCTAAGCTCTGAGGTCTGCTGCATTAAGGGATATGCCCAGAGACAGGGGGCTGGTGGGAATGACCTGTGGCCTCTCTCTGCCAGCTGAGTCTTTAAGCTCCAGCCAGGACCCACCCCCACCTCCTTGGGCCCCAGATACCAGTCCCCCTCCCCTGCCTCTCAGTTTAGAATGTCCCAGACAGTGAGAAGAGTCTGAAGGAAGACAGCATGCTCCACGGCAGGAGACAGAGGGAGTGTGCTCAGAATAAACTGAGCTCCAACAAAAAATAAACTGCACCCATTGGGATCAGAATGTGGCAGCGGCTGGTCCGGACAGCTGCTGGGATCTCAGCTAGAACGATGACAGCAGCACTCGGCAGAGGTTTAAGTGTCCAATCATTATGAATGGAGAGGAAATGCATGTGTAATAACACCAATTAGGGAGCCTTCATCTGTTATTCACCACTGTCAGGGTACCTGTTGCCAAGGTCTACGCCCCCTGCTGCGGCCCGCCCTCCCTGAACAGAGGGCTGTACTTCAAACAGGTGCATGAGGAAGGACTGTGGCCCCTCCACCACTTGGCAACCCCCACGCCTGCCCCGCCCTGATTTCCACCTGACTACGGCATTGCCTCCTGTCTAATGGTGCCTCTCGGAGATGCTCTGCTCCCTGAGAGTCTGCGCTGGGAAGGAGAGAAGGCATGCCTTGCTCTTACTTCTGCTGAACACCAATGGGAGCTCCTACAAGGGAAGCTGGGAAAATGAAGCAGCAGCATCTCCCGGGCTTCTGAAGCAGGAGCGAGTCTGAGGAGAGAACTTGGGAATGCACATTCATTAGCTATTCCGTCCTGGCACGGCTGGGTACGGGTACATGTTACCGCCTTCAGTCCCCCCCGTGACCCTATGACGATGTAAGCCTCGTCATCTCACTTCCCGGATGGGGAACTGAGTATCAGAGAGGTTCTGTGTTTGCCTGAGGTAACACAGCCTGGAAAGGGTGGAAACCACACTTGAACTCACCACGGTTTAACTTCAGAGGCTGTACCTTCTCTTTACAACACACTGTCTTCACCACCTCCCAGGCAGGATCAGTTCATAGACCCAGGACAGTCTTCTCTGAACCGTCAGCACTGCCCCCAGCCAACTCCCTGATGAGTGCTACTTCAACCTTAGAGATGTGTACCTTTGGATTAAGACAGACACCCATCACACACTAAGATCTCTTGTGTGTTACCCTTGAACAGGGACAAGTTGATGAGATCAGCGAGCAAGGAGAAGGGAGGTGGCAGGCCACAGATAAAATTCCCCTCCTTGAACAACTTTGCCTGGGGCTTCTCCCGTCTCCTGCTTTCCTGTAAAGGTAAATTTCAACTTCCTTTTCTGACCTCATTTTACTTCCCTGAGCAATGGGCTGGCCAGGCACTACAAGTTATGTGGGCCTTAGGCAAACCGCTCCAGCTGCGGGCTCTCCACGGCCATCCAGAGATGAATTGGTGGAGGGACCTGTCTGGTGGCGGCAGGGATGCTGGCAACCCAGAGTCCCGGCACTGCCCACTCCCCCATCCCCAGAAGCAGAGGCGTTTGGGGTAAGGGGTGGGGCCAGCATATCCCGGCTCTGCCAGGGAGCATGGGAAGCAGGAGCTCACTATCTCCGCTCGCTCTCTCGGAGGGTAAGTTAGCCAGGAGAGTTGGCCCACGGGGGAGCTGAGCGTGAAGTTAATTAGTGATTTGGAAAAACAAGTTCAGGAAGAGCTGCCAAGGGGCTGAGCAGAGGGCACAGAGAGGGGGGAAGGGAGGGAGGCCCATGTGCCCAACTCCTTCCAAGTTCCTTCTCCTCCCACGTTAGGGAACAACTCCCCGAATTCCCGCAGTATTCACTCACTTTTGCTGTGTTTTTAAAACACAGAACTCTTTATCTATTTACTCCTACCACTCACTTCCGCCCTTCCTGAAGGTGGGGCAGGGAAAGGGTAGCCACCCACGTGTGCCCATTTCTTAGGGCAGCAGACTCACGGGAGAGGGCAGATGACTGGCTCAGGATCGAACTGAGGCCACGCTCCTGCTTCTCAGCTCAGAGTTCTTTCCACTTGGCCCTCTAACCAAACAAATAGGGACGGTCCACTCCTCCTTGGTGACCCCGTCATGTGACTGCTCTGGGGCTGGCAACCGGCGCCGGGCAGGCCCCAGAAAGCCGTCCCTCCCCAAGGAGACAGACAGACCTGAGGCTAAGCTGTGACAAATGCAGGCATCTGGGCCCTGGCCACGTTGCCACCGGTTAAGTCCTGAGGTTATAGGTCCCCCTTTGGGACCCCAGTTATTCTTTTCTCCCCTAAGTTTTCCCCAAACTGCACTATTTCCTAAGTGGTGGTCCTGAACAAACTCAATCAAGGCCCTTCACCAGGCCTTCCCCTCTGGCAGTAGGGACACTGCTTGTTTTTCTCCCACTCTCTTGATTGAGGGCTTTGGGGGATAAAAAAGGGCCAAGGAAGAAGGCAGTGGCTGCAAAAATCACCCCATTTAGGCATCAAGGCCTGGAGCTGGAGCTCTCTGAGCAGCCCTTACAAGGCCATCCTGGACAGCGAGCCACAAGCACCGGCACCTCCTCCCGACCCATTGGCCCCTGCCTATGAGAGAGCTAGCGCAAGGAGCTAAGTTGCCCTGGGGTCAGATGGCCTAGCCCCCCCCCCCCCCCCGCCCCCGTCCTGGGCCTTTGCTAGGTAAATGGTGTGCTCTGTACCTGTCTCTCTCTACAAAATGGGGACACACTAGAGCCCACCTCGTGGTGTTACTGAGGAACTAAAGGAGCTTCTAATGGCAAGTGTCTGGCACACAGTATATGCTCAGTAAGACAATGACAGAGCCGAGGTGTGCGGGCCTCCACAGACCCCTGCCTGCAGCTTCTGACAGCGGAGTTGAATCTGGAGTGAGAAAAATCACAAAATCCCTGCTTTCTCCCCAGGGGAGGAGTGACTCACCCTGGTTCTCATGGCGGAAGCGGTCAGTTCTTTCTAAGACCTGAGGACACAGGGCGTAGATTCTGCTGGAAGACAAAACTGCTCAAGTGGAATACCGCTTGTGTGACCTGATCTGGCCAGCGGCTACTCTGTCCCTGCTGGAAGGCTAGAGGGTGCTCTCACCATCCTGGACAGGAAGTTCCTAGCAGGAAACCTAAAGGAAACTAGAGGTGTGCAGGAAAGTGCTGCTCCTTCCAGCTTCCTGCTCCCTCAGACCCCACATGGCTGGTGCTATATCTTCTTGGAGACCCGCTGATCTGGAGACCCATGTGCTTCAGCTGGTGGATCAGCTCTCTTATCAGCCTCCTTCATCGAACTCATTCTGAGATAGCTGGTGGTGGAAATCTAAAGTCCCACACTTCTGGATCCAGGTTGGGCTCTGCTGCCGACTGCCTGAGGGACCTTAGGCAAAGTTCTTAACCTCTCTGAGCCTTCAGATTTTTGCTCATAGAATGGAAACTGAGTGCCTACAATGTGCCAGACACTGTTCTGGGTGCTGGAGAACAGCAGGAAACAAAATAAATACCCCTGTACCTCTGTCCCTTAGGCCTTACATTCGAGTAGAAGGTAACTGTCAACAAATTAGTAAGCTATATTGTATGCCAGCTGCTCTAAGCGTTAGGAAGAAAAATAAGAGTCAAGGGGGTAAGGAGTTTGAGGGTGAGGGAAGCATTTCAAATCGGGTGATGAGGCAAGGCCTCAGCCAAGTTGACATCTAAGCAGAGGTCTGAAGGAGTGAGAGAGGGGGTTATGTGAAGGTCCAGGAGAGCTCGAGTGTCAGAGAGAGCAGGCAGTGCAAAGGCCCTGAGGCTACAGTGTGCTTGATGTGTTGAGGGGATGTGACCAGTGCCCACCTGATGAGCTGTTTTAAGGATTAAAAGAAACGATATTTGTAAAACTCAGCACAGAGCCTGGAGTGTCTCAGGAATCTGGCACAGGCTGGGTCGGGGTGGGGGGGCTAGCGGGGAGGTGACAGACACCAGTCATTGGGAACTGAATACAATCAGCGGGGGCAGGGGAGGGGAGCCCAAGGAGAAAGGGCCAAGGAGACAGATGGACAGATAAACATAAGAAGACTCATGCCCAAAACCTATATTAAGGATGAAGTGTAGGAGAAGAGAAATTTGAGAACACAGCCAAAGATGCTTGCAGACGAATATCTGTGGGGATGGAATGAGGAGTTGAAGCTTCCGGGGAAGTGAGATCCTAGTGCCCAAGCAGAGCTGCAAAGGGAGCAGGCAGCCCCTGGGGGCTCAGAGGCAGGCAAGGAGAGAGAGTCTGCCAGGCAAGGCATCTCTCTGCTGCATCTGGGCTCCTGAATGAGGGCCTGCCCTGTGAGTCCAGGCCCAGCCTACATACCCCTGCTCCTCTCCCTTCACGGGCTCCCCTAGGAGCAGACCCTGGCCCCGGGACCTCCCATTCTGCTCCAGGAGCCAGAGCCAGCCTTTACCTATGCCCACCTCCTGCCAAGCCAGCACATGGGGCTTCTCAGAGCCTCCGGGGTGCCGAGAACTGAGGAGTCCAGCCCCAGAAGGAATCCAGTCCAGCCCGGCTCACTGGCCAAGAACTTACCCAACCAAATGCAATTCCTGGCTATTGCCTATCCATATTCTGTGCTGTCCCATCTCTGCCCAGGCTGGTCCCCTGGCCAGAAAATTCACCCCTTCCCTAACTCTGCATGGTTAAGCGCTACCCACATTGGAAAACTTATTTATTTATATATTTATTTATAGCCTGCCTCCTTCTAAAAATTATTTAAGGGAGCTAAGTCATTATCCTGCAGGGCCTATCCAGCTTATCTTCTGCTTCCTTGGGGAAGCTTCCCCGCCTGCCAACGCTCTCCCCCGCCTCGCCTCACCTCACACAGGACTGGGATTTATCGCTTTCTCCTCGCACCTCCTCTTGGACTTCATTTTTTAAGATGCCTGTGGCACCTCTCATGATCTTTCTTGTATTATTATTACTATTCCTCATCACCTAATTTTCCTCAGCTGCCATCTACTCCCCCTGACCTAGCTCTCTTCAGGAACAGGGACCACGTCTGACTCATCTTTATATTTATAGGGCCCAGCCTGGTGTCTGGCATGTAGTAAGTACTCAATAAATGTTTCCTGAATGCCTGGAGCCAAGGTGACTGCCTGCTTCTTCTCCTGGAGCCTGTCATGAGGAAACATGGTCAGCCCCACTAACTGGGGCTAGAGATGACAGGTATGCCCTCAGACTCTGTGGCTTTCCAGGGTTGGCCAAGACCACTGCCTGATGGAGCCCTATGCCAGGGGCTGGGTCACTATCAGCAGGCTGGAAAACAAACAAAACAGAACAAAAAAACCTAGCGGGGAGCTGGGCCAAAGGTTGTGGTGGGCTGGCTGGTGCCCAGCATGTTAAGACAGCACTGTCCACGGGTGGACACCAGGGGCCTGGGGACCCCCCCCCTAATTCCCCAGCCCCAATTGCCTGGCTCTGTTCCTGCCTGTTCTTCCCCCATTGCCCCAAAATAGCCCAAGTTTATGTTAGCCCCTCCCCCACTTAACACCCCACCCCAAATGGTGACAAAGAGAAACACCTCATTATCCAGAGACAAGATGTTCAGAGGCAAATGTTGGTCTGTTGAGAACAGAAAAGAAAAACACAAAACAAACCCAGGAGGAGACTGGGAGGCTGCCTCAGGGCAGGGCAGCCACAGGCCTGCAGACTTGGCCTGACACCCCTCCTGCTCCCGGGAAGGCGCATGCTGGCACTCCCTGGGGAAGACAGGGCAGCCAGCCTCCCAGGTTTGGCTTCCTGGCTCTCCCGAGCCCAGCGGGCTTGGATCCAGAGGGTCCTGCCCACCGACCGGCTAGTCCCAGGCAATGTCCGGGCCAGAGAGGCAGGGGGTCTTCTGAAGGAAGGAGCAGGAACAGAGCTCTGCATTTCTTTCCAAGAAGCCCTGTTTCATTCCCCTGCCTGGGCCAGGGGACACCTAGTCTCCTCTCGGAACTAAGTCCCCTTTCTTTTTGTCGAAGTCCCACAGTGAGAAAAAAATAGAGAGCAAGATCAGAGGCAAGCAATTCTAAGGAGTGAGGGGATGGGAGCTTTAGTCTGGAGGGAGAAGTAAGGGGACAGGTGAGAGGAGAGAAGGCCCCCTTCTGGGGCCCCCAGAAGACAGAGGCCTCCTGCAGATGTGGTACAAACACAGACATGGGTTCACTAGATCTGGGTTTGGAGCCTAGTTCCATGGCCAGCTGTGTGACCTTGGACAAGTCCCCGTGGGCCTCAGTTTCCTTCACTGTAGACTAAGGTGAATGATCCTGCCTCACATGGGACAGATGAGATTCGAAAGCAGGGGTGACAGCCCCTGACATGCGGTGGGGGCTGAATCCAGGTGAAAACCCAGCTCCAGCTGCTCCCTGGGGCAACAGGGACCCTTGGGTCACATCCTCTACTCAGAAGGGAAATGTTATGGGAAAACTAACCCAGGTACAGATTTAGCCACAGGTGATCGACTATCCTTCTCAATAGAGCTGATAACTGAGGCAAAGCCAGTCTCACTCCTAGGTCATCAAGAGGTTGGGGGTGAGAGACAGGAGTGTCTCCTGTCTGCCCTCAGGAAAAAAGGAAGGCCTATTTCAGCACTCTCAATACTGCCCAAACCCCCACTTGTCCCCCTCTGGGAAGCCACCGGGCTGTGGCAGAGCCTGGGACAACGGGCCCTGGGCAGGTGGGGACTGGGGACTGGATCAGCCAGTCTATCATGTCGACTGCCAGGCCACGGAAACGGAAGCACAGCAGCGGCTGTCATGGGCCCGGCCCCA
The DNA here is from genome assembly GCF_009829155.1 of Mustela erminea. Taxonomy (NCBI): domain Eukaryota; kingdom Metazoa; phylum Chordata; class Mammalia; order Carnivora; family Mustelidae; genus Mustela; species Mustela erminea. The sequence continues at coordinate 15,502,133 of NC_045623.1, forward strand.
GTGAGGGGAGCAGGGCTGAGCACCCTGGCCTGCCTGGAGCCTGCCTGATGGGGAATGGCTCTGCAGGCCAGGCCAGGAGCGAGGCAACAGGCTCCACTCAGTCCACTTTCTGTTTGGATCTGTTTTGCTCCTGTCATGGCGTACTCCTCAGATGACCAGCTGCCAAGTGCAGAGAGACGCCGGGGCAGAGCGCTGCTCCACTGCCCTCCCACTTCCAGTGAACGCCCCAGGCCCCGAGGACCAGAGGTACTCCCACAGACCCAGGGGCCACTGCTGGAGCGGCCATGGTACCGGCCTGGGGGTAACAGAGTTAAGCAGGGAGGGCACAGCCCCAGAACCTCAGAACACCCTCCAGGCCGGAATAAGGAACAAGCCAGCTCTCCATCTGAAGAACAACACGTATGGCGGAAAGCACATGTGGCAGTCCGAGGAGCGGGGGCCTGGACTCCCAGCGGGCCACTATCCGGCTGTGTCATCTCAGGCAAGCTCTTTACCCTCCCGAGGCCCCAATCCACTACCCGGGGAGGACACCTCCCCCCTAAGTTTCCTGGGAGTGCTAGAGCTTAATGCAAAGTACAGTGAAGAGCAGTTACGAATTTTTTGAGATGATGTATTCCCACGTGTCTGTCCCAGGAACGGCTGAACCAGAAGGTTTGCCTCCCTCTTGTGCTCCTTAGCAGGAGACAATTCCTCTTTGAGGACAAATGCCATTAAGCTCCATATAGCTGTTCACATCAGTATTCACAACCAGAAAGCTGGAACCTAGGGAAGGTGTCCTGTTTGTGGTTACTTGTGTTTGACGACATCTAACGCCTCCGAATCCTGGTATCTTCATCACTTCAGTGGGGAGAATTAACCCTGCCTGGTCCCGGACTCCTAACCTCAATGAGAAGGCGCTGGCTGATGGGATTCCGTATCAAGAGGACAAGTATCTTGGGCTCCTGGAGGAACTGAAAGGGCCAGCTAGGCTCTGAGTTTGCTCAGAGAGCCCCTTGGCTGGCCTGCCCTGGGGTTTGTCTGGCAGAACATAAGCTCACTGATGGAACATTCCCTTGGAATCCAAAAGAGGAGAACCAGAGAATGTGAAAAGTCCCCCAGAGACCCCAGAATGCCCAGAAATAGAACCTAACTCTCCTAACCACCTCACAGCATTCCTGCCTCCCTGGCTTGTCCCCTTCCCCCATGTCTATTTAGACTCTTCCCCTCACCTCCAATTTGGAAAGAACCTTAATTCCACACTTGTCACTCTCCTCTAGCACACATAGCCTCAAGCTGACATGAGCAGGGTCAGTGAGGTGCAGGAGAAGTCCCCAGAACTCACAGCAGACCCTGGCCAGGCCATGCCCCGGGACCTCACCTTCTGAGCTGATCTCAGGACTGTAACTCAGGACTGCAGGAGAAGAAACAAAGGCAGTTCCCCAACCACCCCCCAGCCCCCAGCCGGCTTCACTCTCAGTCCTGAGACAGTTCTCTGCCCACCAGGGGCCTCCCCGGGGAATGCCTGCAGCCCCAGCCTTATAGGCCTCTACCAAGGGGACCTCTGTTCCTCCCAGGCAGGAGCTGCTTCTGCCCTGGTCTGACACTGACACCAGCCTGGCCCACCCTGCTGTCTCATTTCGGTCTCCCATCCTCCCCTGGGTGGGGAAGTGGAACTTTTCCTTCCATGACTAGGCTGAGGCCCAGCCCAGGAGGTGCTGAGGAGGGTGACAGGGCTCTGAGACTCATTAACAGGACAACTGGGAATGCCAGAAGTGAGGACCAGCTTCCACAGCAAGACCCGAACCCTACACCCAAAACATGTTGTTCTTTCCTGTCTCCCAGACAGACCCCAGCCAGGCTTCAGGCTGCCAACCATGAAGCCAGACAACAGCCCCCAGGGTTCTCTTTTTTTAAAGACTCTTAAAGCCATCCTTCAGGAATTTTCTTTTTTTAAAGCTCTCCAAGCAGATCTCTACCCCTCCACCCCCTTTCACCTAAGGGGGTTGGGAGAAACTGGACTGACTTGGGGAGGAGGTGGTGGGAAGGGACTAGACCTTGCCTAGATCAACCTATGCCATCCCCTCTGTTCCCCCATACACTCGTTTCAAGCAGTAACCTGAACCAGGGTTTTCTGGGAAGCCAATCGGTGCTGCAGCAGGAAGAAAAGAAGTGGCAACACATCTGGGATCATGGCAGGCAGCCTGTGGCTGGCCACTGACCACGGGAGCCTGCAGTGCCCAGAACATTAGGCCCTCGCTGTCCAACTGAAGCCAGGCCATCCCAGGTGACCGGGAAGCCTTCGGGGCATGGCATGGGACAGACATCTTGGCTTATCTCCCTGAAAAAAAGGATTCTCCAGAAACCTGGATGAGAGGCCTGGGTTCTGGTCCCAGCCCCGTCTGTCATGGACTGAAGCTGGCATCCCCTTTGCAAAACTCATACTTCACAGCATTCGGAGGTACCCCGAGCATTTAAAGGAGGTGGCCTGCCACCGAGTAGGCCCTTAACACACCCAGTTTTCTTCCCCCCAAAACCTGCCTGCCTCAGGCAAAAGGCCTCATTCCAGCTCTCCAGGACGCTGGCCCTGTGGAGGAGTGGAGGGGTCAATGAAGACAGGCGGTCCGCATACAAAGAAGGGGGTAGAAGAGCTCAGCTAAGGGTACCCCACTCCCTCTGAGGGGATGCGGCAAAGCAGGCAGCTGGGACAAGGGCCAAGTGGTAAGTCAAGTGTGTGCAATCTCCTGGTGAGGCGTGCAGGAGAGAGGCTGTGTGGGGGGAAGGGGGGGGGTTGTGAGTCCCCTGGGGGCCCAGGGAAGCCGGAGGGAATTGGGAGGGAGGGAGAGGCCAGGTAAATCAGTCTCTGCCGGCCCCTCCCGGCCCCTATCCACACTGCCACGGGCCCCCTTGCACCCCTGAGAGGAGACCCAGGCTCCTGCCACTCACCCTGGCCGCCCGGGAGGAGTAGGGATCCTCGAAGAGCGCCCACATGCGGGGCTGCCAGCCACGGCAGCCCCCGGACCCGGCGCCGGGGCCCGCACCTCCCTCGTGGGGCCCCAGGCGCTGCAGGGCCAGCTCGCGCTCCTCGTCGCCGGCCTCGTCGCCCGTCCCCGCGCCACCGCCGCCTCCGTCCGGGCTCTCGAAGATATCGAGCGCCTCCTCGGCGTCGCGGTGCTGGCGGTAGGTCATCCAGCAGCAGGGCTCCACATCGGTCTCGTCGATGCCCCAGAAGGTGAGCTCCTCCTCGAAAAGCGGCCCGCACACGTCGGCGGGGCAGTGCAGCTTGCCGGTGCGGTAGTAGTTGAGCACGTAAGCAAAGACGCCCGGGTGCCGGTCGAAGAAGAACTCGCAGCTCCCGCCGCCGCTGCTGCCGCTGCTGCCCGCACCGCCGCCATCAGACTCGGGCCGGCCCCCGCCGTCGGGATCGGCGAGCCAGGCGAGGCGGGTGCCCGGTAGGGTGCGCAGGGTGCTGCGGTAGGTCTCATGTCGCGTGCCGCCCACGTTGATGATGATCTTCTCCGACGCCTCGCCCTTGGCCATCTCCTCCTTCAGACATGTTTTGGACGGAGGCTTGTTCCCCGACTTGCGCCCACGGTAGGAGGAGACACACACCGAGCTGATCATAAGAAGCGCTGCGGGGCTTCGGCTTGGGGCGGCCGCTGCCCTCTAAACACCCTTCCCGAGGAGGCAGCGTCAGACGGGGGAGGGGGAGGAGGCGAGGAGGAGGCAGGAGGCGGCGGCGGCCCCCTCTGCGGCTTGGCCCTGCCCCTGCCTCCCCCCCGGGGCGCCGAGCAGGAGGAGTTGGGTTTCTCGGGTGCACAGGTGGTTGGGGTTTGGGCAGGCAGCTTCGGCGAGGAGGCAGGGAAGAAAAAGGCTAGCGGAGGACCCGGGCGAGGGGCCCAGGGAGGCAGGGGCAAATACACACCTCCCCTGCTAGGACTGGACACTCAGACGCTCGGGCTCTGGACACGCCCCCCCTTCACCCCCAGAAGGCGAGTTAGCGCACAGTCCAGGCGCACTGCGAGGGTCCGGGGAGCGCGCGCGCGCGCTCACACTCACACGGGCCACCCTCCGGCTCTCCCAGACCGTGCCGAGTCCCGGGAGCCGCCGGCTTCCCCGCGGCGGCGGCAGCGCAGCAGCAACAAGTTCTCGGAGCGGCTGCCGGGACCGGGCCGACGCTCTCACGGCAGCCGGAGCTCCGCGGGCCCGGGGTGCTTGCGGTCAACACGCGGCGGCGGCGGCGGCATGTGGCCTCTTCCCCCCATTCATAAATCCAGCGCAGGGCTCCGAAGGCGGGCGGGGCTGAGCGGAGCGCGGCGTTTAGGCGGGCGGGGGCTGCGCAGGGCGAGGCGGCCGCAGGAAAACAAGCGCGCCCGCAGGAGCGAGCCTCCGGTCCTGCGTCCGCCGCTCGGCAGCGGCTGGGAGCGGCGCTGGGCTGGCGCTGCGCAGCGGGGGCCGTGCTGGGGCGGGGGGGCCTCAGACGGGGCGTCCTGCGCAGCGCCGAGCCTGGGGGGCGGAGCCGCTCCGGGGCGCGGGGTTCTGGGCTCCGGTGGCCGAGCGGCCAAGGACACCTGCAGGCTTCCCAGGCTGCGCCGATCGGGAGCTTCAGCGCAGCGCCCCAGCGCCGGGCTCCTGCGATCTGGCGGCACTGGGAGCCACGCCATCCGCGCGTCTGCCCATCTCCGGGCGGGGTGCCGGCCTTGGCTCGCGACAGGAGGCGGGCGAAAGGTGGCCTAAGGGTAGAGGAGCCCTGGCGCCGGTGGGCTGGGGCTCAAGGGGGGCTCTCGATCTCCCTCCCGCGATGGTAGCGGATGCTACTCTTTGCTGGCGCCTTTTCCTCCCCGCCCCGCCTCGCCCGGGCGCGCCCTCCGCGGGGTGGGGTGGGCGGGGCGCGGCGCGGGGCCGACCGGGCTCGCTGCAGGGCCCCGGCGGCCGCAGAGCTCAGCCTTCCTCCGCGGAGCCGAGCCGAGCCGAGCCGAGGCGCGTAACCCCCTCGCCGCCAGCGCCCAGCCTGGCGCGCCGCCCCTGCGCGCCTCCGCCACCCTCCGCCCCCATCGGCCCGGCTACCCGCCTACCCCCGGCCCCACAGCTCCTCCCACTGCAGCCTCGGTGACACCCAAGCGCTGCGTGGCCCCTGACCTCTAACCCCCGCCCGTCCCTTCTGGCTGCTCTGGTCTCCCCCTGCCCACTATTGTTGCGGTTTCATTGCGACGGACTGGAGAACAGGGAAGAAAGGGAGTGGAGAGACGGTGTCGCGAGGAAGAGGCTGCCCTCTCCTGTCCCAGACACCCTGTTGGGACTTCCTGACCACCCCGCCCCCATCTTGCGCCTCCGAGGCCCAACTAGGCCCAAGATGCCTGTAGCCTTGGTACTGTCTCTGTCACCGTGGAATGCGAGACCTGCGGGCCTTGCGCAGAGAATTGGCTCTTGGTCTGGGCGGAAGAAAACCTGAGCTCTGGCACCCATGGGTATGGAGTGTGTCGTCCTGAAAGATCATTAGGTTAAAGGCGTGGCTCCTCCATGCCCTGGAAGCACCTAGAAAGTGCTCCTGTGCCTGCCTTGCGACCCCCTCCTGATTCTGTGTTGCTTTACTCACTGCAATTTGTCTCATCTCCCCTCTCTGACCCTGAGGTCTTCCAGACCCTGCTGCTTTCTCATCTTGACAGCTCCCATAGTGCCTGCCTCTGAGAACCTGTTTGCTAAGTGATTGAGAAGCTGCCATACCCAAAACATTAGGCTCCAGCCGGATGTTACTGGCCTCATCCCAAGAGCAATTTCCAGATTCATCTGTTTTTATTTGCTTTTGAGTCCAGAGTCTCTTTGACATCTTTATGTTAACCCTCGTTTTTTTTTCTTACAGCTTGAGGCAGCCTGCATGTCCATCCGGGTGACGTAAGGAGGATTTTAAGGCCAAACTGCAAGGCGATGGACATTTGGTCTGGACACCTGTGCACCACCCAACTTCCAGATCAGGCAGTACCCGGTTATTCAGAAAACAAGACAAGGGCTTGGGTGTGCTCCTAGGAAAAGTTAAAAGCTCAATGCAGATGCCAAGGGTTGTCTGCAAAAGTATCATTAATGAGGTCAGAAAGCCAGAGGGATCGTGGTCTTTGATGATCTGTACTAATATGCAGGGAAGGTGGGTACCGTCTTGGACTGTGGCCAGAAACACACATTTGCCAGCACCTCTTATTTGTCCAGTCCCTAATGTCCGCATTTCAGAGTTTGGCTGGCTTTGATTTTGCTACAGCAAAGAAAAAATATCCCAAGTGTGACTGGGAGGAGGAGACCAGGACTGGACGGAAGCTGGAATGAGAAAGGAAGAGCCATAGCGAGGATTTTAAAAGAACTGACCGTGATGAATGGCTTTAACATGCTGTCTGGGTGTGTCCTGGCAGACTCCTTTGGGGGTCTCTCCCACTTGCATTTCTCAGGCTGGCTGAATTCAGTCATTCTAAGAAGAGAGAGAAACTGATGGGAGTGGGATGGGAGTAATGGAGGGGGGGAACAATCCTAGCATCCCATAGCCGAGTCATCTATTCATCTATTCATCTATTTCTTGAGTACCTACTGTGTACCAGAAGCGGTTCAGGCACTGGAAGTCAAGGAATAAAATAGCCCTCCCTGCCCCTGCCCCCACCAGATCCCAGCAAATCTTTGCACTCTTGGTTCTTCCATTCTGCAGTGTTTGTGGATGGTGATAAACATGTGGGGAGATGGGTGGAGGGAGAAAGCTACCAGGCAAATAGAAGGCCTCGAGGGTTGGGTGTAGGATCAAAAAGTTGGGGTGGGGGTAGGGGAACCCAGGAAGAGTCAGAGAAAACAGAGGGCCCAACCTGGGAGAGGGAGGGAGTCCAGGTGCCGGGGGGTTGGGGGTAGTGAGAGGTTGGGAGGGTCCCTGACTCAGCGCACTGACTAGCTCCTGAAGATGGGAGCTCAGCCAGAGGCCTCCAGAGACTTCCTCTCCACTTGCTGAAGGCTTTATCCTAGAGCTCTGAACTAACCTGTCACCTGGCCTTTTTGGAATCTTCTGGGGGCTTAAGAACGTTGGAGCTGGCATCATAAGGCTCCTCTCCATTAGCTCTGCATGTATGAAGTCACGCTATTTCCCCAAAGTACAGAGCCCAGGACGGAGTAGAGAGCCCCCTGCCCAGCCTGCCCTGTGCCAGCCTACTCTGGATGGGTAGGTGCTGCCCCCTGGTGGTGCTAGGAATCCCTGCACCAGACTTCTCCACTCCGGGCTGTGGGGATGAGGAGAAAATGAGTTACAGGGTTGGGGTTAACACCAGGTTCTGGGTTTCCTGTCAATTCCCAGCCTACTTCTCCCATCAGAGACTCTGCTTGCTCTTGCCCTTTTCCATTCCTCCAAGACTCCGATAACCAGCAGGCTTAAGCAAGGTTGTGAAATAGCCAGAGCTGGAAATTCCTAAATCCTCAAGCCTCCTCTTTCCCTCCATTGTCTCCTTTTCTCCACCTTCTTCTGGGGGCCCCAGAGCTGCATCTCGCAGTCAGAAAAGAGCCCCTTTCTGGGCACTAGCTACACTAAAGTAGAAGCCACAGTGGTTCCCCTTACCAGGAATAAAGGGATAGCACAAGAACAGGAAAAGAGGGCAACGTTTGTTCCCAGAGTGACACTGATGGGCTGACAAGCCCCTCAATAAGGTCCTTCATTGGTCTCTGAGAGGTGAGGTTGCCCCTGCCCACCCAGAGCCAGAGAGCCTGACATCAAAGCCGTTTGCCCTTCCCCTTTCCCTACTGGGGCTTGGAGTGGGGCTCAGCCACTTTGGGGTGACAGGAGCTTTGTAATATCCTATCTTCCTGTTTTGGACTCTAGTTGTTTTTGCGGTTTCCAGCCATAGCAGCAAGTCCCACAGCTATCAAGCAAGGATCTCTCTGGGGATACATCTTCCCTTTTTGGCATTCCAGTTCTGGCTGGGGACTGACCCCTCCTTCCTGAGGCCCAGGTCAAGGAGCCAGCATCCTTTCCCAGCCTGGCTGGCCCCCCAGCCCAAATAATTGAAAGGTTTTTCAGCCATCATCATTGGGGGGAAGGTGATAGAGCCTTTCCTTCCCTCTAGTGAAGGCACTAAAGAAGAGAGCAGGAGGAGGCTGGAAGGTTCCTGTTTGCTTAGAAGTTCTTTGAACCCTACCTCCTGCCCCCACCCGCAGGCAGCCTGCAGAGACTAACAGGCTTCAAGTCAAATGCCGAGAGCCCTCCCAGGAGGGACCTGGGGAGAGCCCAGCATGGAGGACAGCCCTCGGGGCCTTGTGGAGGTCAGCTATAATGGTTCAGCACAGGGGCAGAAGGCAGGGTTGGGTGGCTCTTAAAATCCTATGAAGGTGTATTTGGAACTCAGGAGATGCATTCTGATGTCCCAGCCCTTAAAGGGAATGGACAGAGGGGTGCAGGCCAGAGGCTCAGGCTTGGCCAAGACTCAAATCCTCATAACTCATACTCGGAGTCAGACAGTTGGCAGGGATGGCAGCGCCAGCTCCCAGGTACAGTCTTCTTAAGAGATTTCAGGCCTAAGGAGCAGCAGTGAGCTCTGGGAGACTGAGCAGGGCCTGTGGTTGGTCCAAAGGTAGAGAATGATACGGGATCCCACATGGCCTCTGCCTGTAGGATAGTATTCATGGGAGTCACAGGACCAGGGCCAGCTAAGTGGACCCCCAGAGCCCTCTTTACTCAAGGCTGCTGGGATAGAGACCCAGTCTTCAGAGAAAGCGGGTGCGGGTGCGTATGCGTGCACACACACAGACACACTAGCTCAGGGCCCAGCTGGCAGGACTTCTTGGCACTCAGTATTTCTCCATCTAGAAAAGTACAGATTCCTCCCACCTGGGCTAAATTCCAACAAAACTGGTTCATTCCATTAGACTGGTTAATTAGTTATGATGGTCCCAGCCCGCTCCAGCAGTGTCCTGGGGAAAGGGGAAGCCGTTGTCTGGAGAGGCAGACCCAACATTGGCTCCTCTTGGACGCTTATGAAGCCCAGGGATCCCTCCCTGCTTGGGCCAGCCCTGGGAAGAATGGAGAGACCCAGAAGCCGGCCAGCTCTGACCCAGGGAGCTGCAGGGTGGATCTCCACTGAGTCTTTCTGCTCTGCACCTGGCACTGTGGCTGGCATGGAGTAATCTTAATAATGGTTTGCGGTTGAGTGACAGACATCATCTTCTCCCCATTTCCCGGGTCTCCTCCCACATAGGACAATGTCAGTGAAGAATGCACCTGGGTGCCTGATACCAGTGGGTAATGAATGACAGTGGTGGGACCTCCAAGTCAGATTATGAGTGCCTATAAGAGGCAGATGGCCCCTGCCTGATCCTTATTTGTATATTCCCAGTGCTTAGCACAATCCTTAGGATTCAGAACACTTAGTTCATGCTTGACGCATGGAACTCGTAAGGTGGGATAAGATGGGGGAAAGGTAGAAGCCTTCCCAGTCGGAACCTGCATTCTCTAGACTGGGAGTCAAGAAACGCACGTGTCAGCCCTGGTTCCCCACCCCCACACACACACCGCATTTGCTTGCGGGAATTCTGGGTCGAACTCTTCCCCTCTCTGGGCCTCAGCTTCTCCGATTGTTCTAGAAGGAAGTTGGGCCAGATCATCACTAGGCTTCATGTTCTGGTTATTATCGCTGTGAAGCAAATGTCCCCCAGAATTTAGTGGTGTCAAAATGACAAGCATTTTATTTTGCTCAGGATACTCTGGGGCAGCAAGTCAGAAGGGCTCAGCTGGACAGTTTTGGCTTCGGGTCCCTCCTGCAGCTGCAGTCCACGGGGGCTGCCGACCTCTCAAGCTCAGCAGGGCTGCACGCTCACTGCGGCATGTTCCCGTGGCTCACAGTAATGGCAGCCATGGGCTGGGAATTGAGCTGCGCCTTTCGACAGAACTGCCTCCAAACACACAGCTCCTCTAGCATCCTCGGGGCAGTTGGACTTCCTACGTGGCGGCCAGGTTCCCCTAGAACCACTAGCTCTAGAATGCCAGGTACAAGTGGCATGTATTTTCCTAAACTAGCCTCGGAAGCCAGATAGCATCACTTCTGCTGTGCTCTGTGGGTCCCGGGAGACATTTGCTCACCCAGATTCAAGGGGAGGAACACAGACTCCACTTGAAATATTAAAGGATTGTGGTCATTTAAAAAAAAAAAAAAGATTTTATTTATTTATTTATTTATTTATTTGACAGAGAGAGAGAGAGTGCACACAGGCAGGGGGCCGGATTCAAAGGGAGAAACAGGTTCCCCACTGAGTAGGGAGCCCAGGGCTTGGTACAGGGCTCGATAGGGAGCTCAATCCCAGGACCCCAGGATCATGACCTGAGCAGAAGGCAGATGCTTAACCGACTGAGCTACCCAGGTGCCCCCGAGGCCATTTTTTAAAAACCACCACATCCTGTGGTGTGTGGAATCATTCAACCCTGACGCAAGCCCTTACAGGTGGGCTGAGGCTGTGGGGCTGGATGTAGCTATTTTCTGGGGGTGCAGGGCAGTGTGTAGGATCAATGATACTCCCATCTTTGGAAACGATGCCTTCTTGTCCCTCCTTTCTTAGTTTCTTTGGGTTTGGGGCCGAAACCGTCCTTTCTGAATGGCTCTGTGAGAATGGTTCATTGCACGGGTGATGGGACCCCCCAGAATGAGACAGGCCCCCCTGGACTTACTCCAGTTGCAAAAAGGAAGGAAGCAACTGTTTAATGAGTACTTGTTGTATTCCAGTATGGAAAGAATTCTACACTGTATTCTAGGAGGTGTTCCAGAAGGAGTTCCTTTTTCCCTCACAGCAATCCCTGCGCAGAAGAGATCTGATTGCCATCCTCCATTTACAGACTAGAAATGGAGGTCCAGAGGCTTGTGGCCTGCCTAGGTTCACACAGTCAGTGACAAAGCCATGATTCAAACCGAGACATGCCACCTGCCCCAGGCAAACTCGGGGCAGAATGAGCCGTTCTCAGGTCTTCCCACAGCCCCAGCTCAGACACTCACCTCCCCATCAGAACAAACCTGTTCTGTGCCCCCACTTTTGTGTCTGTAAGTTGATATCCCTCCAAGGAGAAAGCTCCCACCCAGATGTCAATGGTTGCAAATCCCTAGGACCCCATGATGGGCCTGGGGCATGGGCTGCCACAAGTTCTGTGGCCCCCCTTTCCCATAGGCAAGAGGGGTCTATATGCCCTCCCGTTAACCCTGGGCAGATACTGTGATCATAGAACAGAGCAGAAGAGACATTGCGTCATTTTCCAGGCCCTCATCTTAAGAAATTGGCAGCTCCCACTCTTCTCTTTTGAAAGGGCCTCTCTGGACACCCTGAGCCATCACTTAAGAAGTCTGGCCACCCAGAGAGGCACTATGCTGGAGAAGCTGGGTGTGACACTCTTCTGGGGACAGTCCCAGCTGAGTTCATCGGGATGAATGTGAGTGAGTCTCCCTCGGGCCCTCCAGACCAGCTTCTCTGCAGTTCAACACTGCTGAGGGACCTCGGTTGCCACCAGAAGAGTCACTCAGACAAGCCCTGCCCGAATCTCTTACCCCCAAACCCACAAGATAGAATAAAATGCTTGCTTTAAGCCACTAAGATTTGGGGTAACTTGATATATAGCAACACGCATAATCTCATCCAATTCATTCCTTATACCTATTTTACAGACTAGGACATTTAAGCTCAGGGAGGTTAAATAACTTGCCCTAGGTCTCCTGGGAGGCAGGAGGTCCAGCTGGCATTTCAGTTTGAACTTGGAGAGTCAGACTCCATAGCTCCTTCATACCCACTGCTTCTTAGTGGGTCTATGTGCATCTCCTGCAGGAATGGGGCGGGGGGGTCGACATTTCAACCAAAACCCTTCCCTTCAAACAAATGACTGAATGAATTTACAAGGAGGGACATTTTCAGGACAGGGACTTTCAGGATTGAGAGGTATAGTGGGGTGATTTGGAGTCTGGGGATGGTGGGGAGAGGTGTTCCCTTCTGAAAACTCAGGACAACAGGACGATTTACTTATCTTTGTGCATCCATCACTGGCACGTGACCTGTCACTGTGGACACTTAATATATGCTCATTCAACAGTCAAACTAATCCACAAAGGCAGAAGTGCTGGAGTTGGAAAGAAGGGTCAGTCCGAAGGTCTGGAGGGAAAGGTTTTCCTGCCATCTGGTGGCTGTTTCTGGAATGACACTGTTTTCTTTAAAGCAGGAGAAGGAATCGGAGGGCTGCTTGGGGGACCTTGGCTGTACATGCAGTCCCCGGTGTGGGGGCGGGGCGGGGGAAGGTGAGACAGCAGCATTGCAGACTGGAGTGGGGTGCGGTAGGGGGCGCCTTACCTTCCGCTGAAATTTGCAAAAGATGAGAACTTAGAATGTGGCTCCCCGTGACCCCTCTAGCCCCCTGCCATCCCTCTCCTCTCTCCCAGCCCCCAGCTCTTCATCCCTAGGTGGGTTTCCACCTGTGCCCTTCCTTGCAGAGTGACAGGTACCGGCTCTTCCTGGCACTGAGGCAGGATTTACCCCCACAAGACCCCACAAGCACCAAGCACCTTTCTCATGTCAGACAGAGCCTCCTTCTCCTTCCTTGGGAAAACCCGGAGCACAAAACACCTCCCTCTGAAGCTGTTCATGTGAGATTTTGTGTGTGGAGGACTTGGACCCCCGAAAGGCCTGCTACCAGTGTGTGTGTTGTTCAACACCCAAGATGATTCTCAGGAAAATAAACATGCATCCCTCCCCATTGTGCCCGAACTCCTCAGCCAGCCAGCACCCACAGCCCCACCCCAGTCCCCTCTGCCCCATCGCATCCCACACTTGTCCTCCAGAGCTTCTGTTGGGTCCTCTGGCCTTCCCATCCCCTCTCCCCGAGTCCAGAGAAGGTCAGAAAGACAGGAAGGGTTTGGTAAGAACAGACACTTTATTGTACACCATGGGTGGGGGGGCGGTGAAGAGAGAGGATCTAGGGCGGGTGATGCCTCCTCCCCTCCCCTGGGTTCAGTGGTCTTCACCCAGGGCTCTGGCCAGTCACGGGGCACATGGACTTGAACTGTTCTAAACTTGTACCCAAACCAAAAGTGATACCGGCTGTATGTGCTTGGGTCTGTACAAAGCAGCGCTCGGGTTGAGGAGGGACCCTGGGCCCTTCTTCCCCACCTCTGGTCGTTAGGCTCCAGTGAGGGGGCAGCAGGCCCCCAGTTTCAGGGCCTAGTGGATGCTCCGGGAGTCAGGCGTTTTCTAACCTGTTGTCTCTCCTCTTTTCCACCATGGGAGTACTCTGGTGGGGGGAGAGGGATGCAGCTGTGAGGAGGGACTAGAGGGGAGCCCCTGCCCATAATACTGTAGGCCTGCTCGGGGCCCGGCACCATGCAGCTTCCAGCCCCCAGCCTTAGCCGATGGCAGGTGACTCAGGAAGCCTTCTCCCGGCACTAGGAGAGTGCAAGTCCCCTCAGATTTATTGCTGGAGGGCCGAGGCCCACCCCGCTGGTATCAGCTAGAATGCCCTCCCTGTCCATCCCCATCTGGATCTCGGGCTTCACGCTGCCTCAGTGGAGAGGGCTCCCTGAGCAAGAAGCTGGTGACTGGGGCCGGAAGACAGGAAGGGGCAGGGACCAGGGGACTCTTCCAGGCACGCCCCACCCTGCCCCGCCCTGCCCTGAGCCCGCTGTCCCCTGTGGGCACTGCTTGGACAGCACCAAAACCAGTAAGGGATGGGGACCCTGCACAGGGATGTGGGGGCCTGCCCCTCTCTGGCCCCCTCCTGCTCCTCCGGGGCATCTGGGGAGGGATCATACCTCATCAGATGCCCCACCTGTTCTTGACTCCCCCACAGGCATCGCCTCACTCCCAGAGGAGTGTGCATCAGAAGGAGGAGAGGAGTGTGCATCAGAAGCTCAGGGGAAGGGCAGCTGTTCCTTTCAGAACTCTCTCAGAACCATCTCAAGGACAAATGCGGGACAGAGGCGCTGCGAGCTGCTCTCCTGAGGTGTCACCATCTCAAGAAACCCGGTGCTTTTCCTCAGGATGAAGAGCTCATGGGTCCGGGAGGAACAGGGAGAGGTTAGCTAGAAAACAGATTTAGGAGCTCTTTGGCCCAGAGCCCCTCCTTCCCTGCTTCTGGCAAGCCCAGTGGTGTGAAGGCAATGAGTCCCCAGCACGAAACACCCGCCTTTCCCCACAGCACCCTGCCCAGAGGCCTTGCCTGACAGAGCTGGGAGGAGGAGGAGGCAGGGGGAGGGCAGTGTGGTCTTCAGGAACGTGGTGAACCCTGGGAATCACAAATCACCCTACACGCACACACACCCACTTATGCGCACCCGCCGCACACACACACACGCACGCGACAAGCTCCAGGCCCTATGTCTAACACAGCGGAGACACAGCCAGGACAGGGCCTGGCCTACGGCAGAAGGCTGCAAGCACTACCCAGCTCTTGCGATCCAAGCAGACCGCCCAGCTCCGCCGCCCCGATACAGGCTGGCGGGCTGGGGCCTGGCCCAGCCACACGCTACAAAATTAAAAATATATCAAATATACAATGAAAATAGATCTGTACAGCACTGAGGATGAAAATAGTCCACGAGCCACGGCAGAATATGGGGTTTGTCAGTTAACCGCATTTACACCCACGTGTACAGATTGAATATACAATAGAAATAGACTAGAAGAGTATATATAGTACAGTGTCTCTCCCGGGGCCTTGCTTTTCCTGTTGCTAAATCTGCCGGGATTAGGCATGGGACCAGGCAGGAGGCGTTAGGTGAAGGTGCCTCGGGTGGGATGTTGTCCCCCAAAGGCTCATGTCTTTGGGGAGACGTGGGTCTCCTTCTCCCCTCACTCTCCGAAAGGACGGGTGTGGCTGGAGGGCTGGAAATGGGAGTAGTTGTGGGGGAGGGATGAGTCAAGGAAATGGCAGGGTGAGAGGAAGGACCCCCCCAGGGAAGGTAGGGGTAGGGGGTGGACCAAGGGGCTAAGGGATGAAGGAGGGAACCCTGGGTCTTGTCTGTCCCTCCCCGTGCTGAGAATACGGGAAGAATTCAGGACCTTCCGTGAAGGTGCCGAGACCTAGCACTGTGGCCTGCAGCCACTCCACCCACCATGGCGCTCACAGATGGAGTTGGGCCGCCCTGGCGTGCCTGCGTGCGTGCCATTCATCCACAGCTGCGCACCATACACGAGTCCCTCCACCGGGCCGTCCGACGCTCTACAGACACGATTCGCCAGCCAGGCTCTGATCCTCCCAGCCTGCGTTCTGAGGGCAGCTCTCTTCTGGAGGAGGCCTCAGGTCAGGGTGGGTGGGGTGCTGGGCCCCAGAACAGAGACCCAGCCCTTCCCTTCGGCAGCCTCTAGTGTCCACAGCACTGTCTGCACCCTCCCCACCACAGGCTGGGCATCTTGGGGAAGGTTCCCAAGGTTATTTGCACAAGACGGGCACACCGCACACAAGGAGAATAAGCGGCAACCCAAAGGGGCAGTGAAATCATCCGTCTTTCCCCAGGTGTGAGGTTTCCTGGGTATGAGCCCCTGAGCTCCAGGGACCCCCATTCCAGGAGAGAAGCTGCCGCAAGCGAGGAAGTTGGGCCCCAAGTAAGGGAATGTGCTTCACAATTGTGCTCCAAACTGAATTGTGCTGTGAACCATCAGGTGTGCTCTGGAAACCTCTCTGTGTACTGTCCCCTCCTCTCTCGAGGAAAGAGGCACAGGCCACAACTGTGGGCTCCCGGGTGGGGACAAAGAGGGCAGGCAAAGCCCGAATGGAGGTGGGGAAGGGTCCCGAGCAATCATCACCCTCCCAGGCAGGATGTGACAGGACACACCCTGCCCCAGGCAGGGCCAAGGACATGGGAGATCCCACCCAGAGCCTCGGGCTGAGGGGGCCCCCATGCCTAGCCCCCTTCTGATGCCAAGGCTGGCACTCAAGGCAGAGCGTGCCATCTGCCTCGCAAAACAGAACTTGGCGACTTCTACGAGATTCCATCCTAAGGCTGAGCCCTGAGTCCTGGCACAATTGTCCCATCCCCAGTCTTAAGTCAGCCCCTGGAATGCATCACCCCTAGGATAAATCATCAGCATCCTAACCCCACCGGGTGCTTCTCATCAGCACAGAGGGATGGCCAGGACTTAAGACCTACAGGTGCCAGGTTACAGAGAGAGAGAAGGTGTGGGGAGCGACCCCTACAATGGCCACTTGCCATCTCTCCTGTGCTGGGTATCAGGGCTTCTGGACTGTTTGAGTTATTCAGCTGCAGTTTGGTGAGAGGATCTCAGGAGGTTAGACGAGTTGGGAGCCTGCACTGGGGACAGAGTCTCTCCCAGCCCCTGCTCAGGTGTAGGGGGAAGCTGGCTGGGACTCGGGTGGGGGATGAGGCAGGGCAGACCCCCTCTCCTTGGGCAGAGGGCCTGGCCTAAGAAGACAGGCCAGGTTGGGACAAGCAGGCTGGATGGGCGTGGTGGGGGAGAGGCAGGCAGGGGGTGGGGGGCGGTGGTCACAGCTCCGACTCAGGGGTGCCGGCCAGGAGGTAGCTGCTTCCGTAGCGTCCATTGGGGTTCCCGCTGGTCTCCAGGGGGGACGTGCTGCCAGGCCCCAGGTAGGAGCGGTGGGTGGGCATGGGGGATGGTGCCTCACTGGGCACCTTGCTGAGGATGAAGCGGGTCTCATCATTCTCCTCCAGGTTGGAGATGTCTTTCATCATGCGGCCTTTCTTATAGGACACGGAGAGGGTGTTGGAGCCGTCAGAGAGCAGGTGGAAGTGCCGCAGGACGAACACCACGGGGATGGGCAGGGTCGCCACGACGATGAGGGTTATCAGGAGTGCCATGGCCCAATTGGGGAAGTACAGGTAGCGTTCGGCTGCCTGGTGGGGGGTGGGGATGAGGGCTGTGAGGAGCTCACCCTTCAGGACCTCCAGGCCCGTCTCTTCCTGCCCTTTCCCACCCCACCCCTTGCCATCCTGGCCAGGCCAGCGATGGAGGCCCTCACTGTCACTCTTTTAGTTAGCTGGTCCCCTTGGTTAAGGGGCCAAGCTCCCCTGGGTCTCAGTTTCTACATCTGTAAAATGGGTGGGTGATTCTGCTCCACAGACATGAAGAGAGAACACGGGTTCTCTTGACACACGGGTGTGTCAACCTTTCTGAGCCTCGGTCTCCCCATGTGTGCTAGGGGATAGTACCACCTCTCTCTCCCGGCTCTTGTAAAGACAGAGGTCCTGGCAGGGCCTGGCACACAGCAGCTACCCTCTGAGGATTCATCTCTATTACCTGTTGTATTAAAGTGACCCTGGGGTTTCAGGTCCTCCTCACCTCCTCCTTGATCCAGGCACTGTAACCTGGGGGCGTGACCCCCAGCTGGATGACGCTGGCCGTGGTGAGCACAGCCATACACAGTGGAGACACGAACTTCCACATGTAGAAATAGAAGCGATAGGGTCGGAAGCCCAGCATCTCCGTTAGCTCCTGCATGAACCTGCCAGGAGCAGAGGGTCCAGCATTGGCATCCCCACTGCGCCTGCGCATTCCCCCACCACCGCCTCCTCCAGGAAACCTTTACTGACCAATCCCTCCCTCCCAGGCTCTTCCATTCCTCACATCCAGGGATACCAGTTTATTATTTGGTGGCCCAGCTGGCCTCTGGGCAGGCTCTGGTGTCGCCTGCTAACCTCCTCTGAATACCTCACGTCACACCGCACCCAGGGATATGGTATAATCCGCGGGACAAGCCGGGCAGTGGGGCAGACACCTGAGGACCTCTGCGGACACCATGCGCCCCGCCCCATTCACACTGGCCTGGGCCTGGTCTCCCCCTGCTGGAAAGAAGGTGAAGTGCACTTCCGTAGAGTCCAGAGGCCCTGCCTTGGGGTTTCTAACCTCGGGGTCTGCGGGTGGGATGACCGTAGCTGCACGCTGTGTATATGAATGTCATAAGAAAAAAATCATCTCTACTTGAATAACACCTAACTGAAACCTTGCGTTTCTTTCTACTATAAATGCAAACCACCACCGTGGTATTAGCCACAATGACATGTATCTCCCTATCACATTACAACTGAACCTACCTACAAACGTCATTTATATTCATCACTATTTCACAATTACCATTATTATTACCCTAGCGAAATCTCCTGACTTAATGCAGTAAAAATAACACATACGTGAAAAAAAACTGCACATACATTACCATACCAGATTTTAAAACAGTGTTTTTGCTGTTTTTCAACTTAACTCGTTTCCTATAGTATACTATTTTGTTTTGTCCACCTAAAAATAATATTCTGAGAAGGTGTGCAGGGTCTTCACCAGACAGCAGAAGAGTCAGAGCCCCTTCCAACCATGAATCCCAGGGCTGCTCCTGACCCACCATTGGGCCCCACCTGCGTTCTTGTAGGAAGGAGATAACTGTAGCCAAGGCCATGAAAGAGCCTGATTCTGAGACTCAGTCCAGACATCAGGGGAACCCTGGGCCTTGCAGAGGGAGTGGGAGGGGCCTGGCCCTGGGGCTTCCCAGGCTCACATATTTGTTAAATGAGGAACAAGGCTAGGGGCTAATGGGGAGTGTGGCTCTGCCCTAGGCTCAGGCCAAGAGACCCAATCCTTTCTTACTCCTGACTTCCCTGACCCGACCTGACCCCACACTTCCGGCCCTAACCACACCTTGTCGCACACCCCGAGGTCGATCACCTGAAAACAGCCTCGGGCTGCTGAAGTTCCAGAATTCTTTGAGGGTGGATCCCTCTTAGATACCCACTAAGTGCTCAATAAAGTTAACAAAACTGAAGAGTTTTGGGTCTCAGGTAAGGGGGCTATGGTAATTTAAGGCAGTTTAGGGCGATGCCAGAACCTGAACCCAGGAGACACATGCTCAGCCTGGCTCTGCCTCTCACCAGCCACATGGCCCTTAGCAGTCACGTCCTCTCTCTGGGTCTCAGTTTCCCTGAGGATCTCTGAGGGCACTCTCAGCTCTTACATTCTGTCTCTGTGATCTCCTGTCCCACTCAGAAGCAGCCCGGGGGGAACATGGCACTCTCCAGGGGGTCAGGAGAGGACAGACCCCTCCTCCCATCCCACCCTTCCCTGTGGCCCCCTTACTTCTTGGTTCCATAGATCCAGGCCACGGCGATGTTCTCAAGGATGACGATGACAGTCAGCGGCAGGGTGGCCGAGTAGTCATCAAACATAGTGACAAAGTAGTTTCCGGAGCGCTGGACGAACAACAGCCCCACGAAGAATGCAAAGACACAGCAGCCCACTACAGAGAGCCGGGAGGCCGGTGTGGGGGCACAGGCGCAGGGTAGGTGGGGCCCGGAGGGGTTAGGGGGGCACCCAGGCCCCTCCCTTCCCACCCCTCCTCCCTGAAGGCCTTCAAGTGGGGAGGGATCCGGTGCTGGGGTTGAGCCCCCACTCCTTTAGGAGAGATGGAACAGGTGCAGGCTGGCACGGGGAAGGACACCCCTGCCCAAGAGGATTCAGCAGGCCCTCAGAGAGAGGGGCAAATGACCCGAGGAAGAGGCCACCCCCAGCTCAGGCTGGGTCCAGATTCCCAGACAGCCTTCTCCTGGCTCTTGAGCGCTCTTCTCTGGGAGGCAAGCCAGGCTCCAACTGCATCCCAGTGAGGGCAGCGGGGAGCCTTCTCAGCATGGAGTCTGTCTAAGTCAGAGGCCTGTCCTGCTTGTCGTCCCTGTGGGCAGCCCACCGGGCCAGCAGGGGCTGCCAGGAGGAGTTACCTGTGAACATCTCTTTGGGCACCTTGAAGGTATCGATGATGGGTGTGGTGATGCCAGCCATGGTCCCAATCATACTGCCCAGGCCCAGGTTGATAAGCATCAGGAAGAACATGACAGACCAGAACGGGGAGGCAGGGAAGTGCGTCATGGCCTCGGTGAAGGCGATGAAGGCCAGCCCTGTGCCCTGCACGGACTGAGGGTGGGGCCCAGGCGAGGGCTCAGTGAGGCCCATGCCACTCCTGGAAGCCCCGTGCCCTCTTATCTTTGCCCCCAGAGCTTTAAGAATAACTCTCGCCTCTTTCACAGGAATCCGTGCCCTCGCCTAACGCCTCGTTTTTCCGCTAGTGGGTCTCAAACTTGGGTGAGTATCAGAATCCGCCCTACCCCAGGGAGTAAGATACCAATTTAGAAGTTCACCTGTGGGATCTGGAAGCTACGCCTTGGACAGGGACCCCAGGTGATTCAGATGGAGATGCTCACATTTAGAAATAACGCCCCGCTTGAGACCTTCCTCCTCTAGGAAGTCTTCCCTGATTGCTCCAGACACAACTTCAGGAGCTCCTAGCCCTGAGCTCCAGACTTTCATAGAGTGGGCTCAGCCTCAGCTGCCTAATGGGACCACACTGGAGCCTTTAGAACACCAATGCCTGGGTCTCACCCTGGAGACAGTGCTTTGATAGGTCTGGGGGTAGAGCTTGTATCTGGGTTTTATTAAGTCCCCAGGTGTCTCTGATGGGTAGCCGAGAGAGAGCTACTGTGTTAAAGCTTGGGCCCCTGCTCATGGGGCAAGTGACCACACACTGCCCACTGACATCACTTTTCTGTTGTCCTGTAAGGACCCGTGAGGTGAGGGAACACCTCCTCCAACTGTATGAGTGTGTCTTTCTTGTCACTTGGCTCTTATTGAGGTCCTATCGTATAAGAAAAACGGCTACCATCCTAGTATCCATAGCACTGGCCTGAGGGCCAAAGAGGGAGAGATAGCAGAGGGTAAACACTAATAGAAATGCTTATTTTCTGTGAGCCATGTACAAAGCACAGTCACAAGGACATTACAGACAGCACTGACTCTCCTCCCTCCACTCAGAAACCGATTCGATGAATCTGAACACCATTCTGTACAATTCCTGTGATTTCGATGCCAGGTGTGTCTGCCTCATTTCCTCCTCAAGACAGCCTACCTCGGGGCAGGGGTTTAGCTGATCCCTTTCCTCTCTCCCTCCCTGGATCCCTAGTTCGTCCTTGTTTCTCAAGCAAGTGAACGCGTCCCAGGCAGCCTTCTGAGGCCTGCTTGAGAGCTCCAGCCACCCCAGTCCCATCTCTGGGTCCCATGTTCCCACATCTGACTTCCTGCCCACCCCAGCTGGGAAGGGCAGCCTGTCCCACACCTTGTCCAGCTCGTCCTCCAGAAGGCAGGGGTCGAGGCCCAGGGAGGCGAAACGGTCCTCCTTCACGGCCCTGATGACTTTGTACATCTCTGTGTAGTCCTTGGCAGTCAGGTGCGAGAAGTTGACGTGGGGCGGGATGAGGTCCCGGCTCAGGACGTTGGTATGGAGGTACCCAAGGATTTTCTCGGCATTCCTGTGGCACAAAGCAAAGAGGGACAGGTAAAAAGGCAAGGGTGGGCACAGTCCCAGAGGCACCTCCCAGGCACCCAGGCAGATAGCCCCACAGGCCATCAATGGAGACACTTCTGAGCCTGAGCCTGGGATCCAGAGCCGGGGACAGAGAAAGCTCCACCCCGGGGAAGACAGGGACTCTGCGTCTGTGGCCCGCCCGCCCCACCTGGGTAAGACGGACAGGAGGAGAGAGGCCACCTACTCGACCACACACTTCTCGTTCATGATGTTGGCCTTGAAGCCCAGCACGGCAAACACCACGAGCGTGGCCAGCACCGAGGTGAAGAAGTTAATGAAGGACACCAGCGCGGCGTCGAAGTGGCAGTTGTTGTCTTGCTTGTTGTAGCTAGAGAAGGCGATGACGCCCCCGAAGCCCAGACCCAGGGCGAAGAAGACCTGGGTGGCCGCCTCCCTCCACACCTGGGGGTCCAGCATCTTGTCCAGCTGTGAGGGGGAGGACCAGAGACACACAGATAACGGTTTCCCGCCACACCCCTTTCTGCATGGCAGAGTGGGAAAGCCGGGGCTGCGTGAACTTGGCCATCCTCCACACCCCTCGGAGCTTCAGCTTCCCCATGTGCAGAACACCGATAATGGGAATATTGAATTCAGAGGATGGTTGTGAGGCTTAAGATCAAATAAACGCTATGTGCTTGCTCAGCAACTTCTCAGTCAATTTTAACTGCCATCTTTGCTTACCATGGAGCTATTATACTGAGGAATAACTTCAGGGCCATTATGTATGAGGCCTGGTGCACAACTCCAGGGAGTGCCATTCACTTGAATGGTGCCTCCTAGAGTTGTGCAGTGTACAGCCTGTACAACGGTACCAGAGCACTAAGAACACCAATATTTCCCTGATACCTCCCCTCCACTTCAAACCAACTTCTCTCTCCTGCCCACCTGACCTCCCTTTCCCTCGGGGAGAGGGGGAAAGACCAATGTTCATTCATACGCATTGACATACTCTAGGTCACAAAAGTCGCCTTCCCCCTTCCCACCCACCCAGATTAAAATACAGAATCCAGATACTTCTGGAGAGGGGAAGCCCCTGCCTAACCCTTTACGTGTCCTCAGACCTGAAAGAACCCTGAACCACACCAGCATGTAGAGAGCAGGGGACAATTCCCAAAGTGCTTTTAGTATCCATTTTCCTTTTGCTATTTGCTCCTCAAAGCAGGGACCATGGCTTGGACCCAGCACAGAGCTGTCCAGTCCGACAGACCCAGGTCTAAACCTGACTCCCATCTTTAAATAGCCGACAAGGCTTAGGAAAATGACAGTGCCTATTTTAGAAGGCTCAGTTTTCCCATCTGAAAAATGAGAATAATAATACCGCGTCCCTCCCACAGTGATTGTGAGGATCAGATGTGGCAGCAACAAGTAAACCCAGCACATAAATAGCAAAATGAATCCTGCCGATGTTCCTCTGACCTAGTCGGGACAGGTTTCTTTGGTGAGGAGCAGGAATTATTATTCACATTTCGAGAAAGAGTGAACAGAGACCCCCTAGGTGGAAATTCCTTGCTCCCAGTGACAGAGCTGGTTGCTGGGACAGAGGAGTTGCTCAAGCACAGGTGGTCTGATGTGGCCCAAGACACTGTCCCACACCATCCCCTGATGCCTCTACTCCTCTGAGCACTGCCCCTGGACCTCTGCAGCTGAGGTCCATCCAAGTGACAGACCAGGGAGGCGAGGAGGCACTAGACAGCCCTACCTGGTCTTGGCCTACCTCCCCTCACTGAGTGCCCGAGGCTCAGTCCTTCCTTGTGTGCGCACTGAGGCATTGGACTTGAAGCTCTGTTACAGCCCTAACATCCAAGACAGAGACCTACCCACCTGCCACCTCAGCAGCTCCCTGGGTCTATGTGAGCACCTGGAGTCCCTCCACTAGCTGAGAGGGTGTTGGCAAGCTTGAGGGGGTGCTGCTGCTGGGGGAGGCGCTGCAGGCTGACGGGGAAGTGGAAGACAATGGTAGTAGAGACTTTAGGATCGGTATGCCATTGGAGCCTTGGCCCACAAGCATGTGTGTTCTAGGGGAGATTAGGTCCCCCACCTTGCACAAAATAAAGTCATCTCTGGTCCACCAAGAAAGCCCAGAAGCCAGGCTTTAAGGAGCTACGAGCCGCCGACATCCATGAGCAGGCGACACTCCCCTCTGTCCCTCCCACTCTCTGCAGCCTCAGTAGTACCATGTGGCCTCCCTGTGACTACAACTCACCTATGCAACACTGAGCACCTACTGTGGGTCAGGCCCGGGGCTAGGTGATGGGGAGCCATGGAGAGCAAGCACAGGCAAGGTCCAGCTCCTATGGAGCTGACATTCTAATGGGAGAGACGACCATTGTCAAGTGACTCTGCAAACAGATACTGAGTTGCAAGTAGGACAGGGGCCATGCAGGCCAGGTACCCAATGCTTGGAGAGCCTGTAGAAGGGGGCCTTGAGCCAGGCAGGAAGGCAGGGCAGGCTTCCCCAGGACGAGGGGATCCTTGAGTGACATCTGAGAGATATGAAGGCAAGGCTAAGAGGGGAGGAAAAACATACCAGCAGAGGGAACAGTGTGTGCAGAGACTTGGAGTCAAGGCGGAAAGAGGAGGGCATGTGAAAGTTAGGGGAAGAGGCCAGGCTGCCTGAAGCCGCAAGGACAAGGCGGTAGAGGTAGAGGTGAGGTGGGGGGAAGGGGGCAGAGGAGTCCGATCAGAGGGATCCTAAGTGGAGGAATCCTAAGAAAGCACTTAATATGGGAAACCACTAAGGGATGGGGTGTCGGAAGGAAGCAACCAAACCATCCTTAGCCATGGACTGGAGATGGAGGGATGCTGGAGGGTCAGATGCCAAGGGGACAGCCACCCTTTTGGTCCGCGTACCTGGCAGAGTCTGAGAAGAAGGGAAAGATCTTGATGGGGTTGGAACAGGGCAGATCAAGGCATTTGCTGCAGAAATGTTGAATTTAATGTGTCTTTACGCTATCTAAGAGGAGATGTCTAATGGGCAGGCAGACAAGTGGGTCTGATGGCCAGAGAGAGGCTGAGCCAGAGAGGAGGAGCAGGTGTGCCAGGAGGAACCCCAACCGTGGAGTCGTGAGAAGAGGCAAGCCAGGCAGCAACTCCAAGTTCAGTGCAGCAAAGATGGTCTCCCAAGGGAGGGAGAGGAGGTACAGCAGGCCAGACAGGAGGAGGAGCAAGAGAGGGCTGGATCCAGAGGCCACAGGAAGAAAGCAGGGCTGGGACGGGGAGAGGCCCATGCTACCCAGAGAAATATACCAGGGTGAGCCTGTCCCTGGTGGGCTGGGTCGAAGCTGATGGGGCCAGAGTCAGGTAGGAGCCGGGAGAGCTGAAAAGCAGAGGGGAAGAAATGAAGGTAAGGTGGAAAATCAGCTCCTTGGAAAGCTCGTCTTGGAACAGGAAGAGAAAGACAGCAGGTTCAGGCAGAGGGTATGAAATCAGTGAATTGATTTTTTATCTGTTGTCTCGTTTTTGTCTTTAATGCAGTGACCTGAAGATAGGTAAAGGCGGAGGGCAGGGGATCTAGAGGGGTGGGGAGCTGTCTCCCCTCGGAGACCCTGGAGCTGCTCACGGAGGGACCAAGACAAGAGAACGGGATGTGGCAGGCAGGTACAGACCGGTTTGGACGTTCTGGGCCTGTGGGCGAGTTTCTGTCTCGGCGGTTCCTGTTCACCCTGGAAAGCAGGAGGCCAAATCATCTGTTTGGGGTGAGGTCAGGACATGCAGACAGGTGGAAGAGGTTGAAAACGGTCACAGTGAAGCAGGGAGAATGAGATGCCAGGGAAATGGGGTACGGTTAGCCCACATTGTTGAGGGTCCCCTGTGCTCAAAATGGCATCTTTATAAAAGTAGGACAGGCCCACATTTCCTTATCTAAAAGCCCTGAGGCCAGACTGGTTGTGGAATTTGGGCTCTTGTTCCTAATTCTATTTTAGAAAGGTAATGTGGTGCGTATGCGGCATAATTACATAACACCCCCGGTGGGGTCTGGGGCCGCACCCCATAATCAAACACATCAGTATTTCTGCAGCAGAATATGAATATTCACACCAAGTGAATCAATAAAGACTATAAATAGCCTCACATCTGTTCAGGTCACTTTGCCGCCAAACGAGTTCCAGGAGAAAGGAAAAACAACTTTTGTTTTTCGGGGCTATTTGGATTTTGGCATTATGAGTAAGGACACAGGGGCCTATACAGAAATTCAAAGATTATTTTTAAAAGGAAAACAAAGTCATCATTGTCCCGCTGGGAAAGGTCTCTGTATCTCCCCTCTCCTGGGTGGGTTCTTAAATGATCCTCCCAGAAAGTTCTGGAAATTACTTGCACCTGGAGGGCAATGATGCTCACAAATGTCAGTCATGTCAGTTTTACCAATCGGCTGGAACCTGGGCACCTCCCTTGGGCTAGAAACCTAGACCTAAAGGCTAGACTCTGGGTGGTCCGGTGAGTTCTAAGCAGGAGGAAGCACAAGATTTTGTAAGAAAGGGTAGATTGAGATGGACACAAGCCCTGGTCATCCCCCTTGCATTGGGAAACATCCTTGATGGTTGTGTCTGCCAGAAAATCTTTTCCCACTCTTTGTCCTTATCTCTAAAGGCAGTGAACTTACTCTTCGAAAGCATAGCAGTCTCCTACCTCTAGCCTTTGCCCAGGCTGTTCCCTCTGCCTGGAATTCCCTTCCTCCTACTCACATTGTGGTGAAACTCCCATTTATTTCTCAAAACTCAACACAAATATCACCTCCTCCCTGAAGCCTTTCCTGATGTCTCTGGTAGAGGTCGTCAGGGTCGTTGGGCTCTTGCCGCTCTGGTCCACACCTGCATCTCAGGTTCACATGTCTGCCTTCTTTTCAACACTTTGTGTTTCTGAGGGGTGGAGCCCATCTCCTGTTCGTCTTTGTGTAAGCAGTGTCTGGGACACGACAGACAAGGAAAAGAGTCGGGGGCAAGAGACAAGGCTGTCTCCTCAAGCTGAGCTGAGCGGGGAGGACCACACCAGGCACTGTGAAATTGTCCTGGCCTTTTTCTATGAGGATGCAGGCTTCTAGGACAAGAAGATCCTTACGGCTTTAAACTTCTGCTTTTTAAAGCATGGCTATTTTAATATTGGCTTCCTTTCCTTTTCTCTTGCTTCCCTACCTCCCCCTTCCCCGCCCCCCTCCTCCTCCTCCTCTTCTTCATCTCCTTCTGGTGATTATTTCATTTTTCATCTATATCAATCATTACTAAAGTTTTTACAGAAGGATCTGGATCCTCTGTGAGACCCAGACATGTCATTGTTAGGATTTTTATCACTCCCTGATGCTAAAAATAAGACATGGGTGAATTCCTAGACCCAGCCACTGTTCAGGGCCAACCTCCATCAACATTGCCAGCCCCCCTAGGGAGGCTACCATAATCAGACTGCATCATCTGAGTTCCCCCTCCAACATGGGGGACAGGCTCTCTAAGGACAGGGTAGAAATATCTTACATAATGTCATGATTTGGAATGGGAATAAAAATTATTTGTATGTTGTGAAGACTGTATTTGCTGATCTTTCCTCATTTTTAAAAATTACAGAACAGTTACTATAAAATGCACAAAAGTGGAGAGGATAGTATAATGAACCCACATGTTCCCACCACTCATTTTCAACAATAACCAACATAGGGCCTATCTGGTCTCCTCTGTACCCCCAACCCCCAGCCCTAGATTATTTTGAGGAAAATCGGTGAATCCAAATCTACCATTAATGAGGCCCCAGGAAAGAACCTGACAGTGCCAAAATTTGACCTCGAGGAGAAAAGTGCCCCATGTGAGCCTGGGCACCCCTCTCAATGGGGCTTGGAGGGGCTCTCTTGCTGATGGAGATGACCAGATCTCCATGTTCACCTGGGGGTAAAGTGAGTCAGTCACCTTTAGGATTCAATGCCTGTCGTTGTTTGAATTTAAAGGGGCTCTATCAAGATTTCTGAGATGTTAGTGCATAATTCCAACAAGGTCCTAGGAGCGCCTGGGTGGCTCAGTTCGTTAAGTGTCTGCCTTTACCTCAGGTCATGATCTCAGAGTCCTGGGATCGAGTCCCGAATCAGGCTCCCTGCTCAGTGGGGAGTCTGCTTCTCCCTCTCCCCTCCGCTCTTGCTCTTTCTCTCAAATAAAAAATGAAAAGAAAACAAAAGGGACCTATGAGGATTTCTGGGGTGCTGGTACATAATTCTAACAAGGTCCTGATCATAGTGTCCAAGAGGCTGAACTCATGGCCAGACCTCAGGAAGCCCAATGTCCTTGCCGAACGTCAGGATGTGACTGCAAGAGGAGAGGTGGGAAATGGGCTCTCCCCACCGAAGACAAGGATTGCACCCTCCTCAGTGTCAGGAAGGAAGAGCAGGGGATGGGGGGGCAGATGCCCTGAAACACAGCAAGGGCTTCCTGCCCCCTCTTTGGCACAACGGCTGAGTCACTTCCTCACACAGAGAACAAGGTGTTTCACGCACTTGACTCAGCGGCACGAAGATGCTTCCGGAATCCACAAGCAGCTCCCCAGCTCCTGGCCTGACCCGGTGCGCGACCACAGCCCACGCCCTTGCTTCTCAGCCCTGCCGGGCCCCTGCCGGTGCGCGAGACACCAGATGGCACTGGAGCGCCAGGTTCCCACCACCCAAGAACAGTGTCACCTTCACGAGGGAGAGAATAATAATCACTAGGGCTTCCCATGCACTCTCTGCACATGGGAGCAGCCCTCCATTCTCTCCCGAAAAGGCTGTCAGGGAACTACTGTGGTTCGTCCCATCTCGCAGCTGAGGAAAACGGAGTGAGTTCCCCAGGGATCTTGCCCTCGGACCACAGACCTCGGAGTGATGAGCCGGGACCCGCACCAGCCAGTGTGGCTTCAGAGCCCACCCTCTGGCAACTAGCTTGGCCTGTTTTGGTCATCCTTTCTAGAAGCCCTCCTTTACTCACGGGGGTCAAGGTCACTGCCCTCTGCCCCTGGGCCTTCAGTGCCTCCAGTCCACACCCGAGATGTCTACCACCCTGCCCCAGGCTCAACGCTACTTCATCGTGCTGAGTTGGGGACCCACAGAGTTAGTTCTAGGGCTTCTGGAACTCACAGTCCATCATCCCTCAAATCCCCCGTCTCCACACCCTTCCCTTGATGGTCCTCCTTGCTCTGACGTGGTGGTTCTCCAGTCTGGCTGCACCTCAGAACCACTGGGGGCTTTCAATAGTTGCTGCTACCTGGATACCATGCCTGGTGATCCCGATTAACCGGTCTGCCGGCTGGAGTCTGATTGGTCAAGGGTGGGCCTGAGGCCAAGGCTTCCCCTCAGCCCCCGGTGGTAAAGGCTGTTCTCGAACTTGCCCATGCTGCCCTCAGGTCTGGAGGTGGGCGGGGTGCCGCCCCTCCCCCCAGGTCATCATTGCTATCCCAAGGTTCTCTCTCTCTGTCCCGCTCTACTGCCATCAGAATTCTCGGTTCCTTCAGCTCCTCCCTTCCACCAGTCCTGTCCTTCACCCCACTCCTAGGGTCATTCCATAGCCTCTGTCATATCTGAGAGCTATGCTCCAAGTAGGACCTCAACGTTAAGGACCCTGAACCCCCAAGCACCCCATCTTTCCAGCTCACTCCTTTGAGTATTTTTTTTTAAAGATTTTATTTATTTATTTAACAGAGATCACAAGTAGGCAGAGAGGCTGGCAGAGGGAGAGAGAGGGAAGCAGGCTCCCTGCTGAGCAGAGAGCCCGATGTGGGGCTCAATTCCAGGACCCTGGGATCACGACCCAAGCCAAAGGCAGAGGCTTAGCCCACTGAGCCACCCAAGTGCCCCATTCTTCTAGTATCTTGATTCCAAAATTCTTTGCCCTCCCTGGGACCTACCTACATTTCACTCCCCCCGACCCTGTGTGTCCTAACTTCCCTTCTTAATGGGCTTAGTCAATGGCCCATCCCTTGGCTACTCAATTGCTACCCTCTTAACTCCCCAGCCACCTCCCTCCGTGGTCGTCGCTTGTCATTGCCTCCTGACCCTGGCCCAACCCCCCACCGACCCCCAGCAGCTAAGCCCAGCTGGAGAAATCACACAGCGCACACCTTGGGACCTTGGACGGGTTATTCAACCTTCCTCTGTGTCAGTTTCCCCAAGCACAAAATGGCAAGAATAACCTCTGCCTCCAGGGTCATCATGGGCATTAAATGAGCTGGTGTATGTCAGGTGCGGGTAACAGTGCCCGGTACCCAGTGAGCACAGTCCATTGTCAATCACAGGATTATTCTAAGTAGCCCCTCACTGTGGGAACTGGCATGCTTTCCGAAGCGTGAACCAGGAGGAACTGTCCAGCTTGGAACCAGACAAATGTTAGCGGCGCCATGCTGGCTGACTGCACCTCACACCCATGACCCTGACTGCCAGGGTCTCCCCACTCCACTGTGCTGCAAGCCTTCCCCATCCCCTGCACCGTCACCTCACACTCACCCTTCCTTAGGCCCCCACCACCCCTCCACCATTCGGACTCTCAACTGATGCCCTCACTTCCTCCTTCCCAGACAAAACGACACACTCTCCCGCGTCCTCCAGCTGGGCACCGGGTCCCACCTCTCCCGCTCATTCAAGCACTCTGGTTCCCTCCACCCAAGAGCAGTGATTTCCCACTCTGTGCTGGATTTTTAAAAAGTGTACAATTTAACAGTTCTTAGCGTATCACAGAGTTGGGCAGCCATTGCCACGACCAATTTTAGAACTTCTTCACACCCTAAAAAGAAAACCCACACGCATTAACGGTCACTCCCATTCCTCCTCCAACCTCCCCCAAAACCCAGCCCTAAGCAACCCCTAGTCTGCTTCCTGTCTCTACAGATTTGCCTATTCTGGATGTTTCATGTAAATGGAATCACATGATACGTGGTCTCTGGCGACTGGCTTCTTTCACTTAGCCTGATGTGTTCGGGGTCCACCTGTGTTGTAGCAGGTGCCAGTACGTCATTCCCACTTATGGCCTAATCACATTCCAACCCATAAACACACCATTCTTGATTTTTCCATTCATCTGTTCACGGACGTTTGAGCTGCTTCTACTTTTTGGCTCTTCTGAACAATGCTGCCAGGAACATTTGTGTACAAGTTCTCATGAGAACGTGTTTTGGGTTCTCTTGGAAATGTGCCTAGGAATGGAATTGCTGGAGGATATACTAACATCCTTGATCCCATGGCCCTCTCCAGTGTCCACCCTTTCTCATTTCTCTGCTCCCCTGTAGAGCAAAACTCCTGAAAACAAGTAGTCTTTACCACTTGTCTCCTAATTCCTCATATCCCATTTTCCCTTGAACCCACCACACTCAGACTTTGTCCTCAGCACTCCACCAAAACAGCTCTCGTTGAGCGCACCAGGGACCCCTCTGCAGCCAGGTGCACTGCTCATTTTCTGATGGGTCAGGCCCATCGCCTGACCTCTCAGCAGCTTCGGACATAGCTGACCATTCCCTCCTTAAAGCAGTTGCTCCTCTCTGCCTCTGGGATCGACATATCCACATCTCTCTCCCCTTCCTCCTCCTCTTCCTCCTCCCGTTACCCTTCCCCCAACCCCTAAATGCTGGGTCCTGATGATCAGTCCTCTTCTCTATGTTCATTCTATAGGTGACTTTCATTAGTCCACAGTTTCAAATTCTCTGATTCCCAAATTTATACCTCCACCTGACCTGAAGACTCATCTTTCCAACTGCCTACTCAACATCTCCACTTGAATATCTTTTTTTTTTAAGATTTTTATTTATTTATTTGAGACAGAGATCACAAGTAGGCAGAGAGGCAGGCAGAGAGAGAGGAGGAAAGCAGGCTCCCTGCTGAGCAGAGAGCCCTATGTGGGGCTTGATCCCAGGACTCTGGGATCATGACCTGAGCCGAAGGCAGAGGCTTTAACCCACTGAGCCACCCAGGTGCCCCTATCTTTTGTTTTTTTAAGATTGTATTTATTATTTATTTGACAGAGAGAAAGTGCACAACCAAACACAAGCAGGGGAGAAGCAGAGGGAGAGGGAGAAGCAGGCTCCCTACTAAGCAGGGAGCCTAATGTGGGGCTTGATCCCAGGATCCTGGGACAATGACTTGAGCTGAAGGCAGAGATGCTTAATGGACTGGCCACCCAGGGCCCCTCCACTTGGATATCTATTAGACATTTTGGACCTGCCATGTCCAAAACAGTAGTCTTGAACCTGCTCCTCTCATCATTTGCCCTCCTCTCCATAAATAACGACTCCATGCTTCTAGATGTTCGGTCAAAAGATGATGGAGTCACCCTTGACCATTCTCTTTCTCTTGCCCCTCAGGTCCAATCCAACAACAAATCATGTTGACCCTACTTCCTAAATGTATCCTCAATCCGACCACTTCTCATCACTTCCATTGCCATCACCTGGACTCAAATCACAGTCACCTGTCACCTGGATGGAGCTGTCTGGCAGGTCTTCCCATTCCACCCTTGTCCCCTCAGGTTCTCTATAGCAGCCGGAGGGATCCTTCAAAGGCAGAAGTCAGACCATATTGCTCCTCTGTTTAGAATCTCTAATGGCTTCCATTTCACCAAGAGTAAACACCAAAGTCATCCCTGGCCCACAAGACCCTCATGATCTGCCTCCCATGACCTCCTTGACCACCTGTCCTTACCTCTCTCCCCTCCCATTCCAGATCCAATCGCCTCCTTGAATTGGATGCCAGACACATCCAATCACAAGGCCTTTTGCTTACTGCTCCCTCCAGAATGGAATGTACTACTTCCAGATATCCACACAGCCTGCTCCCCCATCTCCCACGTCTTTATTTTTTTTGCCACTTTCTCAGGGAGACCCTCCTTGAACCCTAGCTGAAGCAACCCCTCTCCTTGGTGTCCCTAATCCTTCTTTCTCTGCTTTATTTTTCTCCTTAGCAACACCACCCAACAACTCCTTACTCTTGTATTGTCTGCCTCCCTAAAATACAAGATCCAGGAGGCTTGGGAAGTTTGTCTGCTTGGCCCAGAGCTGGACCCACAACAGAGCCTGGAACATAACAGGCATCCAGTGAACCTTTATGGAATAAAGGGATAAATGAATGATGGCCATTCAGGTTGTTTTCAATCTTTTGCCACTAAAGCATGGGCTGTAGTGACCAATGTTGTGCACAGATCAGTTTGCTTGTGAGTGAATATATCAGTAAGACAAGTACCCGGGAGTGGAATTGCTGGGCCAAAGGACATGAACAGCTGTAATTTTGATAAACACTTCCTGCAAGTTTTACCATAATCTGCGACTTTGTGTTGAGAAAGTCACATGGTGAATTCTGTGGCCCTCCATGCTAACTTGGGTTTTTCTTTCTTTCTTTTTTTTTTTTAAAGATCTTATTTATTTATTTGACACACAGAGAGAGAGATCACAAGTAGGCAGAGAGGCAGGCAGAGAAGAGAGGGGGAAGCAGGCTCCCTGCTGAGCAGAGAGCCCTATGTGGGACTCGATCCCAGGACCCTGGGATCATGACCTGAGCTGAAAGCAGAGGCTTAACCCACTGAGCCACCCAGGTGCCCCACTTGGGTTTTTCTTTGGTGGAAAGAAAGTTATCAGGAGAGAGGTTGCCCAAGGAATCCAAGAACTTAATTAGCCATCAACATGAGTTATTGTCCCATCAAAGATGCTAGTGGGTCATCATGGTACCCTGGCCACACTGCATTGTTCCTGATGTTTGAAGAATTTGCAAGAGGACATTCAGCATATCCACGGAGAGTCTATGCTTTTTTCAAGTGGATTCAGAGATGCCCTGGCCAAAAGTCTTCTTGGACTCTGCCATGGCTGCCAAATGGCATGACCCCTAGGGATTTCATTCCCATTATGGTCGATATAAATGGAGCAGTGCACAGCCTGAGCAGTTGTGTACAATGACCCTAGTATTCAATAGCACCGTTCTAGGTCAGGAACTTGAAATGGTTCCAGGGTTCCTCATATCTCACCAATCCTGTGCTGGAATAGTCCCAGCTCTACAAGAGTAGACTGCCCGGTATGGACAGTCAGAAGACAATTTCTGAGAGTGGATCCACCTTTCTTGTAGATGACTTGGAGGAATTTGTAAATAATGGCCTCACCCAGCCATCATTAATAGCTTTACCTGCAGCACAGGCTATGAAAGGAATCCTTGACGGAAAAGTTAGGCCTCCCCGTCCCTGTGAGACACATCCATCCAAGGACAAGGGCTGCCCCCACAGAACTGTTCAGGCAAGCCCACAGGCTCTATCCAGACTAAAAGTCCCAAGAGCTAGATGGGTCAGGGCCACCTGCTGGGTCTTGATGACCTGGCTCTTCTGGGGCCTTCTGGGTTTGGTTTCTTTAAACTTCACTTCAGGAGGACTCTGCCCCCTGCAGATGCTGAAGTGGTATTACCCCGTTTCCTTAACATTCAGAAAAAGGTTTTTGAAAGGAGGGTCTTCTATTGTTCCAAGGGCACACCCACCATCTTGCAACCATCTGAGTGGCATAAACAGAAGTTTCTGGAGCCACAGGGATTCTCCCATACAGCTGGTGGGAATGTTGACCTTGGCTGCCATTTTGAAGAGCAGTGTGGCCACCTTCTAGCATAACTGAAGGTACATGTACCCTTTGAGATGGCAATTCCACTCCTAAACACAGACACCCTCGGGAAAATTGTGCAAGTGGAGACCTGTGTAATAACGTCTACTGTAGCATTACTAGCCATGGGGAAAGCTGGAAACAATATAAATGAACCTCACATGCTCATACATGAGCACAGTTTAGTGCTACAGTGGACTACGACACAGCAGGGAAGATGGATGAACTAGAGCTACAAACAGCGCTCGAAATAAATCTCAAGTACCAGTGCTGAGCAAAAATAAAAGCCAAAGCAAGCCACAGGAAGATGCATTATAACATGATGCCGCTTTTGAAAGTACACACAAATGCAGTATGTTGTTTACACATATGCATACATGCATTACGAGATAAAATACATGTATTTTAAGAAATGTATTAGGAGGGGGTGCCTGGGTGGCTCAATTGGTTACGCAACTGCCTTTGCTCAGGTCATGGTCCTGGAGTCCCAGGATCGAGGCCTGCATTGGGCTCCTCGCTCAGTGGGGAATCTGTTTCTCCCTCTGCCCCTCTCCCCTCTCATGCTCTCTCTCTCTCATTCTCTCTCTTTCAAATAAATAAATAAAATCTTAAAAAGAGAGAGAGAGAAAGAGAAATGTATTAGGAGGATACACCCCACGTTCAGGATAGTGCTTATCTTTGGGGGAGGAAAGATATGGGATCAGGGCAGGCTATGAGGACACTTTTATGGTCTCTGTAATATTTTATGGCCTCTCCAATGTTTATTATATTATTATATATGTGTATGTTTACATGCCTGAGACATTGTATGATTAAACAGATGTTTGAAAGAGTGTCTGAGTCAAATGGGGAGCTGTACTGTGTGTGCTGGGACCAGAAGCCAGTCTCGTGAATCCATCCCGTCCTGGGCTGTCTCAAGATGGATGCCACCAAGGGGCCCGCCCATTTGGAGACATGTGTGACTCTCCCTTTTTATGAACATCTCCAGAGTATACCGTTTCCTCCCAAAGCCCAGAAAAGTATAACTAAAAGACTCAAGTGAAAAGGTTAGACTGATCCTCATTCTAGAAATACAGTAGAAGTAAGTCATAAAAACCACTAGCTTTCTTCTCATGGCCATTTCTCCCCCGAAACGTGCCAGGTTTGCATTTTGCTTCTTTGTAGGGTATCACAGGTTCACAATGACCTCATGGCAGCCACATGGCTCAGGTGGCCCACTTCAGCCTCAAATATTACATCCAAGACTGCTGGGAGCCAGCATTATTTCCTACCTGATGAATATGAGTGCTGTGTGTCTTACTCACTGCCATCCCCCAACATCCGGGGATGTTCCCAGCGGCAGAGCCGCTGGGAGGTAACAAGGATTCCCCATCGGATCTGGGTTCTAGTCCCTGTCATCTCTATGAACTTCCTGTGTGAGCACCAGTGTAGGTGAGCACGTGTGTGACACGGCACTGTTGAGGACCAAGGTTGGGGGCCTCAAGATGGTGGCATTCTGACCCATGACCGCAGCCTAGTCTCACCGAGGAGCTGGCTGCTCACTGATATGTTGGTATTTGGAGGTGGACATCCCCAGCCTTTCCCGCTGGGGTTCCTAAGGTACATGGCTTGGGGCACCTTGAAGGCCTCCCAGTCTGCGTTTTGCAATCCCCTGACTCCTCAGGGGACTGGCCCATGCCAGCCATGGCCAGGGGGAATACAGAGGCAAGGCCACATGGTGGCAAAGACCACCATCAAGAAACCTGAGTGTAGATCTTCAGGATGCCTATGGCCCTGTGACAGCCCTGCGAAATGTGCCCAGCGGCCCCTCTCTGGGCTATGGGAGGATGAAGTGAGACGAAAAGAATGGATTTGGTAAGGGTAAAATCGTGCCCCCCATGGTCTAGTATCCTGAATAAAACAGTAACACTGTTGCCCTGATTTGGGAACAAGCTGGGATTCCCGGCAGGGAGATAACTTTTCTTAGGCATCTCCTTGGTTCTTGCTGTCACAGATCCAGTGATGAAACTGCCCATGCCCCAGCCAAACCTGCCTTCCCA
Source organism: Mustela erminea (assembly GCF_009829155.1). NCBI lineage: Eukaryota > Metazoa > Chordata > Mammalia > Carnivora > Mustelidae > Mustela > Mustela erminea. The sequence goes on from NC_045623.1 coordinate 15,538,037, forward strand.
CCAGGGCCTCAAGCATACCCAGTGCTTTTCCACACTTGCTCCTGCCCTTCCTTTGACTGCAATGTCCAACGGCCTTTCGTTGAAATAGGATCTGCTTCCAGGTCATGCCCTCCCTGAAGCTTCCCTCCGGTTCCACCCAAACTGACACGCTATCCCTCTCATTGGAACCTAGGGGGCAGGTGCATGCCCCTTCCCCAGTGCATGCCTCCAGGGGTCTGTGATGACTGCTTGACCCATGACAGGTCCTCACTGAGTACGAAATTGCAGGATGCTGGCCAGGCCCACCAGAGCTGTCAGTGCCCCCAGACGCTTACCTTGGGAGTGAACATGTGCAGAATGCCATCGACGGCCCCTCGCAGCAGCAGTCCCCGGACCAGGAAGCAGGCGAGCACCACGTAGGGGAAGAGGGAGCTGAAGTACATCACCTACAGAGAGGACAGGGACCTACTGTGGGGCAGAGGGCCCCCTGCGGCCAGCACCGTCTCCCCGCTCACAGCTGGGGCATCCCCCTCCCCGCTCACAGTCAGAGCACCCGAGCCTCCTCTGATGGCAGCAAAAAGAGAAGCCCTGGGACCCCTGGGCACAGGGCCAAAACCACCACACACCTGGCACTGAGCCAAGGCAGAAGCAGGAGCACAGACAAGCTGGAGTCAGCATGGCTGTGCCTGGGGCTAGCCTCCCCCTTTCGAGAGCTGGCAGAGCTGGGCCTGCAGCCTCCCCACCCCCAAGGGCCGCCAAGGGGGTGAGGAAGCCTCTCCTCTCCCCTCCTCACTTTTTCATGTCTCATGCCCGCTCTTCGATCCCTGACTCCAGTGGACCCCCTAAGGCTCTCCCCTGTCCTTAGAGTTCCTTTGATGGAAGGCATCCGGGAGGTTACAGGCATGGCTCCCAAGCCAAAACATCAGAGAAGGTCCTGCCTCTTGTGATTATACATCACCCGCTGTTTTCCAGCACGTGCATTTCTCATGCATTTCTACATCCCCCCCGGCAGAGAGCTGCCCAGGAAAGAGATGCTCACAGCATGTCTGCTGTGCCGAAACAATTCAAGAAGGCTGTTTGGGTGGGATGATGTTGAAGGTGTAAGCATGTATGCGTCCAGAGCTAGAGCACCTGAGTTCTGATCCTGGCTCTGCCATTTACCTACCATGGGATCCTGAGCTATTCATGTAACCTCTGTGTGCCTGTTTGTGCATCTATGAAATGGGTGTAAGGCTTCTGAACTCAATAAGGCTGCTGTGGACCAAAAGTGTTCATATGTATGGCAGTACCTGATAAATTTCCCCAAGTGTCAGCTACTATTTTGGCCTGTAGAGAGGGAAGAGGGGTTGGCTGAGACCAAGTTACCTTCCCAGAGCTTAGCTTCCCTACTTGAGAAGCACATTATGGAACCTGGAGCCTCAGATGTTCCAGCTCTGGGACTGACTGGCTGTGTGACCTCAGGGGAGGGGCTTTCCCGGCTCTGGGCCTCAGTTTCCTCATCTGTAGAACGGACGGATAGAGCCACGGCTTTGGCAGTCCAGGAATACTGATATGTCACAAAGAAGAAAGGGCCCTCACTTGAAGGGGGTGTGTGGGGTTGACTGGACTGCGCCCTGAGAGAGTAGGGGAAAGCCACCCTTGGATGCCCAAGGCCTCTTCACTCACAGCTGCTGCCTGCTCCAGGCGCCCTTTAGTTCACACACGGTGAGCTGCCGATTTTCACCAAAAACTGCTCAGGGAATGCTCTTCTAGGCCTTTTGCTTGGGAACCTAAGGGACTAGGATCTCGACGAACATCCCTGGGTCTGTACTCCTAGCTTTCTTCCTCTTTAAAGTCTGTGGAGCAGGTCTGAGGTATATGATCCCAGAGGTGGCTGGGGGTCAAGCCCTGATTCTCCACAAGCCGTCTCCCAGCCAATCGTGGTGGGCTGTTCACAGGGAACAGGGACACCGCCGTGACACACCCATCGCGCCCATGGCGGTGGACCCGTGTCGTCATCTTGAGCCTCCAAGAGGCCAAGCCCACTCAGCAGATCCTGCATGGCATGGCGGAACCCAGAGTCCTCAGCCCCCTGCATGCCATGCTCTTCTGCAGCTGCCTGTGCGGGGTCAGACTCCTTTCCCGACTCACCTTCCCCGAGGACTGGATGCCCTTGACGACGGCCATACCCACAATGCTCCAGGCCACCAGGAGACACAGGGTCATCTTCCAGTTGAGGCCGCCGCTCTCCGAGATGGAGTTGGAGATGTCCAGGGCCTCTCGGTACCAGAAGTAGGTAGTGGCTGAGCTCTTCTCACACTCTGCCTCCACCACTGGAACAATAACAAAGGCCCCCTCAGGCAGGACTGTGGTGTCACCTCCTCTGCCTGATCCCCACCCAGGGCGGCAGCGGGTGAGCCGCTGGCTGAGTGCGGCTAGCGGAAGGGGGTGCCGTGCTCCTTGTGGGCTAGCCAGGATCTGGCAGACCCTGAAGATTCCAGATGGGGCTCCAGATGGGGCCCAGGAGGCTTCAGGACACATGGATCGGGCTGAATTCCCACATGCCACCCCTTCCCGCTTCCATCTGTGGAGGACAGTAAGGATTAGGCAGAGCTGGCCCCAAGTTCCTCGGGAAAGGTCCTGAGCTAGGAGCCAGACCTCTGGTGTCTCATCTCAGATCCTGGTGTGAACACAGGAAAGTCACTTCTGGACCTCAGTTTACCCATTGGTGAGGTAGGATAAATCATCCAGCCTTTTATAAGACTGGCATGCAAAGTAAGGCTGTTTCCAGATAGGATGGTATTTGAGTAACACAGGACTACTAAAAACAACTAAACAAAAGCCACACTTTCCAGAGTTTTCCCTACATTCATTTCATTCAATCCCCCTAAGAACTCTATGGGACAGGCTGGCAAGGGCCATCAGAATGGACCAGAGAGGGTAGGTGTCTAATACAAGGTGACAAGTTAATGAAATCCCAAACCTGTGCCTAAGCCTCTTAGGCTCCTTCAAGCCCTTCCTGGGACGGGCTGGCTGGGGTCTCCAGGGTGGTCCTACTCAGGGGGGTCCCATACTTGCCTGCCACAGTCCCATTCCTGATGACGGGACATTCGCTCCATGGCAGCGGGTACTGGAAAGACTTGAAGAAGTAGAAGATACTCCACCCGATGATCACGTTATAATACAGCCCAACAAAGAGGCAGACCTGAGGACAAGGGTCCATAGTGGGGGGAGGGGTCATGAAGGCCGCAGTCCCCACCCCCACCCCGAGTCCACAGGCCTCCCCTGCAGGAGGAAGAGGAGGAGGAGGAAGGGGCTCTGAGGGCCTCCTCCTAATCCTCTGTTCATCCGGTATTCAGGGAATCCACAGAGGAATGCTTCAGATATTAAAGATCTCTCCTCTAAGCAATGAACTCTTAAAATGTTAATCCTTTCCAGTTTGAAATTCTTCTAAGATGCTTAAAGCATTTCCCCATCATTTCCTGATGACTCGGGGTGACAGTTGCAGAGTTACCCTTTGGGACTGTGGAGGCCTGCACAGCCTTTGTGTCCCCAGACAACGGCCCCAGACTGAACGGCTCTGGAGGCCCTGCGGATGCTTCCTACTGGTGTCTTGTGTCCTTCCTCCCCTCAGGACACCGCTCTCTCTTTGGTCCTGGCAGCAGCCTGCCCCCAGAAAGATGTCACTTCTCATGTCTTTGAAACATGATCGCTAGTCTTGGTAGAATTCTACTTAGAAGAGGAAGGTGTCAATTCGGACTGAAGGTCTGAGCGGTTTCTCCAAAAGCCATGCTTTCACACGATCTGGCTGCTGAGAGACCCCTTCCACCTGCAGGGGCCCAGCTCTATTATGCTGATCCTTGTCTCCCACTGTTCCTAAGCTTCACCCCTCCTGGTTGGGCCACAGGGCTCTTGTCTGAGACCTTCTCCTACTCTGTTCCTGTGCCTAGCAAATAGGCAATGAGACCTCATGCCTCAGGGCGGCCTTTCCCTGGGCCCACGCTTGCCCAGTGCAAATACTTTTCAATCAAGGAAAGAGGAAGTGCCTCCCTCACTCGGGGCTGAGGGGCTGGTAAGCAGACAGAGGAATCCCGGACAGTCCACGTGTCCACAGAGAACTCCAGCGGAGATGTCCCAGCTTTCCCTCCTTGGTAACATTTCCAAATATTATATCCTGCCCCAGGCAGCACAGCCCGCTTTCAGTGTAGGAAATGCATGGCCCTGGGACGCCAGCTGGAAGCAGTTCTCAAGAGCAGGGTCTCCCTCCCTACCTTTGATCTGGCCCCAGACTCTGGTCTGCAAACCCCGTCCCCCAGAAGCAGCTCTCCCCGGCCCGCCAGCTCACGCCCAGTGCCGGCCCCTGACTCACTATGCAGCTGGAGAAGCCGATGCCCCCAAGGCGGGGACACACGTAGTGCCACACACCGATGCTGCCACGGCGGATCCTCTGGCCCACAGCCAGCTCTAAGAAGAAGAGCGGGATCCCGATGATGACCAGCAGCACGAGGTAGGGCACAAGGTATGCACCTGGGGAGGACAGGGGCGTGTCGGAGGGCATCCGGAGTAGAGCACCAGGCTGAGGGCGGACAGCCACGTCCTGCAGTCTCGCCCGCACCTCTGACTGTCCTCAAACTGCTCCAAGCCTTGTGCTCCTCCAGGAGGGGTCTGGCTCCCACATGTGACCCACCACCACACACTGCCTCCCCTGCCCCCCACTTCTTCCCCTTGACTCCCCCTATCTGAAATTCTGGGGGAGGACTGCTCACAAGGTTAGATTCAGAGACAGACAGACAGACACCGTACCGTCTCTTCAGAAATTCACATGTCAAGTCCCCGGTCGCCTCCTGATGTCCTGGGAGGACACCTGTTCACACTCACTCCTGGCCCCAGAGGAGCAGCCCCAGATGGAGTGGGCCCTGCTCCCTCACCCCCCAGAGGCCCAGACCTCAGGCATGGTCTTGCCCGCCTCTGAAGCAGATGCTGATGCCACAGACTGGGCAGCTCCAGGGAGGCAGAGCCTGGAAGCTCTCCAGGAAGACAGGGTCTGACCAGCATCACCATGAATCTACAGCCAATTGGGAGGAACGAGACAGAGAAATTAACAGTTTGGAAATGCATAGCCGGGAGGATCGTCATGGAGAGACAGAATGGATCTTGATAAAGATTCCAGATGATAAATTAAGTTCACGGTCCCTGGCCTCCATGCAGACACAGTCTCAATTCTAAGTGACAGGGCATTTAGCAGGAGAATTAAAATCGTGTCTGGACACAGACGAGTGATCTCTGCGGAGAGCTGTGCCAGCAACCTAGTCTTGTTAGCAAAGCCATCAGACGGCCCCAGTCACCAGGGCCCCGGTGGTCACCCGGCACCCCCAGACCAAGCTTTGCCGGCCAGGAGTATCCAGAAGACCCGCAGCCACCCGTCTGCCGCTCTGCCCCCCAAAACAAGACATGCCACATGTAGCCAATCTGCCCACGACCCTAGAGGACCAGGCATTTCCCAGGCACTAGGCCTGGCACTTGGCAACAGCCCGCTGTTTACTACAGATCTACCCTGGGCCAGGCATGAGCAGCAGAGGGATCTGGGGGTAAAAGAAAGCATAGCCCTATCCCAGTACAGTTCACAATCTGGGAGGCAGGAGCGGCAGGTTCCTGTGAGCAATGTGAGCACATTTGCACACACACACACACACACACACGCATGCACACGCACACGGACCAGTCCTGGAGGGCCAGCTGAGTTCCAGGCCTGCCAAGGGAGGGGTCAGAGTCCAACACAACTAATCAGCAAAGGCTTCCAGGGCGGTAACCCACCCAGCCTCACACGACAGCATCTAATTCATTTAACATACAACTATACGCGGTCACACATACACATAAGTTCCTCTTGTCACTAACAGGATGGTCCTTTGGGCCATCCTGGCGCCCAAAGGAGAGGGGGCCTGAAGGACTCCTAGTTCTGTCTCCTGCTCTGGGGTTTGGGGAAATGCAAGAGGAGACTCATGACATGCAGAAAAGTGAAGGGACGCGGCTCACTGGTTTTGTATTTCAGCCATATCCCCTCGGGGGCAGGGGGGCAAAATGTGCAGGGAGGTGGGTTTCGGGGTGTCCAAAGGGTAGGCTGGTGTCTTCTGTGAAGGCTTCTCTCCTCTCTCCCAAAGAACCAGGGAGAGTCTCCACATATGTGCTGTCCACAGAGCGGCTCTCAGCCAAGATTGGCCACGGGCATGCCGCCACCTGCCACTGGGGCCAGTGGCCCGAGTCGGTCGGGCCCAGGACATGGACTTGGCGGCAGCACTCCTCCGAACGCCATGGCCCAGTCATCCACAGCGCTCAGAGGCTGGGGTCTGGGTGAGGCTTTCTGGGTAGGCAGAGGTCCTTTTTCTTATCAACCCTTGTTGAAATCATTTGGAAATGCACCCTTTCCGCCTTTGAAAATACAATTTGGAGATGCAACGGGATTCCCTTGGCTATTTCAGTAACTTAGGGGAACTCTGAGTCCTCCCTCTCAACAGCTGGGAGCACTGCTCAGGGTGTCAGGCTCTAGGAAGCTGGGCTGTGGCAACTCCGAGACCTCCTGGATCTCTGCAGTCTCCGACTTGGTCTATACTCTGGGTCTTGTTTCTTGCAAACACTGATGTTATTTCTGGGATTTGGAAGACCACCTGGGTCTCAGCCTGCTGAGATGCATACCAGGTAGGGGCTGACACAGCCCCTGGGGTTAGACCTCCTAAGCCCAAATCCTGGCTCTGCCGCTTACTAGCTGTGTGACTTTGGGCCAATTCCTTGATCTCTCTGTGCCACTTTTGGTCTTCTAAAAGAAGATGATAACATTCGGCAGAACCACATGAAACTGCTGATATGTGACCATCTTTGGCTCAGAAAAGCACGCATTCACAGGCTTCCATGCTCCCTTTTGAACGGGCTGGGGTGGGGTATGGGGGGCTGTTGTGAGGATTATACAAGTTACTTCGTCTTAGTCAGCACTTAAAGAACAGAACGGTTGCCTCTTTGTCATAAAACTCAACAGAAAAAAAAAAGCCAATTAAGAGAACCAGATCAAAGGAAACTTCAACATCGAGTGGAGCTAAGCAGAGTTCCAGAAGGCCCACCCAGATTTAAGCCAGGTTTGCCCGGCTTCCCCACAGCTCAAAACCACAGAGCTGCCTCTCTCCCACCCAAGAGTTTTCTCCTTCCTTTATCTGAAATGGGATCATTTGACTCCTTCCAGAAAGCGTTTGGGATGACTTACCCTAATACTCGTAGGCTATGGGAGCGTTAAAGGCAGAGATACGAAGGGATTCTAGAAATGAGACAGGATGGAAGAGCACGAGCAGGAACGGGGAAGGGAGAGTTCAGAATCCAGAGCGCTAACAACTCTTCTGGGGGCTGTCTGCGGGGTCTGGGTCCAGGGCGATGGGCTGGTGACACCGTGAGCAAGAAAGCTTTGGCAAACCCACTGCTCTGGGAGTGTGTGTGGTGGGGAGAGGGACTCTGATTCAGTGCCCAGGGCCCAGGCAAAGGACAAGGTTAGAGGTTCCCGACTGGAGTCCCAGAGGTGACGTGTCCTCCAACGTCAGTGGATGCTTGTTGTCATCATCTCTCAGCACATAAGAAAACCACACACCCAGATTTGGGCTGATCTTGTAACCACTCTCAGTGACCTGAGTCTGGCCTCGTCACCCAGACCAAAAGCTCTAACTGGCAGTTACTGATTGATTGACTGATCGATCGACTGATTGGGGCGGGGGCGGGGAAAGACCTTTCACAGCATGGAGAGCGTATGGTAAATGCTCTAGTAGAAAGATAAAAGCCTCTGGCCTCAGTTATATAGGCTCGAAGGGCCATTCTCACTTCCTGACCTTCAACAGAGATTGGAAAGAAGGGGAAGCCTCCAGCCAGAGTTGGCCTCTGAGCCAGAGAAGGTGTGTTCTGGAGAGGAGGGAGTGTCCCTGAATGGGGCTTCATCTCTGGGAGAGGCTCCATGGCCAGAGCCCCAGGGAGCAGAGACAGAAGGAGTCAGGTGAAGTGCCTACAAAGCTGTGGCCAACCATCAGGCTGGCATGGGGCAGTCCCAGACCACGGGGACTAAGAGCCACAAGGGCTCTCTGCTGACTCAAGTCACTTTCCCAGATGTCCCAGCTTGTAAATTCATCGTCTTTAGCCTGATAGGTTTTTCTCTTATTTTCTGTTATTTTTCCCCTGGTTTCAAAACAAATTACTTTTAGAACAGTCCAGCCTGCCTCAGAGGGGCTGGGGATGATAATGCCCAGCGGCTGTGACCCGGATTTGACACCAGGGGCAAGATCCTCTAGGGGGATTAAAACACAAGGGGTTGTGTGAGGCCTCCTCCTCCTGGGAGGCAGCAGCAGGAGTACTCAGTTGCCAGGGCCAACCTGTCCAGCTTAGAATCCTTACTTTATCACTAGCTGTGTGACCTTGAGCAAGTCATCTAACCTCTCTGTGCCTCAGTTTTGCAGTCCCTACCACGAGGATGATGACTCTTCCCTCACATAGAGTGTAGGGGGAATCAGTGGTTGAATTGTATGAAATTGGCATTTTGGTTGTTCCAAGACGCTCAAATACCAGCAATTTCATGCATTTTAGCCTAATAATCCAATAAGTGCTGAAGCAGGGCCAGTAAGCATTTCGTTAGAATGGCCAACTGCTGCTCTTCACTATGCCTCAGATACAAGTTAGTTAAGCATTTCACACGTAAAGCCCACTGAATCCTCCTCACTCTGCCGTGAGGCAGGATCGAGTCTTACTCCCATTTTACAGATGAAGAACAGAGAGGCACAGAGAGATCAAGCAACTTGCACGGGGTCTCTGGGCTGGCCAGCTGCGTTGGGGTCTGCCCACGGGCCGTCCCGGGCCGGAGCGCGTGTCCTTGCTGTCACCGCTCCCAGCAGCCTCTTGCTTGCTGTTAACCATTGGCTCTTTCTGGGGAGCCTTCCTCGAGAATCCCGAGCCCCACCCTCCAAGAGCCCCAGCTCTGCACCAGCACAGGGCTGCTCCTTTCCACGCCTTGGCCTAGCCCGGCTCTGAATGCCGTCGGGGCAAGCAGGGCCGCCTCTTACCGCCTCCATTTTTCTGGCACAGGTAGGGGAACCTCCAGATGTTGCCCAGACCCACAGAGAACCCAATCTGGGCCAGGATGTACTGCAGCTTGCTGTTCCAGGCCGGCCGGTCCTCGGCCTCCAGCTCCTCATCTGCCGCCTTCTGCTTGCCGCCGGCCTCGCCCGCCACGTTCAGGATGCTTTGCTTGTAGTCCACCGGCTCCTCGAGGGCCAGCAGGTCGGCCACCGACTCCGTGACATGCTCGTTGCTGTGCTCACGCTGCGTCACCTTGCTGTTCTTCGGCATGGGTGCCGCCTGGGCCACGCAGCCCCGCTCCGCCGCACTCAGAGAAGGTGTCTCTCGGCTGCCGTCAGCTCCTTCTCATCCGGGGACCTAGGGGAGCGACCGGGTGAGCAGGAGAGGATTAGCTGACCGCAGCAAGAGAGGCAGGGTGCCCACATGGGCCCCAGTCCCCCAACACTCCGGGGCACACACTCAGAGGCCGGGCAGTGATTGGCCTGGAACACTGAGCTTGCCTTCCTCCCCCTCACAGGGTGCCCACCGAGGAGCTCAGAGTCTGCAGATTCAGTTTTCCCACAGGCCTTATGTGAGCAGCACTGAAAGGTACACCTAGGGGCACCCGGGTGGCTCATCAGTTAAGAGTCTGCCTTCAGCTCGGGCCATGATCCTGGGGTTCTGGGATCAAGCCCCATGTCTGGGTTCTTGCTTAGCAGGGAGCCTGCTTCTCCCTCTCCCTCTCTCAATCCCCCTGCTTGTGCTCTGTCTGCCAAATAAATAAAGTCTTAAAAAAAGAAAAAGGAAAGAAAGGTAAATCCACTAGGGGCAAAAGAAGCCAAACCATACACCAACCCTAAATAAAGGGCCCTCCATGACAGTACCCCCCCTTCCCATAACTGCATGTCCTAGAGTGTTCAAGAGGCCCCCACAGCCCTCCCCCTGCCCCAGGTGGCATAGGTTGGTGGCCAAGCCCTATCCCTCCTGAGCTCTACATAGCTCAACCACCCGGTGAGACCCAGGGAGGCTGGTATCTGCCATCTCTAGGGTCTTTCTATTCCAAATATGGTTCATGGGCCAGGAGCATCATGGGGAGCTTGTTAGAAATGCGGACTCTCAGGATCACCCCCAGAATGACTGAGTCAGTCTCTGTATTTTTACAGAACTCTCTGGTGATTCAAAGGGACATTAATGCTTGCAAAAAAAAAAAAAAAAAAGTTCGAGCTCCAACCGCAGGGACCCTGCACATCGGCCCCGGCATCCCCTGCAGTCCCCAGGCAGGAGCACTGACCAGGTTCTGCTAAGCATTCTGGCACGGCCGCCCTAGAGGCGTCTGCTGAGTGCCAACAAATGCTGGGTCATCGCTCAGCGCTGACACTATCTGAGGGCCACTGCAGCCAAGAGTCAGTTCTCCATCCTTCAGTGACAGCTTTACAGCAGATAATGTCTGCACGATGCGGGCGGGGGAGGCAAAACCCTCCCCAGCTCCTACCATTCCTCATCTGTCTTTCATGCTTTTCCTTAAAGAAATAAAGCACCAAGGAAATGAGTCCTTTGAAGGATATCAACATGCTGTGTTTCAATGCACCTCCTCGTCAAGGGGAGGTTGGAGGATTTAAAATTAAACATGCATACACCCGGCCTGCCATTGCCCTGCATCTTTCGAGGGATGTAAATTACCCAGTAATTCCTTGACGAAGGGAAGGAGTTGCCTCTGGAATCCGCGGTCCCGTCTGTTCTCATCTGTGCCGTCGGAACAGCGCGGGGCAGCGGCACCACGAAACAGAAGCTTCATCCAGACTGCCTGGCCGACTGAGTAGAGACCCAGGCTTCAGGGGGACCTGACCAGCTAGATCCTGTTACATGTGTAGTGACGCTGGGAGACCCGAGGGATGGGGGCCGTCTACACCAGTCTGTGTGGTTCGCCAGCCCTCCCTGGGCCAGGCCGGGGACCACAGCAGCAGGTGACACCTCCCTGCTTTCTGCATCCAAGGGAGACCACGAGTCTTTAGTGACTACTCTGCCACCGCCCCCCTTCCGTCAATCCCAGGAACAGTCAAGGTCTTGGGCTTTGAAGGGACTGAGACAGAACCGGTCTGCCTAAAAGACCTCAGAATTCACTATAAGAAATACAGCTCTCGACTGGGACTCCTCTTCACATCCGGTCAGGCGAACGTTCCACTGTGTCCCGGAGGGAGTGTGTGTTCCGTGGACCCTTCAGCCCTCAGCCTCCCCAGGCTGCCATGGGGCCCATGCCTCTTAAGGGAAGGGTGCCCTCAGAAGGCATGCAATGGGGAGGCCTGTGTTCTTGCCAGTGCTGCCAGGATGAGCCCCTCCCCCTTCCCTAGTCAGCAGGTCCCTCTCACCAGGGCATTCAAATAGAGAAAACTTAAGGCCCATGCAATGTCTGGCTGGCTGGCTATCCTAACTCCCCTACAGTTTAAACAAGAGTTTTAATTAAAAACTAGAACTGGGGGGACGCCTGGGTGGCTCAGTCAGTTAAGCATCCGCCTTTAGCTCAGGTCTTGACCCTGGGGTCCTGGGATCAAGTCCCGAATCAGGCTTCCTACTCAGCAGGGAGCCTGCTTCTCCCTCTCCTTCTGTCTGCTGTTCCCCCTGCTTATTCTCTCTCTCTCTCTTCACCCCCATCAAATAAATAAATAAATAAAATCTTTTAAAAAAAATAAAAACTAGAACTGCAGAGAAGGGTTGGGGTCCCTCTGGAGATGGCAATCACTAGGGTCCCAGCTCAGAGCCTAACTGCAGGTACTGGGCCTGCAGTGGAATCTGATCAGGACGGATCTGTAGTGCATTAAGTATGATTTACTGCCCATCATCCCATAACAGGAGAAAACCGAAGGGGATTCCCGCAAGTCCGCAGAATTTATCCTGCTGCTGGCCAACTGGAGGACAAGCTTTCCCATAAATAGCCGAGAATGGCAGCTCTGGTCACCAACAAAGAAAGGGCTGCAGTTGGGGGGCGGGGGTGCGAGTCTCATTAAAGCTAGGAGGACTCAAGGACAAAATCAGCACATTCTGGTAAAGCCAGGGAAGGCTGGCCACAGCAGCATCACAGAAACCATAGGAATCAGCTCAGCCAAAGCCTCTTCTTCCCAAGATGTGAGTGAGCATCCTGCATCACAGGAGGGGGGCCCAGGGGCCTCCTGGGCCATCAGGCTCACAGGACAAAAAGTGCTGGTGCAAATTTGCAAGCAGAGCCCCTGGGCTGGGTGACAATCCTGATTGGAACATTCTGTGCTCAGAAACATGCTCAGTGACAACCGAGTCTGACACATAGAATATTAAAGCTCGAGGGGCCCTAGCAATATTCTCATTTTCTATATGAGGAAATTAAGGCCCCACAGATGAAGTGACTTGCCCAAAGCCACTGGATCAGACTCCGCATGGGGGCGGTGGGAAACAGGAAGAAGATGGAGGTGGTGAGGACGGCGGCTTTGCAATCAGCGGGCCCAAGTTGGAGAGTTCCCATTTCATTCATTCATTCTCTCCCCTGACACCCATTTACTGAGTTCCTTCTCTGTGACGGGCTCTGTTCTAGGTGCCTGGGATGCAGCAGCAAACAAAATAAGCAAAGTATGTCCTCCCGTGGAGTTTATATTTCTCATGGAAGGGCCAGATACTAAAGAAAGAAACGTACCATGGCCCACGGGGTACAAGATACAAAGAAATAACACGGTCGGGGGCGGTGTCGCAAGCTGGAGGGCCGCCATTTTATGGTCTGGAAAAGCATCCCTGAGGAGGGGATGTTTGAGCAGAGGCGCTCAGGAAATGTGTGCCAGGTGAGCGAGCAAACGGATGAAATGGGAGCACTCAACCCCTGGCCTGTCTCCAAGCCCCTGCCCTCCACCACAGCAGCCAACTACCAGGACTTCAGTGCGCTGAGAGGGGTGGGCAGCCATTTCACCTTAACAATGCGGCTGACAGTCCTCTTGGGGGCGAAAAGGGTCTACGTGACGACAGCTCCCCCTCCGAGGGAGGGCTCCCATGGGGACTCGGTGGGCGGACACATCCAAAGTGCCCAGTCCCGGCACCAGGAAGGATCCTGCTACTGGGAAGCCTTGCATTGTTTGCCTTAATTCACTTAAAAATATGCAAGCCCTCCCTATTTCTATTTGGTCACAGAAATGCCATTGCTCCTCAGGAAAAGCCAGAGTGAGTTTGCGGAGGAAGAGGGATGAGGGTGGAGAGAAGCATTTTCCACCCACACCATCTCAGAAAGGTCCGAGCTCTGTCAGCAGGGATGGGTGCTCCCCCACCTCTGCCGGAGGCTGCTGGGGCAGCACCCTACAAAGCCCAGCCCACCCCCCTCAGGGACCCGGGGCCACAGGGAAGCAGGTAAACGCCACGCAGCACTGGGTCTTGGGTCTAAAGATCAGCAATGTATTACAAATATAAACGTGGCCTCATCTTAATGTTTAGCAATATTGGTAGTGGAGGGACAGCTCCTAGTTGTGCCCATTTGAAACCACTTACAAACAGTTCTTACTCAGTCTACTGGCACGGTCTGGGGAGGGGACACTGCTCAGAAGCCAGACTGCATGGGGTCAAACCCCAGCTCGTGCTCTCCGGCTGCCTGGCCTGAGATCCGTTTCCTTGGCGGTCAAAGGAGGACAACGGTGCCTGCCTTACAGTGTTGTGGGGAACGGCAGTTAGGTGGGTCTCAGAATGGCACCCAGAAAGGGCTCACAATTGTCACCTCTTCTTGACACCTCATTGGATTCATGGCCAGCCCGGGGAGTGAGCAGGGGTAGCCGCGCTCCAGGGCAGGACAGCACCTGGCTCATACCACGTGGCTGTCAGCACCCACGGCTGCTCGCTCCTGCGATGCCTCCATGTTTTAAAGATGATGGGGCACCAGTGACTTGGGGCAACCCTACCTTCCTACTCCCTCCAGATCCCTGGGAGTCCCTGGGCTTGGGAAAGGTCAGCTTTCAGACCAGGCCATGGGAATCCACCATGTACCCAGTCAACAACCCTGGGACAAGCAAGATCAGAGAAGGACCCAGAAGGGGCAGATTCCTCTCTGCCCCTGACTTTACAGGCCATGGAGCCAGCCATGATCCAGGTATCAGGAAGCCAGCTAGGTGCTGGTCCCAACCAACCACCAGCCAACTGTGCAAGCTGGCCCCATTGCCCTGACCTCTCTAGGCCTCGGTTTCCCCATGTGTAAAATGGGTTGGTCTGCACGATCTCTGAGGCCCTTTTCAGCCCTGCCTATATTCAGGGTGTGTCCCTCCTGCACATGGATGTGAGCGAGGTGTGATCTGCCTCGGGCACTTGACAGGGCAGGTCCTTCCACCTGTCTCACCCGCTCTGTTGGTGGAGAGTTCGCTGGGCTGTTGCGGGGACGCTCTGACAGCTAGCCCAGCCAAACTCGAATCATGGCCCTAGAGGAGTCGGGACGGGCCGGATGTCAGATAACAGAGTTCCGGGGTGCGCTCTGAGAGGAATGCCTCGGTTACCTAAAGCATAATGCCCGGGGGCTCGAGAACAGAGAACGCCTGGCTGACAGATCCGTCACTTAGCAACAGAGGCTAAGCTTCCAGCTCAGCAGAACACGTGAGAGAAGCAGCCCGGAGGGAGTGAACTGCGAAATCTTCTTAAAAAGGAAAAAAATATAATAATAATAATAATAATTAATAATAATAATAATAATAATGTGACGAGGAGGCAAGCAGGTAAAAATACCCCGGGGCCAGAGGGCCAATAGGTCCCCAACTACTTTTCAAGTGCGGCTCTCAGTCATCCCCTCGGGGGTGAGGGGCGACCGCCCACCTTCTTCAGGGGCCAGCCCCTCTGCTCCAGGCAGCCAGAGCTGGGGGCCTTCTGGAACAGAGCATCCAGTCAGCTGCCTGAACATCCACCTCCTGGGGTCAGCGTCTCTCTTGTTCAGGAGGGTTGGACCAGGTAACTCAGGGGACGGACTCGAGGGAATCACTTATTTTCCCAGCCAGACTCCTCCCAGGGTCTGTGTGGTGGGGTCACCTTCTTCGGGAAAACAGGGAGCCAAGGTGAAGACAGACACCCCCACCAGGGTCCCACTTCCCTGAGCCCCATGGGGCACACCTTGCTCAGCAACCCCCCACCCCAGGGTCTCCTGGGGACAGTAGTGCACATTCTTAAATGCAAACCTTTACAGTGGAGAGCTGAGAAGAGCCCCCAGGAGGGGAGGCCAGGGGAAGAACACCCAGCCGCCTCGGCCATAAAGCCAGGGTCCAACTCAAGGCTCATATGTGGTGGGCAGGAAGCCAGGTCATGGTCCTGCTCTCTGGACAACTCCACAGCTTCCTGATTTCCATGTGACAAGCAGTTGTGGCTCAAACACCTCTACTAATTACCTCAGAGCCTCTGGGCTTCAACTGAGCCCAGAACAGATCAGACTGTTATCAGAGACACAAATTGTCCTACAAATTATTTTTAATTGTTTTATCGAAACTTCTGGTAGTCACCTGGGGGCAAATTGCTCCTGACAGGCCCTGGCGGGTCTCGATGGCTGCTCTCCTTGGGTTTTCTCATCCAGCTCCATTCTTGACCTCTCCCTGCCCCCCCCCCACCCTCCTTCCCAAGGGCACAGAGCCCTGTTAGCATGTCTGAGCCCACCCTCACTCCCACCTCTTGTGCTCTAGTTCAGACCCTTCCTCAGTCAGATGCCTGCAGCAGGCTCACTTTCCTGTATGCCTTCGGGGCAGCTTCCTGAAATTCCATGTCACCCACTCCCACTGCGTCCTGGAGAGAGCCCGCTGCCCTTGCCAGACACATTTGTGGCTCCTCCCCCGGGGCCCCTTCACCCCCCAGCCTCAGCTGGCACTTCTTCTCCAAAACCCCTCTGCATAAAACCTTCCCTGGTCTCTGCCTATGGAAGCTTCCAGCCTTCGAAGGTGCATCTCAAGGTCCACTGCATCGCCTCTGTGACGTGTTCTGTGATGCTCTAAGTGAGAATTAACGCTCCTTTCTTTCCCCTTCTCAGCATGCAACTTGGAATACTCTTCCATGCTTTTCCCATAGCTACCTGTGTGCACCCCTGATTCCTCCTCTGAACAGAAAGCTCCCTGAAGGCAGGAACCAAGGTGTACCCAGCTTTGCGTCCGCCCGCCACTGTCCCTAGCCCAGCACAGCCTAGCCCAGCCCAGGCCTGCCACACACGGAATGGAACAAGGTCCCTACAAATGTTTGGGCTCCCTGCCTTCCCATCCTCCAAGGGCAGCCTGCTTTCCTGTTGAAATGCTAACCACTGCTTTCACCTTGAAAGAGAGGCAGGGGGGAAATGCTAATGCACTTGACCGAGAGATATGTTTAAACTTGCTAGGTGTCTGCCTGTCCCAGCTAGGGTGACTAATCGGGTGCAGCCCTGCAGCCCATGGGGGGAGGACCCCAGGACTGGGAAGCCAGTCCTCTGTTCTGCAATCATCTGTAAAATAGGAAACAGTGCTTACCTACCAACTGCATCTGGTTACCACATGGTTAGAGAGAGAAAGCAAAAGAAAAGTTTATCGATGAGGCAAATAAACAGAATGGTAATTTCCAACTCCGTTTCAGAGATTTGTCGGGTTGGTGTTTTGGTCTCTCACCTGTATTTCAAAGAATACCCTTTTTGGTTCTGCAAAACCAAACCTTCGTGTATTACTATTTTACGTGCTCAATAAATATGACATGAAGGAAGTGAATGAGTGGACTCATGAACGGGTGCATTTTGAAGTCCCCAAATTTTCCAGAGTCTGATAGAGTTTCCCAGCTCCAAAATTTTCTTATTTTCCGATGCAATATTCTGATCTCAAGAAGACATGATGTCCCCAAAGGCGCCCCAAGGAGCAATTTATTTTTTATAAGGTTTTTATTTATTTATTTCACTCACTCACACACACACACACACACACACACACACACAGAGGGAGAGCGAGAAAAGCGTGAGCTGGGGGAGGAGCTTAGGTAAAGGGACAAGCAGAGTCCCCGCTGAGCAGGGAAACCTGCAGGGAGACAACTTTGGGGCTCAAACCCACAACCCTGAGGTCCCAACCTGAGCTGAAACCAAGAGCTGGGCACCCAGGCGCTCCCCCAAGCCGGTGTTTTAAAGCAAAGGTGAACTAAGAAGCCCAGCCAGCATTCACAGACACTTTTGTCTTATAAAGGATCCACTCTTTGTGCCTCACTTTCTCCACGTCGTAGACAGGGTCCATTTTCACCTCAGAGAAATATACCCTAGAGGGGCACCGTCTTGGCCCAGAGCATTCCACAAGGCTGGTGGGACCATTCCGAACAACAGCTCAGGCAAAGGAGCCAGTAGAATCTTCCTCGGCCGGTCTCACCTTCCTGTTGCATTTGCGGAGCGTGTTCTCTGCAGCTGGTATTTTGTTTTCTTAGTCAAGAAGGAAGGGAAGCAGGAAAAGGGGCAGATGGTCCAGAGGGGGAGGAACTGGCACTGGAAGAAGTGGGCGGGGCTAGCGCAAACAAAATCTTCTGGTTCAGCTTTACCATTTCACGTGAGGGGGAAAGGCATGCCCGTGGGTGTGTAAGCAACAGCAGCCCCGTGGCCGCCCCACAGATGTATTAACCTTGTGCCAGACTCTGGGTGCTAAGGGAACTTCTGAAGGCAGGCGGTGGTGTAGTGATAAACAATAACCACGACACACAGGGGACCCTTCTTGAGGGCTGGCTCTCTAGCAGCCCCTGTGTGCATCAGCCATCGTCTCCTGCCCATTACGGGATGAGGTTGGTCCCACAATTATTTCCATTCTACAGATGAAGAAGTAGAGGTTTGAAGGGATTGGTTACCTAATTTCACTGAACTTAAGACCCTTTGATGCTGGCACTCTCTTGAACTTACCAGGGAGGGTCAATGGAAGTTTTCCACCCAATCACCACCCCTACCCAATCAATAGCCATTTTGAGATACAACTGATTGTGCATGGTGTCCTGAATCGACGAGGTGACAACGTACAGAAAAACGCATCTTGGACCTGATGAGGTAAGGCAACGGGTCAAAATCTGGGGGCCCTGGGTCCACACCAGTGTAGTCTGACTCTGAGTGGGGTCTGGCTCTATACCTCAACACAAGCCCAGAAAGATGGGCTTCCAAGCAAGGGCACCCTGGTTGAAGTCCTGCTCTCCTTACTAGCTATGAGTCTTCAGGAAACTGCATAACCTTTGTAGTCCTGGCTTCTAGATCTGAAAAGATGGAGAAGACGGCCCCAATCTCAAAGAGGCGTCAGGAGGATAAAAAGATAACACAGGCACCAGCCGCCCCTTCATGTCTGGGGAGATGCGGGGGAGATGGGCTTGACCCAAGTCTAGAGGCAAGCTGCCCACGGTCTGGCAAAGCAGAGTGTGACAAGCATGTGGGTCCCTGATGATGGGGGGGGGGCGCTGCTGGGAGACACAGGTGCTGGCGCTCCAACTGATGTGCTGCTTTCTTTACTTCCTTCATCCAATATTTACTGAACACTAAGTGCCAGGGCCTGTTCGAGCACAGCAGAGAACAGAGTAAATGGTGTCCCTCCCTCATGAGGTTTATATTCTTGTGCAAAATGACAAATAAAAATCAGACAAATATATAATCAATATTGTGTATACAGACACATACCTATAGTATACATAAAGATCGCACAAAAATATGTAATAGTGAATGTGAGGGGATGGAGTGAGACAGGGATGCTACGACATATAGGGGGAATAGGTGGGCACATTCTCATAAAGACCTGATAGAGGGAGAGAATGAGCCATGTGAGTAGCCTGAGAAATCATTCAGGGCAGAGAAAATAGGGAAGTGCAAAGGCCCTGAGGCAGCCTGCTTGGTGAGCATAAGGACCAGAAAGAAGAGCCTGAGCCTAGAGCATCCTAAGCAAGGGAAGAATGGGAAGTGCTGACAGGAGGATAGCTAGACTCCAGAGAAGACTTGCAAAGCATGGAAAGGCCTGGGTTTCTTTTCAAGGCTAGCAGGGAGTTGTTTTAAGTGTCTGAGCAGGGGAGTGATGTGACTCAACTGTTTTTAAGGAGATGACTACAGGACAAGTGAAAAAACAGGGAGGACAGGTGAGAGGGGATGGTGACCCAAGCCTGGGTGATGGGTGAGGTTTAAGTTTTAGAGAGAGAAGGAAAAGGAGGGCCCCAAGCTGTTGCAGAGCATATCAGGTCCCAGACAGGCAAAAGACTCATGAGACTGTCCCAGTTGGAAAAAGACACAATTTTTAAAAATCAGATGTGAAAATTAAAAGTTCAGGAGCAATGAGTAAAAACCTCACTACCTTCTTTCCTCATTCACAGGAGGCTCATGGTGGTAACAGATGGATCCTCACAGTATCTGTCCAAATTCTCTGACCTGGATTTTCTTAAAGCCACTATTTTGTCTTGTTTCAGAAAGAGACAGAGGGAACCAAGGGGGTCCAATTACCTGAGTTACCCACCAGACTGCTGAAGTGCACTTGAAGGAATAGAGATCAGAAACCCTTAATTACCGTCCCAACATGATGTCTCTTTCCTGGGAATGAGAAGGGTTGTGTCTCTTTGCTCACCAGCCCAAGTGCAGCTTTGTGGAAGAGGTAGCCAGAAAAGTGTTCCTACTGGGAACAGGTCATAGGACAGCTGAGATCACAGCAAAGAGAGGAAGCATTTTTTAAAAAAATATTTATTTATTTGAGAGAGAGAGAGAGAGAGAGTGCACAAGTGGGAGGAGGGGCAGAGAATCCACAAGCAGACTCCCCGCTGAGCATGGGGCTCAATCCCATGACCCTGAGATCATGACCTGAACTGAAATCAAGAGGTGGCCACTCAGTGGACCAAGCTACCCAGATGCCCCAGGAGCAAGTATTTTTGAAGACCTACTGTGCTTACATACATAATTTATCCCCCAAAAAACCTGGGATAAAAAATGTAATTCTCATTTACAAAGAAGCCAAGGCTAAGGGAAGATAACAGGTACAAGATTAGCCTGTCATGAAGTGTCAGTGGGGATTCAAAACTCTGTAGCCCATTTCCTTTCTGATATATTGGTGCTTTCCAATCTTCTGTATGTCATACTACACAAAGAAAAGAATGCTGGTTGGGACACTGGGGCTACTCCAAAACATGAAGGCATCACTGTTTCCGGGCCACGAGCTACCCATATGTGGCACCGGTGAGGAAGTTCTCGTACCGGGCCCGGCTGTGTTGCACAGTGACACACCTGAATCTCACTCAGCACGTCAACAGTGAGGCGAGTCCTTCTACCATCGTTTCTCCCTGTGGTTAGGAGTTTCTTCATTTGGCTAGGTCCTTCCCTAAAGCCAATGGCATAATGAGAGTTGGGGAACTGGTCAAGGAGATTCCTTCCAGCTGCTCTAAAGAAGTCCCCAAATCACTAGCCGGCGGGGCATCTCTGTGGTGTGCCAGGACCGTGGACAGCGCCCACCCGGCCATTCTGGGAGCTAATTGTGGGTTGTGGCTGCCCTCCTTCCCTTAGACCCACCCCTAGGGAAGAGAAGGTCCACATCCTCACTGAATACGCACCTGACAGCACCTGATGGAGGCACTCCAGCAGGTGACTGGTCTCATTCCTCGAAAGGGAGCTTTAACAAACGGCACTCCTGGCCTGGAGTAGGATTTAAAACCACAGGAGCCAGGAGTCTTATAATTAAAGAGAAAAATGCAAGCAGCAGAATTTGGGGGTGTGGACCAATGAATTTTTTTTGTGAGTAAAAGAATAGGTCGCAAATTAGTGGTGCACAGAATCCAGGGGAAATTCTAATTAACCCAGTAATTAGAAACAATGGAGTACAGTGAGAGGCAACTTGTTATCTCCAAATGAACCATGAGTAGCCCTGGAAGATAGAGAGGCAGCTCGGTGGGACAAACGCAGGAGATGAGATGAGCCCAGAGCCCAGGAGCTGGGCATTATTTCCTCCTGCCTATGCCTTCACTCCACAAGAGGCCCCAGCCAGATAGGGCTTTAAGTCTCAATACCCAGGTTGGAGACTCAGGCTACTCAGGACTCACCTGACCCAGAATTATTCTCCAACAAAATATACCCAGTCACAAACACGAGAATAATGTAGTACAGCAATCCATCTTGCATTTGAGCTTAGGTTCTCACCTGTAAATCTTCTGAACACCGTGAATATCTAGTTTTTTTTTTTTAAATAACTAGTTTTAGCCATGATTGAACCACATTTTAATTTAAATAATTACTCATGGAGGTGGGAGAGGGGGAATTTTCAAAGCACTGTATCTGCACAAAATGGCTGCTTGTGCAGCAAGGGCTTCTGGGAGAACTCTTCATGTCCTCTGGGGGTGGGGTGGAGAAGCAATAATGCTTACACTCCAGTTTTCCACCCTCACCTACAGGAACTTCCCCAAGATCAATGGTGGCTTGCAGGTACAAGGCAGGATAGGACAAACGGGCCTATTCTCCCAGGGCTGATGATTTCTCAGAGAGCGAAGAGATGAAGAGGCAGGAAGAATCAGAAGCCACATTTCCCAGAGCAGCCAAGGACTCCAGGGCAATGCCCCAGGGGTGAGGACAGTGGGCTCTCCATGGGACAAGACTAGGAAGCAAGCAGCATCCCTCTGAGCAGCCCATGCCAGCAGCTGCCATAAATAACCTTGGAGTGTTAACAGTTTCGCTCTGGGGTCTGGGGCCTAACCAGAAATCCCTCCAAGTCCCTGGCACATGCTCTCCAGCAGAGAAATCTGACACACCAGAGCTCCCAGCAGCACACGGCCACCTTGATTCTGCGGAGGCAGACATCCTCCGGGTACCATCCAGCCTGCCGGGACTCTTCCCTCGCTGCTTCCAGCACCAACCCCTGACTTGGATAAACTTTAAGAAATGAGGTCAGGAGTGGTAGAGATCGGGAAGAAAAAGACCAACAGGACAGTAAAGCATGACAATGGGGCCTGGGATCTTCGGCTGGATTTCAACCCACCAGGCACGACAGACCAGATTTCCCAAACCGTGGAAGTTTACGTATGTTCATTCTCTACCAAATTCCCATTGGTGGAGGCTCATTTTCTGCTTCCTTGGGGCACTGGCTTAAAGAACCGGACCCACAGGCTTAGAACACCTTGTTTGGATAAATGCTCAGGTAGCCAGCAAATATTTATTAAGAGCATACCGTGAAGATATCACCTAAGTGGTTCGGGGCATAAAGTCTGGATCCTGCCGTACCTGAATTCAGATTGCCAGATTGCTGCTCACTATCGGTGTGACCTTGGACAAATTATTTCACCTCTCTGAACATCAAGTCCCACATCTGTAAAGTACAGAGAGCACTATCCATCTCCTGTGGTTGTAGCGAAGATTAAATGAGATGGTATATGAATAAAGCACTTAGCATAACACTGAAGCCTTTGGTAAAAACCTGGGCGTCATTGTTGTGTGCCAAGCATGGCGTGGGTTGCTGGAACCTAGAATGGCAGTCACCCGCCCTAAAAGCACGCCAAGCTGGCCTTTCCCCACAGGTCACTAACCTGCCCATCTAGGTTAGCACACTAATACAGATCCACCAGTAGTCTTGTGCTTCTGACCTCTGGTAGTCTGGGACACAAGGTCGGGGAGGATGACGGAAAAGGACTTTGTTGGGGCTGACTTACAGAGTCTTTTCCCAGCCTGGGTGCTCCAGATGTTTTGCTGTGAGAACGCCTTGCAGCCCAGCCCAGGAGCAAGCCATAACTCAGATCTGCTTCCAGGAAGAAAGCTCAAATCCATCTTCCCTTTAAACTATTCTGCTGCTTATCTTAGCAACCTTAAAGGGACTGGTGATGAATTGTCCTGCTGCAGCTAAATTAGACAGGAAAGGAGCATGAGGGGAGGGAAGGTAGACAGGCAGAGGGACCCTGCTTGTCAAGAATGCCCTCATCTCAGAAATTTGCTGCCAGATCCAGTGGGAAGGGCATACCTCCAGGGTGCGTGTGCCTCATGCACACACATGCGCGCGCGCACACACACACACACACACACACACACTGCCAGTAGTAGACTGGAGTCCCCTGGGCCTCTTGCTACACTGGGGATCCCCTTACTGCCTTTACTTTTGAGGCGCACACTTCTTAGCTACACCAAGTCTACAGACATTACAGAAAGAGAGAGTGAGGGGCCAGGATCCCTCGGGAAAGGCAGGAGAATAACACAGTCTCCTCTCCAGAATGGTTGTCATGCAGCTTCCAACTCCATGGTGGACAGGACAGGTGGGGGTGGGGGGAGGAGGGCAAGATCTTATCCAAGGGCAGGGGTCCTTGGAGTCCACCCAGCTAAATGCCACAACTTGAGAGCAGGCCACAGTCACCCACGATCCTAAGGAGTAAAGGTCCGTGCAGGAGTCTCGCCCCGGAGCTGTTGCAGACAGCCGAGCACACCCACCAGACCCAGCACAGCTCTTCCCGCCACCCCCCGCCCTGTAATCCTGCTCTTACTCAGGGTGTCCTGGGGAGACCCAAAGGTTGGGAAGAGGTCAGTTTAAAGCTGAATTACGGGTCCTTCTCAACCACGTGAGAAGCCTTGACACTTTCATTGGTCTCCACACCCCTTCTCACACCAAGGCACAAGGGCAGGGAGAGAAGAACTACCGCTGTTTAAGGACCATAAAGAAAAGTGTGGGGAATCAACATTTCACGAGCATCTGCTAGGTGTCCAGCAAGGGGCTCCAAATAAGCCTGAGAAAAAGGCACTAGAGGCATCCCCATTTTATAACTGAAGAAATCAAGGCTCTGGAGGTAAAGTGACTTGTCCAAGGTCACCCCATGCCGGCATGTGGCAGAGCACAGGGCCCATTTCTGTCCACAATCACAGAGCCTCCCACGGAACCTCTGCTCCAAGCCACCCCCCAACCCCTGCTTGCCTTGCCCATGGGGCCAGAGCTCTAGGACCTCTGCCCAGGAGCCAGACAGCCGGAGCTCTGCTTAGCTCACCCTGAGGACTTGCCCACCTCTGTGACCCCAAAACCCTGGGAGCTCTGGGGTTTCTGCTTACAAGTCCAGATAAAGAACTCCATACAACTCATAAATAGCTGACACACAACTCTGTGTGTGACTCAGGCCAAACGAACTGACTCCAATCAGCACCGGTGGGCACGATTTGCCTCCTGCACTGAGTCACTCGGGCCAAGCTGCAAGGATTTGCTGAAACTCACCACCTACTTAGCTGCAGCTGCTTCGTTAGAGAAAAGGCCAGCACAGGAGCCAAAACCTCTGATGGTCCCACTGGATGGGCCACAGCCAAGGACAGTCAGGTGTGACCTCAAAGCCCTTCCTGCTTGGGTGATGTGTCTACCTCACTGGACCGTGGGACAATGTAGGCACAGCACGAAATACAAGAATCCTTTGCTGTTAACCTCAACACACTCTGACCTTGCTCTCTAGGCATCCATCAGAATGTCCAGCACCATCTAACAGGCTCCAACTCAAGTTTTGGTT
Source organism: Mustela erminea (assembly GCF_009829155.1). NCBI lineage: Eukaryota > Metazoa > Chordata > Mammalia > Carnivora > Mustelidae > Mustela > Mustela erminea. The sequence continues at coordinate 15,562,469 of NC_045623.1, forward strand.
GAATATTTGGGGAGCCATTACAGGATTTTCTTAGCTCCTGGAAGTTCCTATTAACAAGGACAGCCCCCTCACAAGCATCTTTTTTTCTGTATACCGCTGCCCTGTCTCACCAACCCAACCTTCCTGTCTCACTCTCACAGCTGAATTGCACCCCCACCAAGGCAGCTCTGGTTAGAAATTTCCTAATTCCTAAAGGTTTTCCCAAAGAAGGAAAGAGGAATGGGATTTTTTTAAAAAAAAAATTTTTTTTTAGCTCCACTTGATAGCAACTGGGTCCTATAAAGGTGAGTGACCTCAGGATTTCCTAACACTTAAAGTCCGAGAGGGCTGTTTGGGCTTTAAAAGATAGCACTGGGCTACCCTCCTCAGCGGCCGCGCCCCTAGGGGAACTGCCCTCCCCAGACTACGGCGAGCACAGTTTGGGAGCACGATGCGCACAGGTATAAACGTGGCAGAGGCCTCTCCCGAGACAGTCCTCCAGACCCGCACCCCGCGCACGTCCCCCATGTCCGCCATTCGGTTGCCAGACGCGCTTCCCTCGAGGGAAGATGGGCTCCCCGCTAGCTCCGAATTGAGCGCGGTCCAGCCCCAGACTGGGAATTAAATATTCATCTCGGGCGTGAGCTCTCTGCTTCTCTGGCCAATGTTACTGTCAAGGTCACGGGCCTGAAGCCCAGCGGCTGGGGCTGGGGTCTCCAGCCGCGCAGAAGCCTCCTCGCGGGAACTGCGCCCTGGGCGCGCAGCTCCAGGCGGCCACACCGGCCGGGTCTCCAGTCTGGTCCTCTGCGGGGCGCTTGCCTCTGCAGCTCTGCCCGGTTACCCCCGGAGTTCTTGGGCCCTCCTGAGCCCGGGAAGCTAGAGCCGGTTGGCCAACCCGTGAGCGCGGAGGAGCGCGAGCCCCGGGGCTCCGTCTCCAGGCAACAGAGGCTGGAGCGGCGGGAGGAGCCCGGGGCCCGCTCAGGGCCGGGCGGGTACCTGGCGGCGCCTCCTCGCGCCTCTGTCCTTAGGCCTTCCTGGCTGGGGCGGGGCCGGAACAGCTAAAGTTGCGGTGGCTCGCGCGGTAAACCCGGGCGGGGCGCGGCCGGCGACTCACCTGTCCCGCGTGGGCCGTCGCGCGGACTCGGCCCCTGCACTCTGGCCGAGTAGCTGCGGTCCCAGACGGATGGCGTGCGCACCGCCCCTCCCACGGGCAGCCCGAGTCTGGCGGCGGCGGGCACCGGCCGGGTCTGGGAGGGGACCTGGAGTCGCGCGTTCGCGCACGCGACTCTGCTCGCTCCTCGCTCCCTCCCTCGCCGCCGGTCCCGGCTCAGATCCCGCCCGCTGCGCGCTCGAGCCTCTAGGGAGCAGCGCTGGAACCCAGGTCCCGCGATGGAGACGGCGCGTGCGGCTGCGGTCGCCGGCGCCGAGTGCCGCCCTCCCTGTGCCCTGGCCGCGCCGGCTCTGCGGAGCGGAACGGAGCTGGGCGGAGCGCGGCGCGCACTGTTCCCTCGCTTTCCGAAAGGCCACCCTGGCGGCGGGGCGCCGTGACGCAGGCTTGACTCACGCGCGGGCCCGCGTCAGTGCGAGGCTCTGGGGCCGCAAGCGAGGCTCTGATGGCCGACGATGCAGGCTGAGGGGGTGGGCCAGGAGAGGGAGAGGGGCTAACCTGGGACCAGCCTCTTGTGGCGCCAGCCCAAGGGACCCAGACCCTAGGACAGCATTACCAGGGCTTCTGTCCTCAGAGAGGAATGGGGCCCCGATGGCCAAGGGCCTGCGGAGTCCTGGGCCTTATTTCTTCACCTTTTAAGGAGCAGCTCTTTGGCCTTCCTTTGTGAACTCAGCTCCAGCCAAAGTGCTTACTCTCCTGTAGCCACTTCCCCCTCCCTGTCTTCCTTCGCTCATTCTTCCCCTGCTTGGAATTCCTTTTCCGCTCCACCGTTCTTCTGTCCTACCCTCCTCAAGACCGTTTCCCCTGCGGTTCAACTTCAATATAGTACTTTTCTGCTGAGCTTCTCCTGTATGCCACGGGGTTGAGAAGATCACAGAACTGTTGGGGGAACCTCTGGGACAGGCAGAGGGGGGTTACCTAGAGAGCCACAATATCAGGCCGAAAGACTGGGGAACCCTATAACATGGGGAAAATAGGGGACGATGAAGGGAAAGGAAAATTCTGACTGGGCTCTGGGCAGGCCTTGAGGAAGGAAGTGGGATCCTAGCCTCAAAGGGTGGACAGGACTTCAACCGACAGAAAGGGAGAAGGTTGGCCCTTGAGGGGAGAGCATGACAAGGAAAAAGATATCAGAGAGTGGAGAAGGTGTGCAGCAGAGGTGACTGACTGCCCAAGTTGGAGGAGTGGGGTAACAGGAGTGAAGTTAGGGAGGGGGAGCCATCCTTCCCAGCCTTGGAGGGCTGGTTGTGTGGAGAGAGTCTGGGATGAATTCTCTGTGCTCTAAGGGACCTTGGCATTAGAGACAGTGTTTGGGGAAGGGAGAGGCAGGGGGAGGTGGAGGCTGATTCTCAGTTGTCCTACTGACAGGCAAGAGGGCCACTGTCACAAACTCTGAAGGTTCTGAGATTTTTACCCTTGGATTCTAAAGAGTGAATCTGCCACTGTTTCATGGAAGCTGGCAGAAGACATGAGACTCCATGGCCAGAGACAAAGGACTTCGTTACCTGTAGTGCAGCAAGAAGCAGGAGCTTCACTTGCAAGTCAGTTTCCCTTGCTTTCCAAGTTCCATGGGAAGGGCTAGGTCCCTGTGATCCTGCATACCCTGAGGAATTCTAAGTTTAGAAGCCCCAGTGCTTTATAATGGGCTGCAAGCAAACCTGCCAGCATTTGCCCTGGAGAGAGACAGTGTTATCTTAGACAGCAAACAAGCCCATCTTCCACTGAGGGAGAGTGTCTCCCGAAGCTGTTCACTATGCAAATACCCTCGAAAAGATAGTCTGAAGCAAACAGCCCTCAGTGCCTCTGCCCACAAGGCCTACAGAAATGTGAGACTCCCATGGAGATTTATCTCCCAAATGACATCTATCCTTTCACTCAACAGCTACTGAGTGCTAGCTAGCGTTTGCTTGGTGCTATTCTAGGCCCTGAGGACACAGCAGAGAACAGGACAGGCGATGATCCCTATCCTCGTGGAGCTGACATGCAAGGAGACTCAACCAATAACACAGAGTGGGGTGAAGAGGCACGGCAGGAAGTAGCAAGTGATCCAGGAGACGTGCCAGAGGTGAACCAACAGAATGGGACACTGGACCTGGTGGGGGATGGTGAAGAAGGGCGGGGTCAGAGTTAGGTGGTTTTGGGGCAAGGGAACTCATTGCAGTAATGGTGTGCTGATCGGGAAGGATAGGACTTTGGACCTTGCAGACCTGTTTCCTCTCATCCCAACTGCCACTTCCTAGAGACCTTGAGCAAGTGATATCGCATTCTGATCCTCAGTTTCCACATCTGTACAATGAATAATACCCCAGAAGGCTGTTATGATGATCAGATGAGATGATTTTTAAAAATATCTGGTATTACGTCTGATATATATGCTTTAAAAATGACTGTTATTAGTGGTATCATTAGATGATTTATTATTATTAACCAGGATAGGGAATTTCAAAAGAGGAACAGATTTGAGGAGCAGTAGGGAAGAAGGTAATGAGATCATGGATCTAGGACATATTGAAAATAAAATGTCCGTGGGCTATCAAAAGGATAACCCCAAGATGTCCATTGCTTCCCTACCTGTATGTCACATCAACCCCAGTCAAGCCCTAACCATGAATGAACTCAATACTGGCTTTCTCTATGCCAAGTTCTCTAGAGAAAAACACACTATGGAACACACAGGTGTCCCTCTGCTTTTCATGGTCATTAACCTCAAGTGGGCTCTCAAGTGGCACAACAACCTTCCTAGGATTCTCTGGTCAACTTACTTCTCCATTCTGTTGGAGGCCACTCCAGTCTTCTCCACTCTCCTAAATACCCATCCCACTGTAGCACTAATACCACATAGATCCCTGCTTTATTTTGGCCAGACGCCCCCCTTGGTTTTCCACTGATGAAAGCAGACCTGTCCCCCCCATGCCCCTATATTTGCACCTGCCCTCTCCTCCTCCTTCCTGGTACAGCATTGGAGAGTCTCTCCTGCTCCCTGAGATTAGCCCCCATCTGCCCACTGGGTCCCCTGGTCCCACGCTTCTTGAGATCCTCAATCACTGTGGGTTACTCCTCTTCTTTCTTCCTTTGTCCACATTTCCCTTGCTACTAGATCCTTCTTAGCAGCTATCTTCCTTTTACAAAGTCACTAAAGCTCCCATCCCTACCTTCTCATTGTCTCCCACATAGCCTACTTCCATTCCCTCAATCCCCACTCACTCTCCAACTCACCTCTGCCCATCATGCTGCCAAATGGCTTTCTCTTACTAAGGTCACAAGGGATTTCTATGTCACTAAATCCATGGAACAGTCTCCAAGTCCTCATCTCCCTGACCTCTCTATGATACTTGTCTTGGCTCTCCTTCCTTCTAGCACTCTCTTCCTTAGGACTCCACATTCCCTGGCTTTCCTCCTACCTTCTGGCCACCTCTCAGTTTCCCCTTCCAGTTCAATGCTGGGCCTCCCAGAGCCCTAGCCTTTTCACCCTTTGTACCTCTCTCCTAGAGCGTCTCCCAGACCGACCACTGATTCCCACCTCTACATGTCCATTCCAGATATCCTCTGAGCTCTACATGCTCAACTTCCTACTCCATCTTTCCCCTTGACTCCTTTGGAATCACATCCAATGCAGATGTGTAAGAAATACATTCACCATTCAAGGTTCTACCCTGGAAACTTTCTGCAGTTCACTTCCTGTTCCTCCTCCAGTCTTCCCTGGCTCCATGAAGAGCTGAGCCAGTCAGAAACCCAGTAATCATCCTTGAGACCTCCTCTTTCTCACTCTGTTGTGCAATCTACCACTAAATCTGGGAGATTTCATCTTCTAAGTACCTCTAGATTCTGTCTGTTTCTTTTTCATTCTGCTGCCATCAGTCCAGACCAAAATAATGGCTCACCTGGACTCTCACCATCACCTCCTGATGATAATTCCAGTCTTGCTCCCTTTCTCCACACCACAATGGCACGATCTTTTAGAAGTCCAGATATGACTACACTCTTCTCAAGCTTGCAGAGTTTGGCTCACATCTTCAACACGTCCTTCCAGGCCTTGCCTTGGCCCTAGCCTCATTTCACACCTTCCCAAATGGCCTTCCCTACAGCCCACTGCCTGCTCCAACTTTCTCCTGGCTCTCCTATGCACCCACTCCTTCTTGACTTGGCCTTCAGCCATGTTCCCTCTCTGACAGAGAGCCTCTCTGTCCCATTCTCCTCTTCCCTCACTCCCTGCTCATCTACCCAGTTCACCTCAAACCTCAATTCTTCACACCTCTCCTGACCACGGAGAAAAATTCAATCTACCTCCCAAGCAGATATTTCTTCTTTGTAGCCCTTTTCATGATCGTAACCAGATGCCTAATGGTGTGACTGGCTGCTGAGTGATGGTCTCCTTGGCTGATGGGTAAACTCCATGAGGGCAGAGACCATGTCCTTCACCACAAGGTGGACTCTCCACAGGGATTTGCTGAAAGAATAGATAAAGCGGTGAGGTTAGAAATACGGGGTGGGGGGGTGCGCTTGGATGGCTCAGTGGAAGAAGCCTCTGCCTTCGGCTTGGGTCATGATCTTGGGTTCCTGGGATCGAGCCCTGCATCGGGCTCTCCGCTCAGCAGGGATCCTGCTTCCCCCCACCCTGCCTGCCTCTCTGCCCACTTGTGATCTCTCTCTGCCAAATAAATAAATAAAATCTTTTAAAATAAATAAATAAATACATTGTTTTAAAAAAAAAAAGAAATATGGCTATAAAGTTCAGGAGAGAGGGCTGAGGACAGACTTGGACATCATGAGTGGAAACGTGGTGCTGAAGTGGAGGGGAACTACATAAAAGACAGTCAAGAAGACAGAACTTGGGGGGCTGTGCCTGCTTTGGAGGGGCAGGAGGAGCAAGAAGGGTCAGGAAAGAAGACACAGAGGAAGAGTCAAGAGGTGAGTGGACAATGTTTATCACAGAAGAAAGTGTTTCTAGAAGGAGAAGGCAGTCCACAGTGTCAACATTTTCAGTGAGGTGAAAGAAAATAAAGCTCAGAAGATATCCCTGATTGAAGGTCCCAGCATGGAGAGGGAAGGAACACTTCCATCAGGAAGTCTTCCTGAACCCTCCAGCTCTCAGTGGCCATCTCCCCTCTGAACATCTAGAAAACTGATTCTTTCTTGCCAGGACTATAGAAAGATGTTTAAAGTATATAGGATAATATTATGAGGTAAGACTATTAGTAACCCCAGCTTACTCACAGAGGAACTCAGGGTTGGTGTCCAAGTCATACAGCGAAGCCATCCCAGGACCAAAGTTCTTGCTCTCAACCTTGACATTTAGGGCTTTATAAAGTAGGTCCCCCTTCCCATGTCTATGCCTTACCTCTCAAATTAAGAGTGTGGCTGCATATAAGGCAGGGACCTCTTCCTCTTCATCTCTCCATGCTTTGCGCCCCCATACCCAACACAGGACATACATATAAGAGGTGCTCAGTCAAAGCTTATAGGTCGGGAAGCCCTGTCAAGTATGGCGGGTCCAACACAATGACCTAATCCATTCTTCTCAATAGTGGTCCTACTTGGAAGAGGAGACACATTTACTGGTTAATCTCCCCTCCCCAGCTCTTCCTCTTCCACCCAAGCCTGTCTTCCTGAAAAGAAAGACACTGAAGTAATGCTCCTAATTTTTATTTCTCTGTACAGGAATCCAAGGAACGCTACGCCCCAGAATCATTAAGTAGTAAGGTGTAGGAGGAAGTGTTGGCCATGGTTTTTTCCAGGACACAGGGAAGCAGCCCAAATTGCAATTAACTTAAACTGTGTTTCTGAGTGTCTGAAACACACAGATGCTAAGCTATGATCTCTCCTTTGTCCTGAGGGGCACAATTATTAGTTTTTCCAGTGTGGGTGTTTTTGTAAAAGGCCCCAACATTGTTTGACTGTGTTCTCTTCAGGATGTGACGCTTATATCTCTTCCCTTTAAATCTGGGATCTGTCCTGCCCGAACAAGGGAGGTAAGTCATGTATTTTTCTGGACCCAAGCCGTAAGAAAATGGTAGCTTCCATTCTCTCTCTCAGGATGCTTGCTCTTAGAACCTGACTACCATTCTGTGGAGCCTAGAGAGAAGCCGATGAGGAGAAGAGGTCTCCAGCCTCCAGCGAGGGCTGAGTTCCTGACCTCGCCAGCCACAGGAGTGCATCATCTTGGAAGCAGCTCCTCCAACCCACTCAGTCCCCGCATGTGGACAGTGCATGGAGCCACCCACTGAGTCCTTCCCAAATGCCTGATGCCCAGAAACCATGAAATAGAGAAAGATAATGATCACCTTAATTTTATGCTTTAATTATTTAATTAATGCTTTAAAAAATTAATGCTTTAATCAAACTGTGTATTAGGATGCTTCATTACACAGCAATAACCAGCACATGGGGCACCTGGGTGGCTCAGTGGGTTAAGCCTCTGCCTTCAGCTCAGGTCATGATCTCAGGGTCCTGGGATCGAGTCCTACATTGGGCTGTCTGCTTGGCAGGGAGCCTGCTTCCCCTCTCTCTCTGCCTGTCTCTCTGCCTACTTGTGATCTCTCTCTATCTCTCTGTCAAATAAATAAAAATCTTAAAAAATAATAATAATAACCAGAACAGCCGGGTAATTTTTAAGTAAGCATGGAAGCAGCAAGAAGGTCAGTGACCACATGCTACTTTCACACCTTGGAGATCTCCCTCATCAACGACTCAGAAGTAGAAAATTGGCCTTTTCCCGCAGCCATCACAGGAACCCCATCCTCCCAGATTCATTGAATTAGATGAGCAAAGGGGAGGAGCAAGCCTCACCCAGGTAGGATTCAAGATGTAAAACACAGCGGAGGCAAAAGTCCCCACCCACTGCTGATACTGTATGTGTCTTTAGAACAAATGCTAGGCCTATTGCAGTTCCCGAAGGATGGTTATCCTGTTATGGCTTCTGAGGATAAAGCCAAGCCCTGTAGGTCTGTGGAATTTCACACGAACGAAGAGGGAAATGCCAGCATCAACTCCCTGGGGGGAATGGAAAGTGGAACCTAGAACAGGAGCTCTGACCTCCTCCCGGGCTACCCCCACTCCTGGCACTTCTGCTTCCTTACTTCTTTTTCCTTGCCTGCGGCTGCCTCCTTACTCAATTGTACTTTGTTTTTCCAATGAGACCCTCCCTATAGGCTTCATCAGCTCTCCGATCCTTTGGAGTCTGCAGAAGAAAGGACCCACATCTGCCCTCTTCAGTTAGAAAATGAGCAAGAAAGGGCATCCCAGCTCTCAGCGGCAGGGATGTGGGAGCAGCGTGGGGCAGTAGGACATGAGTGTGTTGGAAACTCGGCCCCTGCGCACCAGCACCAGAGCTCACAGCTTCACACCCCTGTCACTAGTGTGGGATCTCTCAGGACCTGGTATTCCCACCTGCAAAATGGGGATAAGAATAACGATCTCCTGGACGCCTGGATGGCTCAGTCGGTTGAGCGTCTGCATTCAGCTCAGGGCATGATCCCAGGGTTCTGGGATCGAGCCCCTTGTCAGGGTCCCTGCTCAGTGGGGAACCTGCTTCTCCGGCTCCCTCTACCCTACCCAGCTGCTCGTGCTTTCTCTGTCTCTCTCATGCTCTCTCTCTCTCTCAAATAAGTGAATAAATTCTTAACAAATAAGTAAATAAAAGAATAGCACCCTCCTCACAGGATATTGATCATTAAAAGGAACACGTTTATACTAGCAGCAGGCACAGAGCGAGGCCTCTACAGGACCACTGCTACTGGGATCATGATGACAACGCAATGATGGTGATGGTGACAACGACACAGTAGAGAGCTGGGTCACAAGCTTGGAAAGAGGTGCTTCTGGCCAGAGCCCTCTGTCCTGGGCTCCAGCGTAGGTGGAACAGAACTGCGCCCAGGGAGGAAGCTCTGCTGGCAATCCCAGCTGTCGGGAAGGTCACCCGTCCAAACTTGAGCCGCGTGTAAAGGGGGGAGCGGTGGGAACCTGAACGGGGGAGGGACTTCCCTGGCAGTCAGTGCACAGCAGGCAGCCGCCCCCTCGCCAGGCCCATCTGGTGGGACTGTGGGGGTGGGCGGGGCAGGCAGCAGCCTTTCCTGCTGCTCCCAGCCCACCTGCTCCTGTCTCTGTGCTGTGGGTCTCTTTGCAAATCGTCTTTGGGGAAAGCTCCCCTGTATCTGGCACTGTGCTAAGCTCAGTCAGCTCACGGCTGAGTTCCCAGGCGGGGTTTACACCATCAGCCAAAGACAACATGGAAGAGAGATAAACAACTTTCCTCTGTATTGGACAGGGCCTAACAAAAGCCCCAAATCGGCCCCAGCGGTGAGAAGACAATGATGGACTTCATCCATACATAAAAGAAAGCAAACTTTCCTGAAGGACTTTGTTAGCACCTACGGATTTGTGCTCAGTTCTGCTTTTGCCCTGAGCATTAGGTTTCCTGGAAGAAGGAATAGGATTCTGTGGTGCACCAGTAGCCTATATGTACGCGCATATAATAATTCAAGTAAGAATCTTTGTAGAAACAACAAAAATGAGTTCGTTACCCTTGACAGGTTTGTTTCCTGTTTCTCCAAATCCACCATTCTTGGTTCCATCCTTTGGTTCCATCACATTTTTTATGTGAAAAATAATTAGAGTTTTTGTATATTTCAAGCATAAATAGGAAGCAACGATGGGAAATGGCTGCTAAAACAGCTAACTTAAGCTCGAGCTGCATAAATAGAATTATCATTTTCCAATGACGGCATGGATATCACCAGTCCATCTCGCTTCCTCTCCGGAGCTTGAGGACCGCTGCAGAGAAATAGTGAGCAAACAGGGATGTGCTTGTGAAGGGACCTACCGTGTCCCCAACCCCATAGACCTAGGTCTGGATCCAGCTGGGCCTTTTGGAAGTGTGGCTTGGGGAACTAGTGAGAGATAAAGCCAGAAGGTGAGTTGGATCCTCTAATGTGGAAGACTGATGTGTTAGTCTGAAAACTTCTACTTAGGCTGAAAGGTAATAGGGAGACATTGAAAGTTTTAGAGCATGGCGGTGACATTATGGGTACAACTTCCCAGCTAGACTTCAGTGGGAGGCGGCAACCCAGAGCACTTCAGAATTATCCCCGCCCCCTGAGAGGAGACCCTTATTCGTATTCCCGATTCTACCTCCCAGCAGCTTCTAGAGAGTCTCTTCATTCTTGACCGGGAACCCACTCCTTGGTCCAGGTTCTGAGAGAACCCCAGTGGTGAGAGGTTGGGGGGAGGTGGGGCAGAAGTGAGGACGAATTCGAGGAAAGAGACTCAGGGAGAGATCAAAGGCCCCGGAAAAACCAGGGAGGGGCCTCCCAATTCTTTCCTGCACCCCATACTTCACCTTCCTCCGCTGGGACTCAAGCAAGCCGCTGAACACTTGGGTCCTCATCTCCTCTGTGGAAGTGAGACAGTGAAGCACAGGATGAAAGAGAATGGACAGCCCTCCGCAGGAACAGGAAGCACCCCACAAATGCAGGCCAGGCCCCAACCCCAAGGCAACTCCAACCTTCTCCTTATTGGAACTGCAAAACTGCCCCGGAGAATCTGACTCCCAGAATCCTTTTCAAGCAGGATGGGGGCCCTGACTAAATACAGCCCTGCGTGAACATCAGGAGTACAGATCGAAACACACCTTTGGGATGGAGGATTCTAAAGTTTTCTTCACTTTACACAAGGACTCGCCTTGTTCTCTTTCTCGGAGGCAGTGTGATGCACACTGTCAGATAAATCAAGGTTCTGAATCAGCCTTGCCAAGCGATCTTCAACCATCACTCAGTATCTCGGACCTTCCTGGGTGCCTGGGTGGCTTAGTGGGTTAAGCCTCTGCCTTCGGCTCAGGTCATGCTCTCAGCGTCCTGGGAGGGCTCTCTACTCAGTGGGGAGCCTGCTTCCCCCTCTCTCTTTGCCTGCCTCTCTGCCTACTTGTGATCTCTCTCTGTCAAATAAACAAATAAAATATTTTTTTAAAAGATATTTTACCTTCTTGTTCTTCATCTGGAAAATGGAAATAATATCCAATTCTCTTATCTCACAAGGTCCTTGTGAAGATTAAAGAGATAAATCAAGGCAGTATTATCACTGTTGCTATTAGCAGTAGCTCATAAACCACCACGGTAAGCATCTTACACTTACTTACTCATTGGATCATTAAAAAGAAATTTTCCCTGAGCTTTAAAATATAATGTGTATTATCCCTTTAAAGGCTGAAAGTTCCATTTACAAAAATAATTTGCAACTGAACAACTTAAACAGTTTAATTCAGTAATGTGACTGGATGCAAAATGAACATGTAAAACATCTATAATCTTCGGATATACAACAATCGATAAGAAGGTAATAGAAAGGCTTCCATTATCATAGCAACAACAAAAAAAGAAAAATACTTAGAAAACACTTTAAAAGATGTATAGAAAATCTTCATGAAGAAAGCATCCTAATCCACTGAGAGATTAAAAACAAACAAACAAAAACACATTTGGACAGAAGAAAAGAAAGAGAAGACAAAATATAATAAATGTGTTAATTTTCTCTAAACTGTAGTTTTAAAATGATCTCAATGAAAATAACAAAAAGTTTTTTTTTCTCTTTTTAGCTAGATGAGCTAATTCGAAGGTTCACATGTAAAAGGAAACCAGCAAGAATAGCCAGAGGAGGGATTTGTGTGGTGTAAGGCACTAACTCTTTAGGTGAGAAACTGTATTATAAAGCTATGAGTTTAAATTCATGTTATCCTAGTATGAGAAGTACAGGAGGAAAACACAGAGTTCATAAGTAAACTCAGACTTAGTCATTTAGATTATTATGAAGATTATATTTTTTCAAGTGACTAGGGGAAAGATGGATTTTTTTTTTAAAGATTTTATTTTTTGAGGGACACCTGGGTGGCTCAGTGAGTTAAGCCTCTGCCTTCTGCTCAGGTAATGATCTCAGGGTCCTGGGATCAAGCCCTGCATCAGGTTCTCTGCTCAGCAGGGATCCTGCTTCTCCTTCTCACTCTCTCTGCCTGCCTCTCTGCCTACTTATGACTTTTCTCTCTCTTTAAATAAATTAATAAAATCTTTTTAAAAAAAAGATTTTATTTATTTGAAAGAATGCTGCACAGGCAAGTTTGGAAAGGGGCAGAGGGAGAGAGAATCTCAAGCAAATTTCCTGCTGAGCATGGAGCCTGACACGGCGTTCGATCTCACAACCCTGAGATCATGACCCTGAGATCATGACCTGAACCAAAACCAAGCATCAGATACTTACCCAGCTGAGCCACCCAGGCACCCTGGGCAAAAATGGATTTTTAGTAAATGGTATTGATTTGGCCACCAGAAAAGAAGTAACTCTGAATGCCTTCCTTACTCCTTATACCAGATCGTACATGTATCAGGATTAATAAATGTGAAAAACAAAAACCATAGGAATGCACCCAATGCAGTACTTGGATATTTATAGCCTTAAATAGATGTATTAGAAAAGAAGAAAGATTGAAAATCAATAAGCCAAGCAACCATCTCAGGAACTTGGGAAAATAGATTCAAAAGGAACAGAAGGAAGAAAATGAAAGACAAGATAGAAATTAATGAAATAGAAATGTAAATATACAGTAGAGAGAATCATCAAAGTCAGAAGTTTGTCCTTTGAAAAGTCTAATTTATTTAACAAAACCATAAAAATACTAAAAGAAAACATGGAGAACTTATTCTGATGTTGGGTGGGGAAGAACTTTCTTTCTTTCTTTCTTTCTTTCTTTTTTTTTAAAGATTTATTTATTTACTTGACAGAGATCACAAGTAGGCGCCCTGGGGGAACAACTTTTTAAATATGATATAATCACTGGCTCCCTTCTGCCTCCTCCTGCTTTATTGTTCCCCAAATCACTTATCACCAGCTGGCATTTGACTCACTTTTCTGTTCATTTGCTGGTTTTTGGCTCCTCAACTTGACCAAAACTGTATCCCCAGCACTTAGAACAGTTCTGCCCTACAGTAGGTGATTAGAGGTATCTCTTAATGACTGTTTAGAAGGGGGGAGAAGTATTTCTTTCATATATAAAGAGTTCCTAAAAATCAGTAAGTAAAAGAGAAGGGTATAAAAAGAGAGTTCGTGGAAAATAAAGTACAAGTGGCTCTTACATTTATAAAAGAGATGTTCCATTTCATTCATAATAGGAGAATTGGCAAATCGAAATATCATAGGACGTGATTTTTTACCTGTCACGTTGACAAACAACATTCTCTTCAGAGGTTGGTAACAAACAAGTTGTTAATTGGAGATGATTTAAACTGTACAGTCTCTGAGGAGGATAATGAGACCATATTTATCAAAATTACAAAAACACATACCCATTGCCAATTAAACCACATCTACCAAAATTATGAAGACACAGACTCATTCTGAACATGTGTTTGTTTAAAGACATTTGTTTAAAAATACTCCTTGCAGCAGTTGTTTATAAAAAAAAAAAAGGAAACAATTTAGACATCTATCAACAAGGAAATGCTTAAAGAATTTATGGTACCTTCACACATCGAAATTCTTCGCAGCCATTAAAATGAACAAATCTGCTCTATATGTTCTGATTGGGAAATGTCTCCCAAATGCACTGTTAAATGAAAAAAGATGCAGAATAGTGTGGAGAGGATGGGATCACTTATGTATGTTGCATGTACTTGGAGAGGCATCAAATATTTCTGGAATGATACACAAGAAACTGATAATAGTGCTTGGCTCTAGGGTTAGGAACTGCATGGCTGCGGGCAAGCAAGGAAGAAAGGTTTAGTTTATAGATCTTAGTTGGTTTTAACTTTTCTTTGACCATGTGCATATATTACCTGTTCATTAAAATAACAAAAATGCATTTCTTCTTGCTCCTCTAGACTATCCCTTTCCACACCTCCCCTCTCATCCCCTGTGCTCAGGCACACGCGCTGCTCTCCGCAGCAGGGCACGGAGGGAAGAACATGGACTGTGGGATCAGATCCAAGTTCTCATTCTGATGTGCAGCTCAGGTCCTCACCTGTAAGAGGCAGATAAGAGCAGTTGGTATATTATAGGGCATTCGAGGATTAAATGAGATAACATATGTCCAGTGAGTAAGCAATAAGCAAGAGTTACTGTTAGCATGAACTTTGCTTTTCCGGAACATGGCTCATACCCCCATGGAGGGCTGGGTGGCTGAGTCTTTGAAGTTGTGTGCTTGGAAGTGTACTTCCTCCAAACTCTGAAGGAAGAAAGAAGTGGTAAAGTCTCTGAGGAGTCATAGTATCTTCTAGTGTTTACTGAGAACAGTGAGAGACACTCCTCTTGTTTGTAAGGGCAGGTGTAGGGGACGAGGAAGGAGGATAATTGTCCGCATGCCCGCATCCTGGGGCCCCAAACTCCCAGCTGGGGATAAGGCACAGTCCCTCGGACATGGGAAGGGGGTGGGGGAGTCTGCTGTAGTAGGAACAGCATCCTAGGAAGGGAGTGTGCCAGGAGACACAGGAAAGGAGGGGGCTGTTGGCCCCACCAGCTTGGGGAGGGAGAATCAGGTGCAAAACCTGCCTCGCCCCAGGGCCAGAGGACAGCTTTCAGTACCAGAGTCAAATATAGACCCATTTCCATAAAAGCACCAGCCTGTTTCTATAAATACTTCAGCCAGTTTTCCGGGGTTCTCATGTGACTTTGATGCCTACCGGCTGCGGGGATCCGTCACCATGGTTACCAGGCCATGTGACCAGCCACTCTTCATTCATGGCAGGTTGCCTTATCCTGGACTGGGGGTGGGGTGGCAAAGGGGGGCTGGAGGGAGGAGAGGAGAGGGGGAGTGGGGATGAGCAATGAATAAAGATCAAGTGTCCAGTCTTGGGGGGAGACATGCAGAGCCCTCTAGCCTGCCTGCAAGGATGCTCTGACAGGATTATTGATCTCCCCATGCTGCCTGTCAGGGAAGAAACATTTTTATTCGAGAAGCAATAGACATCCTTGCCTTGAGTCCGAGAAGCAAAGGTTCAGAGCTGGAAGTCACCTTAACAATCCTCTAGGTCACTGCCCTTGTTGTCAGATGAAGAAAACCAGGCCCAGAAAGGTGGAGTGACTTGTCCAAGGTCACGCAGGGAATCAGTTGCTAAACTGGGTCAAGAGTAGGGTGTGTGTCCGTAACAGGCTCCTCGACACGTGACGGGGGCTCAGCTCTGCACCAGGGCCACAGAGATAGAAGTGCCGCTCTGGTGAGTGGAACTTTAGGTCTCTTTGCTCCCAGGTTATCCCACCTGGCTGGGCTAGGTCTTCCAAGGGAGTGTGAAAGCAGAGCTCATTTTTGGTCTATGCCAAGGCTCGGCCCCAGCTCCCTGGCTGATAAACATAGAGGGAGTGGCCAATAAATGATGAAAAGTCCTGTAGTGTCCACGCAAAGCCAGATGTCATCCGCAGTAATCTATGGAAACCTTTTTTTTGATGGGCATGTCCCAGATCTGCCCCCATCCAGCTGAATCTTCGGACATCACCATGGCCCGCGCCCTTCCTTGCTCGGTGCCAGGACAAGGTGAAGAGGAGGGGAAAGAGCGCTCCCTGCCCCTGCAGAGCTACCACGTTGCGGAACATATGGATAAGCAAACAGAAGAGAACCGTGTTAACAAACAGCTGTGTTCAGGGACCTCCTCAGGTCTGGAAGCAGGAAGGGCCGCAGAAGTTAAGAAAGGCTTCCAGGAGGAGGTGGGGAGGAAGACGTGGCCTGGCAGGTGGAAGGGAGGAAGGATTCTCAACAAGATGCTGGGAGATGGGACAGGACCTGAGAGCACAGGGTGAAGGACAGACCTCTGCCTGAGGTGGGCCGAGGAGGAAACACGGGCCAGGTCTTGGGATAGGACGCTGGCGCCCACAGAGCCGATTCACGTGATTCAGTCACTGTGGGGGGTCGAGGAGGAAACAGATTCAGGGAAGACAGGCACTGAACTATTCCTGAAAGAAACGGAGAGTGAAAGCAGACGTCAGCGGTGGGCTCTGTCACCACGTGGTCTTGGGACCACCAAGGTCCACCAGTGGGGGGCTGGCTCACTCTCCCTTATTCATCTATAGTCTCTAATGGAGCTGAGCACCATGCACCCACCTGCCCCACCCCCCTCACGGACTGAGAACCTGAGAGTGGACTGACCATAGCAGCCCATCCCCAGCCTCCAAGGCTTCAAGCAGGTACCCTGATGAGGAGGCTGGGCTTCCCAGGGAATAAGCCATGCCTTCTCTGGGCTTCACGACCCATGCTGCGTGTGTTTACTTCACCAGGACCACCAACTGCTGGAGGCCAGGGACAAGGCCAGCTCTAACCCCCTCCCCTGGCTCCCAGCAAGGGTGCTGACTGCAAGCCCACACCCACGCCCGTTCCTGCTGGGCGGTATGTAGCCCACGGTGCAGACATCATACTCTGCCCACAGACCTGAATTGGATTCCCGGCTCTGTCGCTCATTTGTGCCTTTGGGAGGCTTGTTCAGTCTCTCTGGGCCTCAGTGGCATATCCGTGAAAGGGGATGATGACCCCTACTTTGAAGAACAGTTGGGGAAACTAGAGATGAGGGGTACACAGTGCCTGGCATGCAGACAGTGATGTAGAAGGCAGTCGTCTCTGTATGGTGGGCACGTGAGTGGGGACACTTCCTCATGGGTTTCTGGCTTCGGGCTTTCTCGCCCCAGGATTCTCCTGAGCCTTCCCACCAGCTAGCACCTTCCTGGGCACCAACCCTTCTGCCTAGAAGGCCCTCTCATTTGGCTCCACTCATCAGAAGCCTCCCTGTCCTTTAAAGCCCCGTTTCAATGGCACTCCTCCCTGCTGGCTTGCTCAGGTCCCCTCCAGCCAACAGGGCGCCCCCTGGGTGGATTTTGTCAGCACCAACCACAGTTCCACAGTGTTGTCCCTCAGCACACAGCGTGCCCTACCTTCAGCAGCAGTAATAAGAACTATCACTGTGGAACACCATTTATCACCCTAAGAACCTACCGTAATGAGACAGAGAGGGTGAGCGACTTGGGCATAGACACACAGCTAACAGGTAGCAAAGATGGAAGATAAACTCAAGCCTGTCTGGGTCCACAGCTTCTGCATGGAACTTACTCTTACTTGACCATCTTTACACTCTCCCACTAGAATACAAGCCAGCGTGGTGGCGGCGGTGGGGGGGGGGGCGGGGGGGCGGCGCACAGCTCCTGGGGTCAAATTGGGTGACTTTGTGTAAGTCCTTGACCTCTGCACCTGTTTCCTCCCCTAGCATTGTGAGCCGTTCAGCAAGATGGTATGACATGCAGCAAGGGACCCGTCCCCTAACGGCGAGTGTCACCCATCCCGCAACCTGCTTTCCCCAGGAGGTTGGCTCTGCAGCAGGAGGGTAGGTTGGGACTTGAGGACGAACCAGCACAGCCCCATTCTAAGGGCCGCTGTGCATCTCTTCATTTCCTTCCTGACACTGCCATGACAAAGACACCCTTAGCACCTCATTTTACAAAACCAGAGCTTCAAGAGGGTGAGAAATTTGCCCAGTGTGACATAACTAAGCCGCAGAGCTGGGATTTGACCCAGATCCGTCTGACCTCAAAGCCCGAGCTCTGAACCGTGACCGCGTGGTCTCTCTGCAAGGTAGGGGATGGATGATTCCTCACCCGTTTCTGCTGTGAGATGGATGAAGCTGGGATCACAGCTTCCGTTCTGCAGATGGGCAAGTAAAATCCTGAGAAGATTAAGTGACTTGCCCAGGTACCAAACCAGTTGATGGTAGAGTCGATTCTAGAACTCAGGCCTCCTACACCCAGTGCTTCACTTTCCCGGATGCCTGCGGCTGAGATTCTTGGGATGGAAACACCAAGACCCTGGGACCTGGGCCAGGAAGTTGGACACAGGCCTCAGCCTGGACCTGAGAAGCCTCCAACCATGGAGGAATTTGCTTTGAAGACAAAGGATGACTCCTGGCAAGGAGAGTCGTTCCTATTTCTGTTCCAGACAAATGGGAAGCTGCTGCAAATTCCATGATAAATCTTTTTGCTAAAGATGATGCATCACTTTGGGCTGGTTATATGCACAGAGTCTTTGGACATTATACAAGTCAATTACCGAGACCAAGTTCGCAGCACTAAGCAGAGACATTTTCATCCAGTGGGTGTAACAGAGCTGGCACCTCCCCGGGATCTGGCTGGGAAGATGGTCCGTTTTGAGGCTGATCCCAGGGCAACAGCAGACTGGGGAGCAAGTTGCCCACCTTTCCCCCACAAGCCCCTGGGGAAAGATGCCCCCATAATGACCACCACGCTATGCTCACCCCTGAGGTCACCCCAAGGCTGCCAGGCCAGCCAGGCTTATTCTGTCCAGGATCCTCACGTGCCTTCACTCTCAGCTGCCTGGAGTTGGGGAAGTGAGTGTCCACTCCACATCAAACCTCAAGTACAGAGCTGCCAACAGGGCTCTGCTTCCCCAACCCCAGAAGCACTTCCCCCAGACCACGAGGAGCTCCTTACCTGAGCCCAGAACATTCCCAGGGCCTCTCACAGCTCATTGAGCCTGGCCCCTGGGAACCGCTCCAGGCCAGCAGATCCAGCCTTCCCTCACCCCCCAAACCTGAGACAGCACAGGTCTTCTGACATCAGGAATTTTAAATCCCATGTGTTTGTCACTCCGAGAGGGTCTTCCCCTGGCCTGAGTGTGGTGTTGAGTGTTTCAGATCGACAGTTTAAGTTCCTGGCCAGAACACTGGCCTGGGAGGCGTGGGCTTCGCTTACTGCTGTGTGGTTTGGGGCAGGACTTCAGCCTCTCTGGGCCCCACTCGCTTCATCTAAAAATATGGCAAGTGATTCTTCCTAGCTCCAAAATGCTAAGCTTCATTCTCTGGGATCCCAAGAAGGCAGTTGGAGATGTCTGGAGCATAAGAGGAGAGAGGGCTGAGGGTGGTAACTGATTAAAAGGAGAGAGCAGGGGTCTGAGTCACACGGAACTTGAATGTCATGCTAAAAATTTAGGTTTTATTTTAAAGGTAGTGGAGAGCCAGGGGAAATGTTTAAGCATGGGAGTAGAGTTGCCAGATTTAGCAAATAAAAATACCAGACATCTAGTTAAATCTGAACTGGACATCCCGTATTTTCTCTGGCAACCCTGCCTGGGAGGGAGAGAACACTCTTTAGCCACCGAGTGCAGAATGCATTGCAGGGGACAAAACTGGAAACCCAGAGATCCCGTGATGCTATTCTTATAGTCCAGGCAATAATCACCAACTTTTAATATTTGTTGAGCCCCTGCCTTTTGCTGGTACAAAGTACCTCGTGTGTATGGATGTATTGGATTCTCCTAACAAGATGTGGTATCTAGTATCATTTCCATCTGACAGGCAAGGAGACTGCCACACAGAGAGGTTGATTAACTTGCCCAGGTCACACAGCTACTAGCCAACTTGGGGTTGGAGCCCAAAGCCCACACTTAACAGTGCAGCGTACTGCCACCCCTGGAAGCCAGGAGACCCTGAACCCGGGCCAGGCAGTGGGAGCTGGGTGACAGCCCCTGGGTGAGAGTTGGGACACTGTGACCAGCAAAGAAATGACAAGGGAGCTTGGGAACTGCAGTGTGTCACAGCGACCCTCACGTTGTCAGATTCCTAGACACTTTTCTAAGCAGGACGGGGACTCGTGAGCAGAAGAACCAACACTTCTTCAGCATCTACTGAACAAACACCAGGCAGGGAGTATGGGGAGCCTCAAAGTATTTAGGGGGCCTGATGAACAGGGCATGGCCGTTGACTGGATGTGGAGTAAGGGCAAGAGCGGGGGGAGGAAGACTTGGCGCGTTCTGGTTTGGGATGGCTGAGGGGGATGTTAACCACCGAAAGCCTTCGGGATGGTGAGCAGCGTGGGCGGCTGGGCCCCAGGTGTGGGGTGTGGGAGAGAAGATGTGTTTTAGTCTAGGACATGCTAAACTTATCAGGTACAAGGCTCTGAGGCAATGGAGGCCCAGAGAGGTTCGGCGACTCTCCTGGAGTCACACAGACTGTAGGTGTGAAGGCACAAAATGGAACTGAAGTCCTTTGACTGTACTTGGTGTTCCTGGCCATGGACAGAGCCCTAGTCTAGCTTCAAAAGTGGGATGAACATGGAGACACCCCAAAACACAAGTCATGGGTCAGTATATGGGGGCTACTGTTGGATGTGGGTTCTGGCATGTCTAGGAGCTCAGCTCTGACGGCAGATCTTGCCCGCTTGAACTCTGAAATCAAAGCCCAGGGCCGAGCTGGGCTGAGTTTTAGGGCACCGTGAGCCAAGAACAGTCTCTCTGCAATGGGTTTTCTCCACTGTAAAAAGAGAACAGTAACCACAGCAGGGTTGTGTTGAGGATTCAATGAGGGATAGACATGGACAAGCAGGCACTGTACAAATACAATCTGTGATTGTGTTGTGACTCCATTCTCCTGCCTCCGTCACCACCCCGTCCCGCTTGTGTCCTCCCCTCTTCCTCCGCTCCCCCACTGCACCCTCCGATCGTCTCCTTCCCCCGCAACCCCAAAATTTTAGGCCTTGGGACGGAGCCTGTTCCAGGGACGTCTGCAGAGAAGCCACCTTGGGACCCACCGGCCCCCTCCCATCTCAGCCAGCCTGGCTGGCTCCTCCTTCCGGCTCCTCCCTCCTGGTGTCTGGCTTTCCACCCCTCCTTGCACACACACCCTCACGTGCCCCACAGGACATCCCAGCACAGCGCGGCCAGCTTGCCCGGCCTTCTCTCCTGCGGACCTCCTCAACTCTCCTCCCTGACTCCATGTCCCCTGGCCTCCGTGGGAGCCACGCACTCATGAGTCACGCACGCACGCACGTGCGCACACACACATTCACGCAGCCACACACGCTCCCTGCTGCCCTGGGAGTGCCGCAGAGGTGGCAGTAGGGACTCACGAGAGGCCCCAGGGTATGGGGAGGCTGTGCTCTAGTCGGCCTGGAAATGTACAAAACGGATCCCCAGGGACAGAGCGGGAGACTGACGTCAAACCAAGGCTGAAAATACAGTCTGGAGAGTCACGAGGCACCGTGAAAAATGAGCCGTCCTCCCCGGCCAGAGACAGGGGGAGTGGGGAAGAGACATAAATCCCTGCTTTTCAGAGTCTCCAAACGGCAGGGGTGGCAGCTGCCAGCCTCTAGAATGTCTGCAGAGAGGTCTCACAGTCCCCAGCGTGCCATTTGGGGGCCAGGGCACTCCTTCCCCACTCCTGAGAGCAGCCAGTGCCCTGGGAACCTGGGTGGGGGGCGGACACCAAGCGGGAGAAGAGGGGATTCTCCAGTGCCCGCCCCACGCCTGGCGTGTCTGGCTAAAGCCACTGCATGGTGAGTACACGACCCCCCGGACTACACCCAGAGGGCCCAGGAAGCCAGGGCCAGCGCCTCAGTGTGGGGCTCAAGGTCTCTGCAGGCATTAAGCTCTGACACCCTTTGCCATCCCTGGGCAGCCTGCCTTCCCATCTTTTTCTCCACCTACTCACCCCCACAAGGACTTATTAGTTGCCCCTTTAGTATAGGAGAAACAGAGGTCCAGAGCTGTCTCGTGGCCCAGTCCCAAACCACAGGTAGCCCATGTCAGAGGGTGCCAGTGTCCTTTGGAGCATGGCTTTCTCAGGGACCAGACTTCCTGCCACTCTCAGATCCCCAGAGCTGTGTGAATGGAGCAGAGGAGCCCAGGCTGCAAGGGCATCCAAGGGATCGTGGCTATCCAGACCAGCTGGCAGGGCCTTCTGAGCCAGCGACATCAGTGGCAAATGTCCCTGCCCCTACCGCTGCCCCGCCTTGGCTCTCCAGAGGCTCCCCAAGAATTCAAGCAGTCCCAGGGAAAGTGATGTAAGTTCCCCCAACAGTGACTGAGGTTAAATTCTCACCATTCCTCTGCAACAGAGTTAAAAGAGATTTGAAAGCTATTTCAGAAAATAAAGAAAAGTTGATTAATCTCACTCCTGAGTTGGAGATTGAGGATCTACCTTCTATACCCTTCTGTATGACTGTGTCCTGTTCCTGTTCCTTCCCTCTTTCTGGGCTGCCCCCGCCCCCCGCACCAGCCTCTCTGTTTAACACTCCAGCTCTGGTCTTGTCCACTCTCTGAATCACCCCACCTCATCCCCCACCCCCAGCACCTCCAGAACAAACATCGCATTCTCTGAGCTCCTCCATGATGGGCCTCCTCATGTCGCATCCTGGAATGCCACAGACATATCTGTCTCCTCCTGGGGGCTCTTCGGGGAAGAGCACCATGCCCATAGCCCGCAGGGTCAGTCCAAGCTTTATTTGTACCTTACAGTTAGCTTCTTGAGGACTGGAGCCCTGTGCTGGGAGGGGAGTCACCAGACTCCCTTCTCTGGTCCTCAGGGTTCTGACAATCCTGGGGTGGGACTGGATGAGAAGCAGGGGCAGCTATGGACAAACCTCCTTATCTAGATGGTCAAGGGCAGGGTGAAGCCTTGGAGGCAGCAAAGGCATTTGTATAAAAACCTTAGTCAGAACATGTCACTCAAAGTCCTGTCCCAGCTCCCATCTCACTTGGGGTGAAAACCAAAGTCCTTAGCATGACTCCAAAGCCCCAAGAGATCTGATCCCCAATATCTCTCCACCTATCTCATGCTGTGCTCTGCCTCCTTCTTCCTGTTCCAGCCACAGCAGGCTTCCTTGAACACTGCACCTCAGGACCTTTGCACCTGCTCTCTCCCATTGCCCAAATGTCACCTCTAGGGAGGCCTTTGCCTACACACACACACACACACACACACACACACACTCCATGTACCTCTTTCCTGCTCTATTTTTCTTCTTATCATTTATCACCAACTGATACCTATATACTTTATTTATTATTTCTCTCCCCCGCTGGAATGTAAGCTCAGTCAGGGTAGGAGCTTTTATCTGTTTGATGTTCATTCTGCTCCTACTTGATTCACATGCCCCCTTCTAATATCCTATAACAAATTCTGAGATGTAAAATTAACTACTGTTAAGACATCTTATGTCAGATGTTAAAGGAATGAGAGAGGGAAAGAGACAAAAAATACTGGCCTAGTAGCACTATACACATATAAACATATTCATAAACAAAGACAGTCCTTGCTTCTATGACTGGTCATAGCAGTGTTTATAATTCCCTCCCCCACCGGCTGGCCCATGCTCCCTTCGTCCCCAGCAAGCTCCTCAGCTGGTTTCGGTCTTGTCAGTGTGAAGGTGGGGTTGCTGGGGCACGTAGCAGGCCTTCAAACAGTATTTACCTACACACATGACACGAAGTAGAGAGAAGGTAGGAGCTAGTCTTTGATTTGTGTAGACGTTCAGAATAGATCAATAATTGACTTTAAAAAGTGCTACTCCTACAAGAACCACTATTTGCTCAGATCGAAGAATATTCTCTGGTCAGTTTTGCATTTCCAAAAGTGCTATGACACACAGTAAGAGAGCTAGTCCTCTGGCTGATGTCGAGGACTTGCCTGCCTCAGTTTCCCCACACCTGCTGATGGGAGGGATGCACAGAGGGTTCTCTTGGGGCTGGATGTGTAGGAGGCCTTAGAGACCGGGGGCAGCACACAGCGCAAGGTGAAGACGGTCCCTCATGCCCCTGCTGACCTCCTTGCTCAACGTCTCCCTCCGGATGGCATTTTCCAGCATCATTACCAATGCCTCTAACAAGGCAGGGGGACCCTGAGGGACCCTTGGGGGATGACTACCAGGGTCCTCGCTGGTGCCCCAAGAATCCCCACTCTTCCTGCTGGCTCAGAGAACTTACCTCGCAGCGGCTTCTCCTGAAAGATGTGAGCCTGAGCACCGCTCAAGGCAGCCAGGTCAGCAGAGAATGCCAACTCCAGACCACAGCTCTCTGAAGATCCAGCATTAGCCCTCACCCCGCCATCCACCCCAGGGGATGCCCTCAACTAGGAGCTCCCCCAGAGCAGGGGAGAACCTGTCTGCCCACCGTCAAATTCCCACCCATAGCACTGGCCACAGGGATGCCGCACGGTTCCAAAGCAGCTAAGGGGACAGGCCGTGCACCTGGGGCTGGGAGGGCCCTCAGGGTCAGCTGGCTCTTGCTGGTGCTGCTTGTGGAGTGAGTCACCAATCACTTGAGTTCTCAGAGTCTCCTGACTCTTCATCTGGAAAGTGGGGATGACAACACCCAGCCTGCCCTCTGTTTAAATGTCCAGATGTGACCGAGTGTTTCGTGCTAAACCAGAGGGTGGCAACAGTTTCACAAACGTTGCAGCAGCAAAGACAGAAGCAGACCTGCACCCGATGTTGGAAAGATGTTGGGGTTCAGAGCCGACGGCCAAGAGAGAATTCTTGAGATGTCTTTGGTGCAAAAAGGTGGTTTTATTAAAACACAGGAGAAGGTCATTTATTACTGCTTCGTCAAAACTCAGTCATGAGACCCTTCAGATGTGTATTGGTGGGTCATAAGCTTGGGGGATGATTGCTAACATTTATCTTGGGGGGTAGAGATAAAGGAAGTTTCCAGAGGACTTTTTTTATGTTCAGTAGTCTCACAGGGTCCTGGGGGTCGGGCTAGGATGGCTTTTTGCCCTTAACAAAATACCAACATCGAGGCAGCTGAGTCCCTAAAGGAAGAAGATCACTCTGCCTGTTTCAAGGACTTGTCCATGGGCTGTAGGTAGTAAGGAAATGTACGGGCCATGGGGCAGGCAGCTGGAGGGGAAGATCCTAGGCAGCCTGAAACCCTCAGGCTCCAGGGAAAGCTATTGGCCACACCGAGTTGTTTCTCGGGAAGGCCTAAGCCTTCTCTTAAAGAGCTTCCAACTGATTGAGTACGGCCCACCCAGGATGATTTCCATAATTTAAAGTCAGCTGATTAGGGAGGGGCTTTTATCACAGGTACAAAATCCCTTTGAAGCAGCACCTGGATATGTGTTCATTAACTGGGAGAAGGACTGTGGAAGCCACTAAAGGGCTGCTGGCTGGCCCCTTCTGGTCTCCATCTCTCACGAGGGTGGGAGCCAAGCACTTGCAGGCCCCCATCTGGAAGCGCGTTAGAAATGGAATTCTGAGGAAAGTAATTTGGCCCAGCCAAGCCGGGCAGCCACAGAGCCATCACACTGCCCAGGGGCGTAAATCTGCAGAAAGACACAATCGTCACACCTCCCGCTGACGCCAACTCGTGGACTCGCAGTCCCCCGGCTACAAAGCCCATTTGCATTCCACTGTCTTGCATAATCCTCTTGACAGCTCTCTGAACGGATTTAATTGTTTCTCATTTTGTGGGTGACTCAGCCCACCTCACACGCAGCTGGTAAGTGACAGAGCTGGAACTCGAACGGGTCTTGACCTAACTCATTCAAGTCCTCATTAGAGGGCTGAGCTTAAGGAGAGAAGAGCTTTGGTTTCTGGATACACATTAGGAAAGATGAAAGGAATAGAGACCCGGATCCTCAACACAATCTTTGCCTAAATTTTGGTTTCACTCCCATTCTGGATGAAACAAGATGACGGTGTTGTGAATAAAGGATTTTACTCTCCCAAACTTGGAGCTAAAAAGGTCACTTTTCTTTCTTAGGTCACATAATAGTTCTTCTTTATCTTTTTTTTTTTTTTAAGATTTTATTTATTTCATAGAGAGAGCACAGGTAGGGGGAGCAGCAGGCAGAGGGAGAGGGAGAAGCAGGCTCCCCGCTGAGCAGGGAGCCTGCCCGCTGCGCTGATGACAATAATGACGACAAGGATGATGAAGACAACCACCTGGGGCTCCATCCCAGGACCCGGGGATCACGACCTGAGTCAAAGGCAGATGTTCAACCGACTGAGCCAACCAGACGCCCCCACATAATCTTTCTTCTAAAGATTCCATCCCCCAACTCCAGAGCAAAATTCTATGAACTGTTACAGGGGCTTCCCTGCCCTCGTCTCTATCAGAGATAAGCAAAGTCTCTGGGGTCTCCCACATCACAGAACAATCAGGGAAGGCCCCCTGGTGTCTGTGCCCTCTGTCCACAAGGATATGCTCACTGACCAGTTCTCATGGTCCCTGAATGGGGGTGAGTCCTCTGTTTCTGGGCAAGTTTGGGGCAAGGGTCTCTGCTCAGAGTCAACTTCCTCTGGGCACCCTGGAACCCTCATCCTCAGGCCCTGCCCCTCCTGGAGCCCCACAGGGAAGCATGGACATGCTCCAACCTTGGGACCGCCCCACCCATCCATCCCTGTTCGCCTGTTTTCCTTCAAACTTCTCTCCACTGTCTCCTCCTACAAGAACAATCCAGCATAGTCCCCTCAGTGAGCCTAGAATGTTACAAAACAAAAGCCAGGAAAGGGTGGCGGTGGTCTTCCAGGGGCCTGACAACTGACGCTTTGGCCCTCCCCTTCCCCAAATATGATCAATGATCATACCGAGCAATGATCAGACTTACTGAAACATTTACTATATTCTAAGCACTTCATTTGTCTCCATTGGTTCATCCCGTGAGCAGGTCTCAAAAGGTAGATGCCATCCTTATGGCCACTCTTTCATGAGGAACAGGGCTGAAGTAACCTTGCCAAGGTCTGCCCAGCTCACAAGCCACTCCCAGCATTCCCACTCCAGGACAAGAATCTAAGTCTGGCTCTGTGCCATCTCCCACCAAAATCTGCTGTCAGGCAAGCTTGCACAAAAACCTGCCTGTGGTCTTGGGATGGAGGAAGGACAATCAGGTACACATACAAAAAATCAAGTCCCACCTTATTGGGTGGGAAGGAAGTGGAGGTAGGAGGAAGTGAGGAAGGAGGGTCAAGTATTCAGATCCTGATTCTGCTGGATACCAGCCCCCTGGTTCTGGGAGTTACGATCTTCTCAAATGTGAGATGGAGAAGGTAATCTCAACCTTCCAAGCTTTTTGAGAGGACCAAAAGAGAGAAAGTATGTGAGAACTCTTTGTAAACTCTAAACTCTGTACATGTGTGCATTAAGGGCAAGGGCAGAACATGCCTGGGCGTGATCTCAACCTCGGCAGGGAACCAAAAGAAAGCCCATTGCCAAGGTCAGGTCACTGTGCTGGAAGCTAGGACCAAGCAAGAAGCTCTCTTAGACACAAAGTCAAGAGGGAGGAGACAGAGAGATTTTGGTTTCCCAGACTTCTTTGCAGCTAGGGCCCACGTGTGACTGAGGAAAATCCCTGGATGAGACTGGGTAGAGGAGTGGAGGTAGAAAGAAAAGGAAGGCAGCAGCTGGGCAAAGAGAGATTAACTCTCCTGAGGCAAAATGGAAACACTAATTGGAAAACATACATGCACACTTAGGTTGATTGCAGCACTATTTGCAATTCTCAAATTATGGAAGCAAAATATTATCAAAATGTGGATAAGGAAAGTGTGTTGTATATACACTGGAATATTACACAGCCGTAATACAAGACCATCTCATGCCATTTGAGGCAACATGGAGTGACCCAGAGGGTATTATGCTAAATGAAATAAGTCAGACCACGAAAGACAAATACCACATGATTCCACTCACAAATGGAATCTTAAAAAACAAAAACAAATCCAAGAACAAAAACAAATGAATAGAACCAACAGCAGAATCAGACCTGTAAATACAGAGAAACGAGCTAATGGTTGCCAGAAGGAAGGGGGGTATGGAGGGATGGGCAAAATGGGTGAAGGGAGTGGGAGAGCCAGGCTTTCCGGTTATGGAATGAATAAGTCACAGGAGGGAAAGGCACAGCATAAGGAATACAGTCGGTTATATTGTAATAATGTTGTAACGAGACAGATGGTAGCAACCTTTGTCGTGAATGTGTATAAATCACTCAGGGATTGTCAAATTGCTAAGTCGTACACCTGAAACTAATGTAACATTGTGTGTCAACTAACACACTCAAAGGCAAAACAAAGAAAGAAAAAAGTGTTCTGGGTCAGCTGTGGGGGGTTTCCAGCACCTCCTCCCTGGGCAGCCATCAGCAGAGCAGAGCCTTTCCTCCAGATCGGTCCTGGGGGTGCTCGGGTGTTCCTCCTGGCTTTGTAATGTCTTGGATCTCTCCAGGGTTCTATAAACTACCTAATTTCCTTTAATAAATTCCTTTCTGCTTAAATCAGCCAGAGTGGGATCTGTTGTCCCAGATTGGTATCAGAAGAGATTCCAAGCAAGAAACCCTGAAGGAAAAGAGAATCTGGGACTCGTTTTCTGAACGAGTTGCATTTCCAGACAGCGGAGTGCTGGTTAGCATCAGAAGGTGGGATGTTGGTGGGGGGTGACACATCATCATGAACTGGCTGCCGCCGTCACCCGAGGTCTCCTCAGGAAGATGCCCGTGGGAGGCAAGGCTTTGGCAACTGAGCAGCTGCTGAAGGTAACCTCCCTTGGTCCCAGTTCACTGGATTGTTCTGAAGCAGATCTCATAAAACACTTCAAAAGTATTTCAGGGTGCTTCTCGAAAAGGTGACTTTGGAAAACGTAACCACAATGCTATTATCCCATATTCAGAAAATACATAAAACAATTCCTTAACACCATCAAATATTCAGTCAATGTTCCAATGCCCCCACTGTCTTGCCTTTTTTTTTTTTAACAGTTTGCTCAGATTGAGATCCAAATAACTCCAGTCTTTCCAATTAGTTACTACGTCTTAGATTTCTTTTAATCTATGGATTTCTTTCCCTCTTTCTCTCTCTCTTTTTCCCCCCTCTCTGTTGAGGAAACAGAGTCATTTCTTCACAGACTTTCCCAGAGATCAACCCCCTTGATTGCTGGAAGTTTTAAATCTGCATTCCCAAGAGTCTTTCATGTAAGCTGTGACCACGACCTAGCTTCTCCCAAGCAGATGCCCCCATATGTGCCTTCTAGGTGGCATCGAGCCAGGAGAGACACAATCTTCACGGTGGTGCTGGAGTGTCTGAGTCCCCCGGGGACACCTGTGGTAGGGCTCTGGGCTCTTGTCCCTGCAACCCCAGGAACCAAGTAGCAGGTGGGGGGTGGCAGTCTCAGTGTCCCTCCTGCTGCAGCTCCTCATCCTCCCAGGGATTCTGTAAGGCCTCCCCTCCCTGCAACGAATCCCTTTAGATGCAAACTGGCTGGAGAACATTCTGGTGACTGGGGGGGGGGGGTGATTAAGAATAAGCCTTAATTCTGCATAGTGCTTTAGAGTTGACAAAACACTTTCACAGGGGGCCCCTCGTTGACTCAGCCAGTTGAGCATCTGACTGTTGGTTTCTTGAGGATCGAGCCCCACATTGGGCTGCAGGGAGTCAGCTTGAGATTGTCCCCTCACCCTCTCCCCCTGCCCCTCCCTACTCTGCTTTCCGTCAAAAAAAAAACCAACAAAACAAAACAAAAACAAAAACCACTTTCACATGTATCATGTCATGGGTGCTCTTAACTACCCCACAATGGGGAGCATTCTTATCCCACTGAATCAGATGAGCACACTGAGGCTCAGACCAAGCATCTAATCCAAACTCCCACTGCTATTCCGCCATGGCGCTGCTTAGACAAGGTCCTGGGATCTGAGCGCCCCATGCTTTTCTCCTTCTGCGGGACTGTGTTGGAGAAGGTGGGCAGCAAGAGATCAGGAAAGGCAGCCACCCAGGCTACCCCATCACCCCAGGTCTGTCACCAAAATCCCTCCAGTGTCCCTGTTTCCATCCCTGCATTTGGAGAGGGTGCAGCTGGTGTTGGTCAGGGCAATAAAGTGGAAGAGGCTCAAGGGAACCCAGGGAACATGGAGGTTCTCTTCAATGCAAGTTTAAGGTCAAGTTTAAGTAGTCTGGATGAGAGGAGGAGCCAGTGGGGGGCTCCAAGGGCCTCTCCCCTGCCACCTCTGATGGACAGCAGCTTTGATCCCAGGGTCTGAGCTCAATAAATTAACGTCCCCAGTGCGGGCACCCTGGGGCTTCTCCATGGGCGGCTGGCTGACAGCAGGGCCTCCATGCACAGCCCCAGCACCACTGCTGCGGGCTGTGATGGGTTTATGGCCAGTCGGCCAACAGTAGTTACCTCAGATTTATCACCCTTCTGCACAGGCAGAGGGAGCCGCTAAAGGCTGCCAGAGAGCCCTTAAATCACCATAATGGGAAATGCTGTCGGAGGGAGCAGAGGGCAGGTAGGTAGGAGCCATCCTGGGGGCTTGGGCTTCCCACTGGCTCCTTGGGTTACAGTCCCTCCAGAGGATGGAAAGCTCTGGAGCCCAGTGGAGCCAAGAAGCCCCCCAGGGAAGAGAGCCAGGAAGGACCACGGGAAATGAGCCAAGAGAATGAGGGTGCCCAGTGCCTGTTGGACTGAGCTGGGCTGGGCAGAGGCATGTGAGTGCAGGGGCCCAGCACCCGAACGGCTAGCCACTTGACTGGGAGAAGCAGCTCGCTGCCATGACAGAGCCTGCACGTGCATCAGCCCCAAGAGTCCCACCACCCTGGTAGCATGACCATCTGCAAGCAAAGCTGTTTGGAGCAACCCTGTGTGTGTGTGCAGACATCTGTGCCCGCTCTCGGGGGGTGACTGTCCAGGGGTCTAGATCAGCAACAAGGTACACATGTGCAGTGAGGCCATTTGCCATTGCACTTGAGCACGGGGCTGGGTAGCTGTGACTGGGAATTACCACTGCAGATGTTGGCAGGCGGGTGCAGGGTCAGGACATACTCCACATAGTAGGTTCTGGGTCCCTGTCCACGCCTGCGCACTGGGTGAGTCTGGATAAATACAGGAGAAGAAGACATGGGGAAGAGGATGCCTGGGTGGCTCAGTCGGTTAAGCATCTATAGGCTCAGGTCATGATCCCAGAGTCTTGGGATCAAGACCCGCACTGGGCAGTGAGTCTGTTTCTCCCTCTCATTCTGCCCTTTCCGCCTGCTTGTGCTTCCTCTCTCCCTCATTCTCTATTCAAATAAATAAATAAAATATTTAAAAAAAAAAAAAAACACGACACGGGGAGGACAAGGAGAGGAGCCAGTGGTGGCGTTCACTAAGACACCTAGGAATGACTGAATGGGATGAGAAGAAAGGGAAGGCGGGCAGAGGAATGGTGTAGAGACATAACGAACAGAGAGAGAGCCACGCTAAATAAAGTGCCCAGATGTCCACACAATGCAGTCATTCAGCCCCAAATGTGGTCAGAAAGAACAGGAGGGAAAGGGTAAGGGAGAGGTACAGCAAGAAACCCAGAAAGGACAGGAGAGGAGGAAGGTGACCCAAGAGGGGCGGAAAGGGGCAAGGTACCCGGCAGGAACGCCATGAGCTCCAGAGGAGAACCCACACCTGGGCTTTGCAAGCCGTTCTCACCTCTGCTTGGCTCCTTTGAGCGGCTGACTCAGCAGCCCCACCTCCCCCAGGGCAGCCTGCCTTGGGCCCACTCCCCTGCCGCAGGCTGGCACCCACCGACACTCAGCTCAGAGCACAAGGAAAGCTGTCCAGTCTGGGGCAGGGAGATAAAAGACAAGCAGAGAAGGGGATCTGATCTCCGATATCCATGGGCTGATGCGCATGTAGGTGCAGGGGCCCCTGCAAAAGACAGCTGCCACCCAGTACCCAAACGTGCGCACCCACCTGTCCAGCTCCTTGTCCCTGTGCGTCCCTTGAACACCCCTGTCCCACATGAGCCATTAGATCTCTTCCTGCAGCCCTAGAGGTTCCTTGGCTTGGCTCAGCAAAGCCTTCCTTTGCAGTCCTTGAATTTGCTGTGTGGGATCTTTTGGCTAGGCTGCCTGGGTGGAGCCAAGGACCCTGGGCTCCAGGAGCCTGAACTCCACAAGGCAAGGACTGGACCCTAACACCGCAAATGGCACAGAACCTCCAGCTCACTCTGCACACCTGGCTCTGCCCTGTAGATGCCACCCTGTGGGTCTGAGGTATAGGAGCTGTCTTTGTGTTTGTAAGTGTGCACTGGGTGTGTCTGTGTGGTTCCAGGTGTCCTGAGGCACCTAGCAAGGTCAGAAGCTGGGTGCACTAAACCAGGTGACATTTCTCCAGGCATGACATGGGGAGCCTAGGTGTGAGGAAGAGTCCCCTCACGTCTCCTTGGACTGCCCTCCTTTCCCATCCTTCACTGGTTCATATGCTACGGCTCCTCCCGGAAAGCCTCCCTAGGCTTGGCTGGATCCATCACAGCCCCGGGGCAGAAACTAAACCTTTAGTGCATTTATTATCAATCATTTCATTCATAAATGCAAACCTATGTACCATACCCCAATATAGGGGACAGGATGCAAGGTGGCCCCCCACGATCTCTCTCTCCTGGTGTCTATGCCTTTGTGAGATCTCTTTCCCAAGAATGTGGGGTGGGACCCATGACTTGCTTCTAACAGAATCAGGCATCCAGGGTCTCTGCTGCACCTGGAACATTGTTAACCCCCTCTTTCTCCAACATCTACAAGAATTTTCCATCCTGGGGCGCCTGGGTGGCTCAGTGGGTTGAAGCCTCTGCCTTCGGCTCAGGTCATGATCTCGGGGTCCTGGGATCAAGCCTTATATTGAGCTCTCTGCACAGCGTGTAGCCTGGTTCCCCTCCTCTCTCTGTCTGCCTCTCTGCCTACTTGGGATCTCTGTCAAATAAAATCTTTAAAAAAAAAAATTCCATCCTGAAAGACATTCCCTGCCCCATCATTTAGGTCTTGGGTTACAGCGATGTCCCCCGGTGCCCCCTTCCCCTCAACAACACAACCTCCCAGCTCAAACATGTGCTGTGTCTGGTCCGGAGGGGCTTCCCGAACTCCCTCTGCTGTCCATGCAGCACGGGACGCAAGGGGGCGCGCTTCCTTCTGCCGCCTCAGAAAGGCAGGGCTCCTCATCCACCTGCTTAAATGACCAGCGCAAAGCCCGGAACGTGGTAGGGCCGCTATTAGTGTTTATTGATCGAAG
This sequence comes from Mustela erminea, assembly GCF_009829155.1. NCBI lineage: Eukaryota > Metazoa > Chordata > Mammalia > Carnivora > Mustelidae > Mustela > Mustela erminea. Next base: position 15,595,375 of record NC_045623.1, read on the forward strand.
AATAAAGGACTGATAAAATAACCCAGCAAGAGGGATGCCGTGTGTGTTTCCAACGGAAGACCATTTTGCCAGGAGCCAGGGGATTGAGAGCGCTGGCCTGCAGGTAATGCTCTGAAGGAACCAGAAGCCAGATTGCTCTGTGGATAGAAACATGAAATTGGCTGTCCAGAGAGGCTTCCTCCCTGAGCAATGCTCCTGCCGGTAGGGACCTGTGTGCCCGTCCGTAGTGGAAGAGAGGCACTGTGGGGACTTCAGCGGCAGAGCTACATGCCCAGGGCTGCCATTTAGAAAGAGCACCTTCCCCATAACCATCATCCTTCACCTGGTGAAAGCAGAGGGGGGAGCCAGGAGTCTTCAGCAGGCTCAACGGTACAGGTCTAAATGTGAAATTAGGTGAAACTGGGCCAGGGAAGGATCTCCGTGGCAGGCAGCCTGAGAGCTCGGGTTCTCCATGCAGAAAAGGGTTCTCACCTATTTTCTGGAGGGTCTGCCCCCACCCCACCTCCTCGTGTAGCACCTGTTGCTCCTGATACCTGTGAGTTCTTCCACCAGAGGACAAAACCTGCCAGTGCAAAATGAGGAACCTTTGGCATTGAATGAAACATCCCGGGAGAGGGTAACGAAGGGAAGCAAATTCTCGTGAGGTTCCAATGACAGCGCCTGTGCCTCCTGGCCTGTGCTCAGCTCTGGTGTGCAGGGACAGGGTGGGGGGGGGTGGTTGGAGGTGGAGTCAGCCGCTGGAGGGCCAGAGCACCTTTCCTTCCACTCCCTTGGGAGTGGAGTCAGCCACCCTGGGCGCTGGGGGACAGAAGCCCGTGGAGATGTGCCCTCAGCCAGCCCTGACACCTCTGCTAACTGGAGAGAAAACAAGGGTTTCCCCGTCCTTCATGCCAGCTTCTCTCAGCAAAACGAATAAAACGGCTCACTTATTTTTATCGCCCACAGATTTCTTGGGAAATGGGCTATTAGTTCCCCTAATGTAAAGATAATAGGCTCGTCCCCCCTGGCAAATGGCACAGCCCCAGCCCAAACGCGCTCACGGAACCTTCGGAAAGCCTCTTCTCTGGAGGACGGAGGATGGGAGGACCTGCCTGGGAGTAGGAGTGGAGAGCAACCAAAGAGCAGGCCGGTGGGTGCTGGTGGCAGCCACCCCATGCTGAGTCCTCAGCGCCCCCCCAGGGAGAGGTCACACCTGACATAGCTCACATCCTCAGAGATCCAACTTCCCTATCCTCTTGGCCCACAGGGCAGGGGCTGGGGCACTGGAGGAGGAGATGCTCATTGGCTGAATGAGGGTCTCTCTGCTATAAAGCAGGCTCACTGAGCCAGAGACCTGGTTTCGGGGGCTCTTCCGGCCATGCCCCCCCTCAGAAGACATCACTCTAGATTGCACATTCTTCATGAAACCCTCACCAACATCTGGCGCTGGGAAGTAGAGGCTGTTAGCATTGCCCTGCTGGTAATCACAGGCTGATGAAAAAGTGAATACAACGCGAAAATTCGGGCTGATGCATGCTTACCCTCCCTCCCTCGTTCCACATGGGAATTCCTCCTCTCTCTCCTGCCCTCACACAAGGGGCTGAGACACCGTCTGGCATTATAAGACAATTAACACTTAAACAACACATAGTTTAGGGGTACTGAACCCCTCCCCCACCCTGCCCCACACAGTAAAAATCCACATAAAACGTTTGACTCCCCCTCAGACTTAACTACTAACATGCAACTGTTGACCGGAAGCCTTACCAATAACACAAACAGCCGATGAACACATATTTTGCATGTTATGTGCATTATATACCGTATTCTTGCCATGAAGTGAGAGGAAAGAAAATGTTTTTAAGAAAATCCCGAGGAAGAGAAAATACATTTGCGGCACTGTACTGTATTTATCGAAAGATATCCACCCAGAAGGGGACCTGCGCCGTTCAGACCTGTGTGATTTAAGGCTCAGCTTTCGAGCGGGGGCCCCCTAACAGGTGACAAACGTGGGCATGAGACAGGCTGAGGAAGTTAGTCCGAGTCACGCGTCAAGCCCGTGGCTGAACTAGGACTCAAGTCAGTCCCGGGGCCCCCCAGGCCAAGGACAGAAGCTTTCCCGGGGAAGTGAGCCCTGCTGTTCCTTTCAGGAGCTCCTCCTTCATCCCGTCCGTCTCCGTCACAGGACAGAGCGACTGCAGTAACAGCACATCAGGGACTTGGGCAGACAGGCTCTCAGGGAGCTCCCTGCCCCCTCACACACCGGGTGCGGGCTCCTCAGCCCTGGGCAAGGACTGCTCTCTCCACCAGGACAGAGGACAAGTCTGGCGTTCCTGTTGCCTGCAGAATGGGCCCCCTGGGGGAGCCCAGCACTCTGCAAGGTGGTGGCTTTGCCTGGGTATCTCTCTAGTCACACAGGCTGCTCTCTATTTTCTGTTGCTGCTTTACTTGTCACATTTCTGCCCTGTCTCTCCACCCAGGCCACAGGCTCTGTGGGGACAAGGAAGGATGTTGGCAGGTAGCATTCTTGGTCCCGGGGAGCCTGGGCAGTGCTGGGCAGAGGATGGGGGCTCAGAGACATCTACTGATTGCTGAGAATTGGGGCGGGGGGCGGGGGCCGAGGCAAGGATCTATCACGCTGACCCCAGGGAGTGAGTGTGCAAACCACTTTTCTTCCCCAAGCCTCAGTTTCCTGTGATTCTTGGTCTGTGTGTGTCTCCCTAAGAATCTAGGCCTGACACACAGTAGGTGCTCTCCTCCCACTCCTGCCTCTGCGAGCTCTGCCCCTTAAACTGTGCGAAGCATAAGCAGACAGCAGGGATAGCCTCATGCAGAGGTCAAGGGGCAACTACCCAACATTCCTTGTTTCTTGGCTGTCCGATGTCTCGAGGGTCGGTATCATGGCCTGGGGACGGATAGAGACGAACTCACATCATCTGTCTCTCTGTCCCAAAGGAGAAAGAGGGTCTGTCTAAAGCCACGGAGACTCTGGGCAGGAGGTCTGCTGACAGCCTGGAAGGTTGCCCCGAAGGGTCTGTCCAGCCCAGGGCGGGGTGTCCAGCCCAGGAGGGTGAAGCTGCCTTTGACCACCCCTTCAGGACCATCTGCAGGGTGATCAGAACCCCTTCAAGGATAGTGAAGGGGGGTAGACTCACACTATGTTGCAGAGGGGGGTACCACGGGCCCCAGAGAGGACAGAAGGGTCCGCAAGCCCTCCGGCTTCTCTAAAGCCCCCCAAGAGGGATTGGGGAGTCACCGGGGAACCACAGAAGGACGAGGCCAGGCGAATTTGAGCATGCAAACTCCAAGTAGGAGAGGCTAGTTTACTGCTCAGCCTTCCCCTCCTCCTCGTCCTCCTCCTCTTTGTCTTCCTCCTCCTCCTCTTTGTCTTGGGGCTCTAAGGTCTCGGCCTCAGGCCCCTTCTCCCCTGTGGGCTCCGCCAGGGGCTCCTCTATCAGGATGGTACCGGGCCAGCTGCTCTAGGTCCCCCAGGCTTATCCTCCGCAGGCGCTCCTGGTGCTCCCGCCGCAGCAGCCGCAGCACCGCCTTGGTGTCGTGGGGCTCGAAGTGCTTGGCCAGGACCAGGCCCAGATGGTGCCACAAGGGCTGGGGCGGGTGGGCCTCCGCGGCCGCTGTCTTTGCCAAGGGCCGCATGATGACATTGATAGAGGCATTGGGCCCGATGCAGTAGTCGGAGAGACGCTTGTCATCAGCCAGATGCTGGCCTCGGAAGAGCAGGTGCTGCCGCTCCTCCGGCACCTGCAGGTGCTCCGACACCAGCTTCTTCAGCATGGCCACACTCTCCTGCCCGGACACCTTCAGGCTGCATCTCCGGCCCAGAAGCAGCTTGACTGTGAGAATCATCGGGCCAGGAATAGAATCAGGAGGGATCCATGCTCCGCGGCTGCCCTGAAGGTTAAGGGCCAGTGCAGGAGACGGTGGTTTCTCCCTATCAATGGAGGGCGGTGGTGCTGGGAGGCCAGGATTGCAGCCCGAAAAGGCAGCCATTGGCTAATGCTTCATGACATCACAATGCGGGGGGGTGGGGCTCATTCTGAGAGCGGGACTCTGGAGAACAGAGGGGACATTGCGAGCACAGGACATCCTTCCTCCAAAAGGGAGAAAGGAGAGTAGGGTAGGGAGCAGGAGGGTCCAAAAGGAGAGGGTAGGGGAAGGAAACGTGACCTCATTGATTCATCAACACATATGTACTGGGTGCCTTCTTTGCCAGGACCTGTCCCCAAGGAGACATCCGGTCACAGTGGATACTTCCTGCCCTCATGAAGCATTCAGTCTAGTCAGCTGGTTAACATTTATTTGTCAGGTGTCTTCTTTCTGTCAAGCACTTGATACGCACTCTCGGATTGGGGTTACCAGACACGGACCCAGAGACCAGGATTCTGGGCACATGTGAGCTGGGGGGTGGCCCCAGGACAGCAGCAGTAGGAGTTGAGGAAGTTATACAATGCAGCGAGGGAAGACAAAACTGCAGTAACGAGCTGGTGGCCCTAGCGAGCAACCACGAGGCTTCAATCCTGCAGGTACCCCAGAAGGTTCATTGTATTCACCTGAGTTGTAGCCCCTGAGAAGCAGAGAAGCTGAAACTGTGTGCTCGGGCTCCTGCCTTTGGCTGTGTGGTCTGCCTAGGGGCAAAGCATGTTTCTGTGACCAGAAAAAAAATGGTTGGCCAGAGATGTGCATGCACTGTCCATGGGAGGGCCAGGTGTGTGGAAGCGGGATCACAGAGAGGGTAGAACGGGTTCCCTGGCCATATCTGCTCCCCAGGACTGCCGCGCTGACTCCTCACCACCGCAGGGGCACTACGGCCATATTCTCTATTGTTGCTGCCGGCGCGACAAATCGACCAGGAATTTGAGGGTAAGAGGATGAAGAAAAGAACTCAAGAAGCAAAGAGATGGGGGCAGGAGGAGCACTGAGGAGGATGTCCAACAGTGCTGATTTCATTTCACATCTTAAAAGCATAAGACAGACCACAATAGAAGGAGTAATACATCAGTATCTAGTCAGATAACCGCAAGTTCCTATAACAAGTTTACATTAACTACAAACAAATCTCGTGATGCCAGGTAGTCACGGCTAATGCCATTAGCTACTATTGATACAAGAAGTTACAATCAGCAAGGGAGTGGATTATGGGCAGTACAGGAACAAATAAGGACCAACTAAGAATTATGACCCTAACCACATTGTTCCCTTCCATAGGGAGAACCTGTGGGAAGTCACGTAGGCGAGTGCATGACACACAGCACAGACCCTCTCAGTGCTACTCAACCTTTCCCGTCCGTAACCCTTTATTAAGGTGTCTGGACTTTAAAGGAGACACAAGTCAGGGCCTGGTTTGATCCACGACTCCAACTGTGCCGTGGCCTCCAACACTGTGTGCCAGAGGAGAGACCACGGAGCTCAGCTTACCCACACGGCAAGCGGACAGCATAGCTATGTCTTCACTGTCAGCGCATGTGGCCTTCTGAGCCATCGGCCCAGGGTCTCCCATGTGCTGGACACTCAGCAGATCCCTGGGGCTCGGAGGTGAATGGGGAACACGTGTGGGGCCTTGGCCTGTGCCATGTCAGCTCCTTCTGTTGTGTTGAGTTTTCTGTTCCACTTGTTAAAGTTCTCCTAGGTCAAGCCCTTTATATATGCTGGCACATTTAAGCCCATGAAGAAGGTATCATAATGCATTTTTTAAAAGATTGTATTCATTTATTTGAGAAAGCAAGAGAGAGCATGAGTGGGGAGAGAGGCAGAGGGAGAGGGAAAAGCAGACTCACCGCTGAGCAGGGACCCTGAACCCAGAGTTGATCCCAGGACCCTGAGACCACAACCTGAGCAGAAGGCAGATGCTTAACCGATAGAGCCACCCAGGCTCCCCTCATAATGCATTTTAGAAGCACCCAGCTCGGATCCCCTGCCCAGGGTCACTCCAACCACCATCCCTCTCTTCAGGCCCTGGCAGCCTCGGGCCGTTCTCACTCTCAGCAGGAACCCAAATTCTAGTCCATAGGGAAACCAACCCCACTGGTCAGGAAGCCTCTGACATCTTGCCCTATCCCACCAACAAGAGTGCTGCCCCCCTCACCCCCAGCTGCTGCTCCAAACCCCACCTGCTTTCCCTTAACAAAGGAACCCTCTCCTTATTTCTGTTCTTCCTCAGAAATGTCTCCAAAATCCACCCCTCAGCTGCATCTCCACTGACCCCAAGCCAATCCAGGCTCTCACCTTCCTCCAGTCTGTAGCTCGGAATTCATAGTTGATCTCTGTCCAGTCCCACTCGCGTGGGTCCCTTCATGCTGCAGCCAAAGAAGTCTTCCTAAATAAAAAGGAGGCCAAGTCCCTCCTCTGGATAACACCTTCCAGTTTAATCCTTTTAGCCTTTGGAACCAAAATCAGCCTCCTTAGCCTGGCACCTGAGAGCACCACCGCTCCGCCCTGCTGGCCTCCCAAACCTCATTCCTTCCCTACACTGCTTCCTCCACTCCATCCAACCACCAGCCGTTCCCTCTACTTACTTGTCCCATGTGAAGTCTTTGAGGCTGGCTAAAAACCACCTCCTCCATGAAGCCTTCTCTACTTTCCCCAGTCCTGGGAGAGGCAGTCCCTCCCTCCCTTTGCGTTTCTGTGAACCCTCTTGAGCATGCCTCCTGAGCACAGGTCTGTGTCTCCCTCACCGTCTGTCGGAGGGAGTGAGACTTACCAGTCCTTGTGACCCCTGCCACCAGCACAGAGACCAGTACAACAAAGACTTCAAATACACATCTGCTGAATTAAGATAAAATTTAAACCTGCTCAACTATGCAGGAGGACTCAGTATAGGATGTGGAAAGATAAAAAAAAAAAAAACCCGCCTGCAGCCTCTCCCTGGCCCCTTCCTCTTCCCCCTAGAGAGATGAAAATCCAAAAGTCACAAAAAAATAAATCAGAAAGTGCTTCTAATCTTTACCAAAGGATCTTCTATGGTATTCTTAAATAGTCAGCTCCCTTAGTGCATTTGAAATAAGATGAAATTTGCAAATGGCATATAGTGTGTGGGGTCCCTGTGGATTCCGTGATGTCAGAGCATCTGCTCAGAGGGAGCAGCATGTGGATGAGGCCTTTCTCCCTGGCCAGCTGGAAGCTCCAGCCTCTGGAGGCAGGACTTCTGCAGGGATAAGCTGCGGGATGGGTATGGGCGGGTATGGGGACCTGTGAGATGCCTAGAGCAGAGGTAATTCAAGAGGGCTTCCTGGAGGGGGCCAGGTTGATTGTCTTCTATAGGATACAAAGAAGGTGAGACAGCCTGCAATCTCCCAGGCCTGGGTCTTCTGAGGAAAGTGGCAGGGACCAGAGTTTGAACAGGAGGGAGGTAAGAAACAAGCTATCTGCATTAGCCTTCTGCCTCTTCCAGACCACCTACCCAGTGAGCTGCTGCCCAGGACACGTGCAGGACTGGGGAAAGGTATGGCTCTAGAAGCATAGTGAGTGCCACATCTTAGGCTCCGCCTCTCCAAGGCTACCTGGTTGGTGCCTTGTGAACAGGGGTTGTGAGGGCCACAACTCCTGGTCATGCTTTTCAAATCATGTTTCTTGGTCTAGAGAGTCCATGTTCCTAACAGGCCAGAGGACAGAAGAGGCAGGAATGGGGGGGTGTCTAATAAAACACCAGAAAGATGATCACCACTGCTCCTGTCCCTGGGCCTGGGGCTCCCATCACCTTCCCTGAGGGGAAAAACAATGGGGGCATCCTGCTGGGCCCTCAAATCGTATCTGGAACCTGAAAAATTGGTCATTTTCCCCATGCAATTGCTTGTCTTAATTATGCAATTAGCATGACCAAAATGTTATTGTGTAATCAAGAGCGTGCAATCAGACAATGATTGCCATAATTAGCGGGAAGGTTAGCAGGAATGACTGGGTTTTGTGACTTGAGGGTAAGTAATTGAACAGATGCCCGGGAGAACGCCGGATGGAGATGGGCTTGGACCCTCTAAGGCAATTGTGTTACCGGGAAACAAGTGCAATGTCTGTGTTGGGGTCAGGGGTCTGGTGACAGGTACACCAAGGTACCTCAGGGCCCTGGCCTATATTCCCGAGCCCAGCCAATGACATTGGCCCGTTGGTCTCACCGAGGCTGTCTGTGAACTCCCTGAACTAATCGCCCTATGTCCAGCTGCCAGCCTGGGGCCTGCCTGAAGCAAGCCTTCTCCTTGAGTTTCCCTTTGCCATGCTCTGTCTCATGGGCTCCGGTCCCTGCTCACCTGTCCTTGCAGGTCGTGCCCCCAGGCCCCAGCCTAGTGCCTGATCCGCGAAGGCATTCAGGGCACATTATATAAGCTAATCAATGTAAGGGCCCCAGGAAGCTCTCACTGTGTGCCACAGGTAGCGGGCCATGAGTGGCCAGCCCAGGGGAAGACGCTCAGATAGCTGGGGGTCTCTGGGCTTTGGGGAGAGCACAAACACTCCCTGGGACTGCACAAGAAGCTCATCAAAAAGATAGGTATGGCCTCTGGCCACCTCACCTCCCATGGGCCAGTTATCGAGTTATCATACTTTAATGACATCTGGCTGGCCTTCCAGGAGCGAAACCAAAGACACAGGGAAGAGAGAACACAGAGAAGGCTGTGGGAGAAACAGTCACTGAGGACCAAGCCAGCAAAAAGACAGATGAGGGACAGAAAGGGGAGGATGGGATGGAGAGCATGAGGGCTGAGCCACAGGATAGGCGGAAAGGGGGCATACGGGGAGAAGCAAGAAAGGGCCAGGAGAGAAGGTGCATGGCCCAGGAGCAGTGTGCAGGGGCAGCAAGAAGGGCACGCTTGTCCTAGGGGAGCAAAGAGTATCGAAGGAGGAGATAGGGAGGACTTGTGAATGAAAAAGAAGTGTAGTAAAGACTTCTGTAGCCTCCCTTCTGAGAGCAGGGACCCTCTTCTTTCCCATCACAGCCTGCAAATGGTCCGTGGCAAACTCTGGCAGAGAGCAAAGCCCTGGGCAGCCATTCCCTTGGCAGAGGGGCTGAGGGCCGGAGCTGTGGTTCTAGCCCCCGGTGGCCTCCAGGTACCACGCCCCCCTCACCAGCACCCCACTATGCTGCAGGGTGTCCCTGGGCGCCAGTGAGGCCCGTGCTCTGCAGGGGTGCTCTCTGAGATCCTGGAAGAGAGAATGCTGACATCACGACAGGGCGAGGGTGGGCACTGGCAGGTCCCCAGACAGCCCCATGGCAACAGCTGCCCTCAGGCCCTCCACTGTGCTGCCAAGACCCCCCTCAGCCAGTGCCACCTCCTGTAGCTCTCACTGGGACCACTTGCCCCTTGCAGGAGGAGTGTCTCGGGCTGCTCTGCATTCAGGCAGGCCTAGCCCAGGCCAGAAGGGGCAGCTCTTTAGGCCGCTCCTGCCCCCGGCTGCCCTCTGAGGAGTTTGGCACACAGTGGGTGCTTGCTGGGTATATGAGGCCCACAGCCCGTGCCTCATCCTCTGGCTGGCACAGGCCGTCTCAGCAGCTGCATGGAAGTGGGCCTGCGGCTGCTCCAAGGGGAACCCTAAGGTCTCCCTGACAGGTCTCGGGGAGCTGAGGCTGAGGCATGGGAGCCTGGGCTGGGCAGAACCCAGGGAGCTGGAGCGGAAGGACGGCGGCAGGTAACGAATGCGAGGCCACTGGAAACGTCCCAGCCCTGCCCTCACTGACTGTGGGCCGCCCAGACTCTCTGTGGGCCTTGGTCCTTGTACCAGAGGATGTTCTGCTGTTTGCCACTGTCCTGGAGCCCCCAGAGGTCACACCCTGGCTGCAGGCCACTGGAAGTCTAGCCCTGCCCCTCACAGGCCAGCCTCCCACCTAGAAAGCCCCGTGGGGTGCGGCCTGCCCACTGTGACCACTAGATGTCACTGGTGACCTCCCAGGCCCGCTCCAGCAACCTCCCCAGGAGGTTCGGGCCTGGTCTCCCTCACACTGCCAGTCGTCCCCTGCCCATACCCCAGCCCATGCCTTGCAGGGCTCATCCCAGGCACAGACATCAGTGCCCACTCTGCGGCAGGAGGAGAGGATAGTAAGACGAGCCCCTCTGTGGGACACACACACACAAACCCACCATTTCGGCCCCGGGCATAGACTTTACCACGGAGGGAAGGGACTCTGGACCCCCACCAGCCCAGCCAGAGAGGCTTTGCTCTCAGGGAGGTCTTGGGATGGGTCTGAAAGAGGAGCAGGAGCCGCCCCAGGGACAAAGGCAAGAAGGGCATCCTGGCTGGGGGTCCGGGCACAAGTGCAAGTCCATGGGGAGGAGCGTGGACTCCGGTGTCGCTGGAGTGCAGTGGCAGGCAGGTGAGGTAGGGCTGACCCCGGGCAGGGACAAAACAAGCAGCAGCCGGTTGCCTTCACAGAAGTGTGCTTTCCAGGGGCTGAAATGTCTCTGAGTTAAAGGTAACACATGCTAAGTCCCTTCAGGGCACACAGGAGTCCCAAAGGAGCAGCCCACAGCCACCACTCACTCTCTTATCCACACACACACACGGATATACACTCGCTCTGCTGAGCTAAGCTGAGATCAGTAGAGGAGCTCCTTTCCCACACTCTCTGAGCTCTGCCAGGGCTGGAGAAATGCCAGGACCCCAACCAGCACTCCACTGCCTAGACTGAGCTCCCGCCTCCCTCAGCACCTTCTCTGGGAGGGGATGACACCCATGGTGTGGCTGGTGGCCCACCATCTCCAGTGGGTAGGGGTGGTGGGGACTCTCCATGATCCATCCACCCTGGGCTGTGAGATTGCAACTAAAATAGTTTGCATTACCCCATAGCCATGGTCCTGCGACATTCATTTGAACATACTGCATGGGGGCACCTGAGTGGCTCAGTGAGTTAAGCCTCTCCCTTCTGCTCAGGTCATGATCCCAGGGTCCTGGGATTGAGCCCTGCATTGGGCTCTCTACTTAGCAGGGAGCCTGCTTCTCCCTCTCTCTCAGCCTGCCTCTCTGCCTACTTGTGAACGCTCTTTCTGTGTCAAACAAATAGATATAAAAAATAAAAATGCATAAACATACTACATGTACTCTGGACTTGAGTGAAATGTACGGAAACCTTCCTGGACTGGGATTCCGCCAGATGACTCTCAGACAAGGAATCATCAGCAAGCACTGGGGTGGGAGGGGGGGCGGGGGGCAAGGGGGGGGGACTCCGATCCATGAGGCCAGGGCTTGTTATTCACGCCCATACCCTGCCGTGCACATCACACTACGTATGTGCCAGGCATGGCATATGCACGCTGGACTGTGGGGAGTGGATTCGGCAGACTCCCAGGAACAAAAGCGAGTGCTCTGACTGGGCTCGGGCCTGGCAGGTGGGGCACCAAGGGGCAGATGTCAAGGGGGAGAAGCCGTTCTCATCAGTCCTGGAAAAGGGGACAAACCCTGGGAAGCGAGTTTAGGCAGAGCCTGCTGTCGCGTCCTTCAGGGCAGGACAGAGGAGCTAACTATGGAAAGCCTCCTCCCAGGCCAGTTTCAGAAAGTCCGCCAGGAGACCGAGGGCAGCACCTGCTCAGAGAGTATCAGAGGCCTGGGGAGGGGTCTGTGGGGCCAGGGAGGAGAGTGTCCTCCTCACCTGGGGCCAGGGAGTGGGGTGAGCCAAAGGGCCCTGGTGGCTGAGGCGGGGGTTGACATCCTGGGCCAGGCAGACAGCATCATGGGGTAGATTCTCAGTCATCACACAGGCGCCCTGGAACCCCGCATGTGTCCCCCAGCCCCTGCGTACTGTTTCTCCTTTTAAAGTGCTTTCGGGGAAAAAAAATCCATAATCTTGTCTTGCGACTATAAGAAAAAAAGATTTATTGACCTCTAGGCTGGAGAAGCAAGGGGTTCGTGGGTCAGACAGAATGGTGGCAGCTACAGAGAGCCGTCTGAGGGCCAGATGGGTCCTGGAGGGGCTGGCATTTGTGGGTACAACCCCCAACCCACACCCAGAATGGCTTTGATGAATGCTCCCTTCCCCCCAGGAGTGATTGTTCCTTTGAAGATCTGTGTCATCAATCAGAGTGGCGGGAAGCTGCCGCCGCGCCGCACAGATGAAGCAGGACGCTTGAGAAGCAAGGACTGAAGAGATGCCCACGGGGCCTGGCCTTGAGTGCCTCTTGCTGCTCTTGCAAGTCCACAGCCGGCTCTGGATGGAGTGGCCCGGGGCCACTCTAAAGAGACAGCCACACTCATCTTGCAGACCCAAAGGGGCTCCCTGTTGCTCCTGGAGAGGAGCCAAGTCTGGCTCTTCAAGGCCCGGCTGTTGGCCTAAGGGTGCTGAGGCCATATGTGGCTGAGATGCTGGCCCGCCAGACACTTGTCTCAGTTGAACTAAAAGCAGGTTCTTGCCAAGGGGGCTGGCATGTAATCTGCTGCCTGACCTTTGCCCCCAAAGGACACTGGAACAGAAGTGGGGGTCCAGAGGGGATAGAGGGCAGAAAGCTGGAACAGACCAGGTGAGGCTGGACTTGCAGGAACTGAGCTACCTGGAGGCAGGCCTCTAGCAGGAGAAGAGGGACCAAATCATAAGTGAACAAGGCAGCTAGTGAACTTGGACTCGATTCGGGCTTTGGTAACTCTGAGGAGGCCCGGTTGGCAGGCGGAGCAACGGGCTGCCCAGACCGCTGATTGCTGTGGCTATTGCCTGCCTGCTCTCCAGCCAGCAGCACCAACCATCCGCAGCCTGGAAAGAGCTGGAGCCAAAAGCAAGAGGGAGAAAACCCTATTCCAGCCAGTAGCTGATTGAATAGCCCTGGGAACAGCATGGGTTATAGCAACAAATAGAAAAACTCCAGCCCAATCAGAGGCTGCCCCCCACCCCGCCACCACCCCCAAGGACTCAACTGAGTCATTCTGGTGTTATAACCCAAGCAAAAAACTGGTGCACCGATAACCTGAAATCCCAGAGGATGATCCTCCCTGGGTCACCAACATGGGCTCAGGAGCTTCCGTCCCGCAGTGCTCCCTCAGCTGTAAGAGGATCATGTGGGACTTTAAACGACCTTTGTCCTTTAAGCCCACCACCTAACAGATGTTCCTGGGACTCCTGGACAAGTCAACTCATCCTCTCACCCACAGGGACCTGATTCAGAGTGGAGTGGGAAGGGGCAGGGCTCATGGTCAGACAAGGAGTACCCAGCAGCCAGGGTACAAGATCCGAGGGTGGCAGGGCTGGTGAGAGTGGTCTGTGGGCTCTTTGTCCCAGAGTGAACTCGAGATGTCCAGGGAGTCATGGGGCAGCTGTCAGTCGGCCCCTCCCTTGGTCTCTCCAAAATACTGGCCCTAGTAATGCCCTTAACATATCTGCATCTCCTCGGAGTCCCCTGAGCCGGCTTCAGTAACTGCTGTCTTGAGACCATCTCTGGCAGTTATAATTGACCTGGATGCTAAGGGCTCAAAAGAGGCCTGGGGGTCAGTGGGCAGGGGGCCGGGTCATGGGTCCACTGGGTCTATGGACACCAGTGTGTCTGCGGTGATGGCCCTAGGGGCAGGAAGCAGGGCACGTGCGGGGACTGTGGGTTCCCTGCCTGCCAGCTCTGAGCCCAGATGGGAAGAGGATGCCTCCTGCCTGGACAGGTTTGGGGAAATGGATAAGAGGGACATGCCTATGGGTTCTGACTCAGCTTGGGTGCTGTGTCGGGTCTTCAGCCTGAGGACCCTCAAGTCCCTTGGCCGATGGGCAAAGGCACAAGTCGTGACCAGGCTGGTTTCTTTGCCAGCCAGGAGCCCGTAGCCCAAGAATGGGGTCTGTTGGGGATCCTGTGGCTTTTCTCCCCGGGCTGCTTCAGGAATCACCCAGTGGTCGGTGCCCAAATCCCCCAGGCTGTCCAAAACCACAGTGCGTGCTCTCAGACTCCCTACCTCACCCCCATTCCCACGGCCACCTCCCTGTGGGGACACAGCAGGGGAGAAGGATGAAAAGGGTGCTTGAGTGAGGAAGGATTTCGGATCAAGTTTTGGGAGGAATTTCTGAAATGAGCCTCAGAGCCTGCTTCCTGCAAACTTTGAACGATAGAAAAATGAGCCCTGTTTAACTGAATCAAGTCAGACACAGAGTTAGTCAGAAGCAGGGGGATGGGCCACACGACTTTGACAAGCAGATGACCTTGACAAGCCCTCATTGGGAACTTGTCTGGGAGGGGGGCTGGACAGAAAGAGCCCCTGCCGTCTTGTACACCAGGCCTCACGTGAATGCAATGGGAAAAGGCCAACTGGGATGGAATCCTGTTTTGACCAGCAGAAGAGGTGACAATCGGTCCTGCCGTGGCCTAGCCTGAGGCCCCTGGGTTGTAGAATCACAGACTATCGGAGGGATGGGGGGCTGAAGAAGCAAGCCCTGCCACCCCATCAAGAAACTGGGGCCCAGAGAGGTAGCTTACTAGCTTCAGTCCTCTTTCCCAGGGGTCTCTGTACCTGGGGTCCCCTGGGGAGAACGCCCTTCCAGGAGAGGCGTTGGCACCAAGCTCAAGGAAGTGGGACAGGGCAGCCTGGGGAGCCGCATGTGGGGATTGCTCCCCAAGGCCCAGCCAAGTTTCTGGGCCCCAGATGAGGAGTGAATCGCTGGTTCCCCCTGGAGGGGAGTAGTCAGTCACCCCATATAAGTTTATTTTTATACATGTCTGATCTATTTCACATCCGCTCAGATATTTTGACACATATACAGGAAATGTAACTCTCCCCCATATGGCAGTGTTTGGTTGGCCAGACCTGGGGAAACTCAATAGGGTCACAGAGGAGCAGAGGGGAGTTGTAGCATCAGGGAAGAATGCCAGAGGCCTGAGGCTGTGATGGGCACTTCGGGCCAGCAGGCGGGGACAGGGGTCATGGTCAGGTCAATCCAGGAATCCCCCTGCCCCTGTACAGAGCTCCAGGGCCCACGCCTAGGAGGCTGTGTGTGCTCTGGCTGTGGCTGTCCCAGGAGGATGGGCTGAGGGTGAAGCCATCCAGCAAAGAACAATGAGAGTGAGCAGCCCAGGGCACGAGCCATTGGACAGAGGCAAGTCCAACGTGAGAGACAGGGACTGAGGTGCCGTGGGCCTCCGCAAAGGAGCAGATCAGCGCACAGGCCCCCTGGCACAAGGAAAGCCAGAGACCTGTAGCTCACGTGAAACAAAAGCCAGTCCCCTGCTGGTCCTTCCCCAGGCAGAACCAGGGACCTCACTTTGCCTCATATGCAAATTGGGCGTGATATTACCCAGCTAGGAGGCTGGAGGATGAAAAGAAAGAATGCAGGCCCTGTTCCTCCAGAGGGGTCGATAAAGGAGAACAGCTCTGCAAATTCTCTCCAAGAGTAAAGCAGGGAGGGGTCCTGGGGTCTCCCATGAAGGGAGGGCGAAGTATGACAATGTGCCCGAGTCCCCTGGCATGAGGCCTGGCTGCAGGGTGGCCAGTGAACTTGGTTCTTCAGTTCTAGTCAAAAGACATAGAGCTCAGAGCCTAGAGAGCGGGAACCCATCAGGTCTTTAAAAGAAGCTGATAGCCTGGGGCGCCTGGGTGGCTCAGTGGGTTAAGCTGCTGCCTCCCGCTCAGGTCATGATCTCAGGGTCCTGGGATCGAGTCCCGCATTGGGCGCTCTGCTCAGCAAGGAGCCTGCTTCCCTCTCTTTCTCTCTGCCTGCCTCTCTGTCTACTTGTGATCTCTGTCAAATAAACAAATAAAATCTTTAAAAAAAAAAAAAAAAGCTGACAGCCCCTGCAGGGGTGTAAACAGGGGCCTGGGAAAAGCCAGGAGGGGCTCCTTCCTCCCGCATGTGGACCAGGGAAGCTCCTTCTCAGCTCTCCCAGAAAGAAAAGTAGACTCACGCAGCCCATCACTCCACAAGGGACAGTGGACCAGAACAACACACTGATTTTGTGGAGCTCTTCGGGTTTGTTGTTGTTGTTGTTGTTGTTGTTTTGAAGTTCAAAGTTATGGTCATCGCATTCCTAGATGGTGTGCCACAGAGCCAGGGTGATGGATGGGCGTCCGCCACTCATGGAGTCAAGATAGGGGTAGACGCCCTGCTCTCTCCCTGTGATCCCTCAGTGCTGCCATTGGACACAAGCATGGGCAAGACTGGCCGTGGCACAGCGTGCCCTGAATGAGGCTGTTTGGATCATTCTAGTCCTTAGAAACTGCACAGGTAGCTGGGCCTCTGCCTCCACCTCCAGGGCCTCCTTCCAGCACCCCTACCCCTGCTCCGGCCATGGACACTGCTGGCCTGGAATATGTCACTGCCTTGGCCAACCGCTGGCTCCGGGGGGCTGGTTCAGGATCGAAAAGAACCCAGGAGGAGCCTCGCAGTTCCTCCTTGGTAAATGGAGTGTGACAGCCAAGAAGTTGCGAAGCCCTCCCCTTCCTCCATTCTCCTCTGGGACCCAAAGAATCGGAGCTCTGAAAAGCCCGAAGCCTGGGGAGTGTCAAGAGGGTGGAGGCTGCTCTTGGCCTCACCTCACCCCGTTCCCCCACCCACCTCCCTGTAAATTCTGGCGACACAACAGGAAGGCCCTTTAACTAGCACATAAAAGTGCTGTGGGCTTTCAAAGCCCCCGCCCCAGTGTTTACGGGGAGCCCTGAGACATTTATGGGCCATTTCCAGCCCCCTTCCCGCTGACCTACTGAGGCATCTTGGTTTCTAGCTGTGGTGTGGGAAACTGTCACAGCCCAGGTAAGGGACAGTGTGGGACCAGGAAGGAGGATGGGAGACTCCTGCCCCCGGGGGGTGCCAGGCCAAGTCTCTATGGGTCAGGCAGTCTGCTGGGATCCCCCTCGGATCCGGCCCTTTGTCCTTGGGTCACAAAATAAGGACGCACCACGTTGTTATTTGACAACTGACTGGTTTGCGGCTATAGTGATGATTAGATCAGTCTTGGAAGGGGCCCAGCAAACACCCCGGAAAGGTGATGAGGGCTTTGTCCCCATAGATATTCAGCCCATTCTGGAGGTGGCCAGGCAGGTGAGCTGTCGTAGGCTAGAATTCCAACAATGGACCTTTAAGATCTCGTTTCGCCTTGCTAGACGGTGAAGCTGTAGACTTGCGAGGATTTGGGGGAATTAGTAAGCATCTGCTCTCTGATGCAGAGCTAGGACTGCCCCAGGCTAGTAGACCCGGGGAGAGCCCAGGAGAGGCTTTTCCCTCAACCGGGTCTGGGATCCTCGCAGGTCCAGAGATCTCCTGGCTCTTAGTGCCTGGCGGGGCGGAAGGGAGCTCCCAGCCTGGGAGCTGACAGAAGCCCGGTGGCGGGGTGGCAAGGAGAGATCTCTGCCAGCTCCTAGCTTCTCCCGCCTGGAGAGCTCAGCAAGGGGGAGCCATCCAAGCCCCACAGGCTCCCAAGGCAGATACGGAAGCCCCGCACTGGGCCCTGCCAGCTGTCCCCTCTCCCCGGCCCCTTCCTACCCTTCCCCACGGCCCCTCCCTTCCTGACCCTCTTCTATCTCTTTGTCTGCTACATTTTGGGGGACAGCTTTTGCTCCCTTTGATATTCCTTAGACTCACTCCTGTTCTCAGCATCATTCCATTTGGTTTTTACCGTTTCTTCTTCCCTTTTGCCTTTTGCTTCCTTTCTATTTGATCTAGCCATCTCTGCCCTCCTCTTTTAGACAAGATTGTCTTTTAAGGTCTCATGTGATGATGAAATCACATGATCTGAAGATCCAATGAATGTATGTGCTACGCTGGTACGTGTCAGGCTCTTCTCGGTTTCTTACTGCGCTGGAAACTCAACGTCCTTTCTCTGACGCTGAGCTTCTCCCCATTTTACAGGTGCAGACTTGAGGCTCAGTGCCCAGGCATGATTTGCTCAGAGCCACAGACCTATCAGATGACAGACCTAGGATGAGCTCCCCCTGCCTTCAGTCACAGCAGCGATAATCAAGACCTCCCATAGCAGTGCTGTAAAGTGTAACACACATTGTGACATACGACATAGCACATTCCAGATATGGACAGTGTATTTAGTGCAGCATACAGGACGGTTCCAGATACTGCTCTTAGTGCTTGTTGTTCTTTTATTTTTAAAGATTTTATTTGTTCGTCAGAGAGAGAGAGAGGGATTGCACAAGCAGGAGGAGCAGCAGGCAGAGCGAGAAGCAGGCTCCCTGCTGAGCCTGATACGGGACTTGATCCCAGGACCCTGAGATCAGGACCTGAGCCGAAGGATGACGCCGAACCAACTGAGCCACCCAGGTGTACCAGTGTTTGTTGTTCTGAGTCCGCACAACTTCATAGCAATCCTATGAGGTAGGTGTACTACCCCCATTTTACAGATGATGAAACTGAAGTGCAGAGAGATTAAATAAATTGCCTACAGGTACACAACTAGTAAGTGGCAGAGCAAGACTCAACCCCAGCGCTTGCCTCCAGCCTCTGCCTGCACCATTCCTGGGCTCTTGGGCTCCCCTCTTCCCCGAAGTTCTTGGGCAGGTGGTCCCCTCTTCCTCCAAGACTTACGACAAGTGGTCCTGTCATCAGGAAATTCAGGGTGCTGGAGATATGGCCTCTGATTCAGACAGTAATGGAGTTTTTTGGAGGCCTATTGGCCTTGCCTGCAAGAGGAGAAAGTGTGTGTGTCTGGGTCTGTATGTCCCCAGGAACTCCAAGGCCAAGTGTTCAGGAGAGATGTCAGAGGAAGGGGTCAGCTGAGACAAGCAGATCCTGTCTTATTTCCAGATTAGAGGGAATAAAGGCTTCTATTCGGAGCCCCTGCACACACACACACACACACACACACACACACACACCCCGGCTGGCTACTCCTAGAAGGGCCTCTTGCCTCTCCCCGCCAACTCTGGGAAGGCCCTGAAGAACTTGCCCTTCCTCCTGACCCTGCCCTGGGAGCCACAGCTAAATCTTGCTCCACTATTGTCCAGCAGCACCCCACTTGGACCCACGGCCTCCCAGCCCCCGGGGACTTCTTGGTGGGTACCTGGTCTGGCTCTCCCCTCTGGCATAGGGAAGAATGTGCCGCTGTCATCCTATCCTCCCTCCCCGACCCTAGCCCAGCGCAGAATTGGATTAAGAACAAAAATACGAGCTGTGTTTGTTTTAATCAGCTTCAAGACATGGGGGCTTTTAAAGGGAAGGAGAGCAGGCTGGAGCTGGCCCCGGGGCAGGCAGGCCGGGCGGTGATGCCATCCTAGGGTCAGGAGCACGCAGAGTGGTGAGTGCATCTGCAGGTCAGATCCTGGGCCAGATAAGGGCTGTGAAGAGACAACCAGGGGGCCAAGGGCTGCAGTTAAGGGAGGAAGGAAAAGATGTTGGGAGGGAGGGGAGACAAGGTCCCCCCTAACCAGAGTGCGGGAGTGATGGCAGGAGGGGAGGGGAGGCAGGAGGCCCAGGAAGCCCCTGTGGAGAAGAGCAGCAGGGAGTAACTAGGGGGAGTAACCCCCTAGCCCCTCGGGGTCTCATCGTGAGGGATGATGGGAAGCAGGTCAGGGAGGGTGGACAACGATCTCCACCACCCATCGCAGGAAGAACTCCTGCCAGGGGCTTCCACTGAGCCGGAGCAATGGTGTCTGGACTGGAGTGTTGCGCCCAGGTGTGCCAGAGCTGGGGGGACCCAGGTGCTCTCATTAAGCAAACATGTGGAATCCAGTGGAAAATGGGAGGAGTCAGGGTCTGATTGAGGGAACCTGCCTGATCCCTGGGCAGACATCAGATCTGATGAGCACCTGGAGGCTGCAAGGTGTGGTGGAAGGACTCTGAGGTGGGAGCCAGGAGCCTGGGTGGCTCGGGGATCCCTGGCATATAAGGAAAAGCCCTGTGGACATACACTCGTACACTACTCTATGAGAGCGGCTCTCCTCACGTTAGCTCTGCGAGCCAAAGAAAGGGCTCAGAGAGGTTCGGGGACTGGTCCAAGGTCACACAGGCCAATGAGAGAAGAAGCTGTGTACAACTACCTAGGGCTCAGGATATCCGGCTGGCACTCCAACCCCTCTGGTTGAACAGCCTCAGCGAGTTCTCAGGTCGAAGCATCCAGATGGAAACAGTGATGGTCAGACAGCTGAGGGCAGAGCCCCCAGAGGTCCTTCCAGAACCTTTCTGCTCCCTAGCCATCAGGCACAGGGAGAAGGGCCTGAATGGGCTCTGCACACCCTCCAATCAGACGCTGGTGCTTCGCACCACCCTTGCCTGGAGACGCCTGCAAGGTGGCGGCCGGAGTCTGAGACCAGAGCACGGGATCCCTGGGCCAGATCTGGGTCTTCTCATTCAAGTCCACAAAGGGGTTCTGGTCCGTGACGATGCTATTACCAGTTGGAGGTGAAGGAGAAAAAACCAACAGGGAATTCTTTATATGGTTACATTTAGTGAGCTTCTAAATTTGAAATGATATCATCCTTTTTCTGATTTAAAATGTTCTTTCTTGTTACAAAACATAATGAAAGCAGGACTTCTAGAAAGTCCATTCTTGGCAAAATAAAAATTGTCAAACCTTTTCCTCCATTCAGTTACAAGCAATTTTTAACGGGTCCATAAAAATCCCCAAGTTTATTTATTTGGGTGGGGTTTTTTTTTCCAGATCTATTTATTTATTTGAGAAAGAGAGAATCCCGGCATGAGTGTGTGGGACGGGGCATGGGGCGGGGGAGAAAAACTAACTCTAAGCAGCCCCATTCCCAGCACAGAGCCCGAAGTGGGGCTCGATCTCACGACCTTGAGATTCTGACCTAAGCAGAAACTAAGAGTCAGACGCTTAACCAACTGTTGCCCCCCACTCCCCGTCCAGGCACCCTTATTATTTATTTGGAGACATTGTTACCTGCCCTGAGACAGAGTCCAGAGCTCTGCATGCATGCTACAAGAACTTAATAAATGCGTATCACAGGACTTCTCATGGTTCAGGTCAGCAGCAGGGACACAGCTGGGAGGTATGGGTATCTGAGCTAATAGCTACATTTCTGCCTCAGTCTCCTCTTCTGCAGAGGAGGAGGCAGGAGCATCTAGGGACCCTGCAATGGATCTCGGGGGCAACATCCCGTCGCTTGGGGAGACTGAGCTCCTGGCACACAGACAGGGACCATCTCAAGCACGGAGCTCGCAGCCATGCCCCAGGCCAAAGACTTAAGGGGGAAGACGGAGGCATGGACTGGCTTACCTGGCCCACGGGAGAGAATGTCTAGTATCAGCCATGGAGGGTCTGTCAGCCATGAGAAAGAGTATCACCGACAGCAACCAGGACTTAGGCCCAGACTAAACGGGTGGCCTTGGTCCTCTGTCCCAAGCCTCTGGATGCATCTCCCAGGTCCTGCAGGCTGGGGCCAGCCTCAGAGCCTCCCCTCCACCAAGAATCAGGCCACCCTCTGTAGGTAAAGTCTATCCGACCCAGTGCAGCTTGGCCCCTGCTCTGATGCCAAGTGTGGGGGCACACACGTTATATGGGAGAACGGTGCACACAGTGGTGCTGTGTTCTTTCAATATAGGACATACGTATTCATACGGGTCTACCATAGTCCAGTCTGTTAAGAGGCAGTTGGACTGGGGTGCCTGGGTGGGTCAGTCAT
This sequence comes from Mustela erminea, assembly GCF_009829155.1. Taxonomy (NCBI): domain Eukaryota; kingdom Metazoa; phylum Chordata; class Mammalia; order Carnivora; family Mustelidae; genus Mustela; species Mustela erminea. The sequence continues at coordinate 15,616,828 of NC_045623.1, forward strand.
TAAGCGTCTGCCTTTGGCTCAGGTGGTGATCCCAGGATCCAGGGATTGAGCCCCACACTGGGCTCCCTGCTCAGCAGGGTGTCTGCTTCTCCCTCTCCCACTCTCCCTGCTCGCGTTCCCTCTCTCGCTGTGTCTCTCTGTCAAATAAATAAACGAAATCTTTTAAAAAAAAGAAAAAAAAGAGGGAGTTAGACGAAATAAAATATGTCCAGTCTCTGCCCTCAAGGACCAGCTTCTGAAACACACCCCTAGGGACCTGAAAAGAATCCAGTGGACAGAGGAAACCCATTCCATCCCAGGGAACATTCTGGCTAACGGCAAAGGTGGGTGCTTGGCACAGACCCGGCATCAAGGTAAAACCTGAAGCAGGAGCCATGGACTGGTGGCCGTCCATCGCAGGGCCCAGACGAAGATGCCTCTGTGAGTGCTGGAGCCAGGTTCGAATGGGGAGGGAAGGGGCCGAGGCCATCACTGCTCCCTGAAGCAGGACCCTCAGGTCGCTGGGGGTGGGAAGGGTGTGGCCTGTCTGGAGCAGGCACTGTCCCTGGGGTGTGGGTGACGTTTTCCAGCTCTGGTCTTGTTAGGATGCAGGAAAGAGGCATCTTTGCCAGGGCCCCGGGACGCAGGGGGAAGAGGGCACAATGGCCTCCACGAAGTGCTGAAAGGACAGGGCAGCTGTGGGGGCGGGTGGGGGCAGCTCTCCTACCCCCTCAGGCAGCTCAGCTCTGCACAGTCTCAGCCCCATTCCCCAGACACCAGGGGACACTGGTTGCTGACACCACGGCATTGGGTTTCCCCTGGGCTGGTCCAGGCTACTGTCACTGGGCCTGCCAGGAAATTGCAGCTGACACTCAGGAAAGGGCCTGGGGAAGGGCCCAGGGAAGGGCCCAGAGAGTGGGGGTCCAGGATCGTGCCGTCGGTGAGTTCTGAACAGGCCCCAGACCGGCTGGAGCAGGGGGAGGCAGCTGGAGCTCGGAGGAGACAGCAGCCACACAGAGCTGGGCCTTGCATATCCATCCTGGTCCTGCTCCTCTTGAGCTCTCCCCAGGAGCCTGGGAGACCCTGGAGCCTGGGGTCAGCCTGGCTGTGTGGGGTGAGAACGGAGAGGAAGGGTCACAGGACCCCTCTATTTCCCCACCCACAAGGTTGTAAAAACTGGTGCTTTAGCATCCCTCTGGGCGGAAAGCCACAGCTGCCCCACCCTTACCAGGCCACGTGCCGCTGCCTCCACGGGGCCCCATCAGCTTTAATCTAGAGAGGGAACACATCCCCCTAGTCAGGGGCTGTACCCTGTCCTGCTCTGTTCCACTGGATCCCAGACAGCCCGCTCTGTATCCTCCCCCATGCCATCCGTTTCTCTCTCCCTCTCTCCCTCTTCTGCTAGCTCTCCCTTCTCTATTGTATTTATTAAAATAAAAACACATACCGGTTCCCAGGTGCTCTTAAGTTTTTCAAAAACTTAGAAACTGGGGAAGGCTGCGGGTGAGCAGCAGGAGGGACCCTCGGACTGGGACTCGAGATCCTCCGGCTCTCACTGCCCCTGGAGGTTCTCTTCTAGAAAGCATGTGGTTTACCTGCTGGAGACTTTGGGGATGGGACACACAGCACTCTGGGCTCTCAAGGGCAATTCTTATAGGAGCCTGGGCTCCATCCCCACCTGCAAAGAAACATCCATGGACTTACCGCCTGCACTGTCCCACTGTCCACCACACCCGATCACAGATGAAAGCCCCCTGGCCCGGACTGTGACAGCCCCCAGAGCTTCGGTCCTGGACTGCCTCATCGGAGCCTCAGCCCCAGGCAGGAGGACAAGGCAGGCCCAAAGGAGACACAGGTGCAGTGAGAGTGTGGGAAGGGGCAGGCCCCTGGGAGGAAGCTCCCAGGGCACCAGCTAAGGGTGGGGATGGAGATTGGGCTGAGGGGGGAAGGGTGGATAACAGCCACAGGGGAGGGGCAGTGGGAGTCCAGCCAGGGACCCCCAGAAGGCAATGAGCTGTTGAGGATACCATGCTGGCAGCCCCGGCGCTCGGTCTCACAGCCCCCGACAATGCAGGCCACTCTCCCACAATCCCACAAGGGCGGAATGGACCATTCATGCAGATGACTCATCCTCATCCGTGCACACCTGCTACAGCCGTGACACGGTGACAAACGTGCAAAAGGCCCCCAAAGGCCCATTTCTTCCTCAGTCTAGGAGACTCCTTCAGAACAGGGTGGGACGGGGGTGGGGGTAGGGCACATCTAACTTGCTGATTCCCAGATTGGGTAACAACAGACTGTCAAACTATAATTTGGTGTACTTACTGTTCATTTCATCACAAAAGAAAGGTATTTTAACACTTGTTTCGAAAAGAAGTGAAGAGGCTAGAATAAAAGACCATCCTTCCCAGTGTCGATTAGTGGTAAAGATCCAGCGAGGGGCAGCTTTGGAGGCAAGTGACTGAAAGGGGCACCAGGGGTGCCTGGGGGGCACTGGTCAAGTGTGCGCCCCAGATCGTGGCGGCTGTCACAGAGACACGGTGCACAGAGACACCTACCGAGCCATACATCTGGGAAGAGGGCACTGGCTTGCCTAAGTTACACCTGAATGGGAAAAGTCACATAAATAAGGCTCAAGTCAGACATTGAGCTCACGGAATCTCCTGCCCCTGGTGGCCTCTCTTCACAAACTCCAATTCCAGCTCTACCCCTTGGTATCTGTGTGACCTTGCACAAAGTGTCTCACTTCCCTGTTCCTCAGTCTCCTCATCTCAGAAATGGGATCCCCAGCTCAAAGAGCTCCTGCGAGGCGCTCAGGAGTCCGTGCCCACGAAGTCACCTGCGTGGAGCCCGGTCAGATGTGCTCGCTGTCCTTCCAAGAAAGGGCAGCTGCCAGCTCCACACGGAACCGTAAAAGAGATGAAACAACCTCACATTCAGAAAGGAAAACATCATGCGACATTTTACAGGATGAATCATGTGGTACAATGTTGCTATCTTCTACAAACTTATTAGAGGCTCTACCTGTGGTTACTCATTCATTATTCAACCCATATTTACCAAAGGCTGCTAGCTTCGGAGACTGCTTCAGATGGTGGGAATAAAACAGTGAATTAGACAAAGTCTCTGTCCTTGTGAATTTATGTTCTCCTGTGGGAGACAGTCAGTAAACTAAATAAGCAAAAAAAAAAAAAAAATATATATATATATATATATAAAAATATATAATGTAGTATTTATAGTTTATGTAGTAAACTAAATAAGCAAAAAAATATATATATGCATATATATAAAAAACTGTGTCAGCAGAGAACACCTATCGGGAGAAACACCAACAGATCTACATGTAGACATACCATGTTCAAACTGCAGAAAAGTCAACACAAAGAACAAATCTTGAAAGAAGTAGGAAGGAAAAAAATGTTTCACCTGAAAAGATGGGTAAGAATCACATCGGACTTTCTTTTTTTTTTTTTTTCAAGATTTTATTTATTTATTTGACAGACAGAAATCACAAGTAGGCAGAAAGAGAGAGGGAAGCAGGCTCCCCGCTGAGTAGAGAGTCTGATGCAGGGCTCAATCCCAGGACCCTGAGATCATGACCTGAGCCAAAGGCAGAGCCTTAACCCACTGAGCCACCCAGGTGCCCTTGGACTTTCTTTAGATACCATGCAAGCAGAATCAAAGTGGAATGAGATGTTTAAAGTGTTGGAAAATATATATCCCAATCTAGAATTCTGGATCCAGCGAAATTATCCTTCCAAAGGAAAAGAGAAATAAAGACAGTCTCAGAGGAGCAATGTCAACAGTGGTAAGTGCTGTGAGGAAAAACAAAGCAGGGTGGGGGCACCTCGCAGGCTCAGTTGGGAGAGCATCTGACTCTTGATCTCAGGTCATGAGTTCGAGGCCCATGTTGGGCAAAGAGATGACTTTTAAAAAATAAATAAAGCAGGGTAAATGGTTAGAGAATGGTGGGGGAGGTACTCTCTCGGGGTGGTCAAGAGACCTTTCCGAGAGGGTACCATTTCTGTGGAGACCTGAATGAAGTAAAGCATGGAAGCAGGAGCTGTGTGCAGATCAGGGAGAGAGCCCCTGGCAGAGAACAGCAGAGGCAAAGGCCCTGGGGCAGGAGGGAGGGTGTGCTGGGGCAACAGAAAGAAGTCATCATGGCTGGAGTACAACGAACTCAGGGCAGGGGCTGTGAGGTAAGGAAGGAAAGGCACAGGGCCCAGGTCATGGAAGGAATCTGAACTGAAAGGCAATAGAATCAGATTTACGCCTTTTAAAACTCCACTCTCAGCTTTGGTGTGTGAAGAACAGAGGAGGAGTTGCAAGGCATTGTCTAGGCCAGAGATGGTAGGGTGTGGACCAGGACAGCCGCAGAAGGGAGAGGGCGTCACTGGATTCTGGCTCTGTCTGGAAGGTGGAGCCAATAGAACAATGGAGGGACTGGATCTGGGACACCAGGAAGAGAAAGGAGCCAAGGAGATATTTTGGCCTGAGCAAGCGCAGAGCCACAGGGCCTGCAGCTGAGATGGGGGTACCTGGGACCGAAGCAAGTCTGTGGCTGGGTGGGAGGAGGGGGTGGCAATCCAGAGTTGGGGTCTGCTCAGCCATGTCTAGTCTGCGACACCCAGGAGGCCTGCGAGAGGACGGGACAACTGGACAGCTAGACATACACGTCTAGGCCTCAGGGGAGTAGGCAGAGCTGAAAATATCATTTGGGGAATTGTCATCAGCAGGAAGTGTAGCTCAAATGCCCCGCTCGTTCTCATGCTTGGGGTTTTCTCATTGTGGAAAATTCCCTGTAGTTCTGCTAAGGAAAGTGGGAACAGTCTTTCTAGGGCTGTCTCGTTAAAAGTCAGAAGAGGCGAGACCAGCAGCCTTTGTCTCCAGCAACTCCATTGGTCCTCTCCCTGTGGCCCAAAGAACATGGCTCTGCGGCACATCTGGGAAGATACGGTCGGAACAAGCGGAGACGGATGCTTCGATTCCTCTGAGCCACGCCCGCTCCATGCCCCTGGAGGGAATTTGCAGTAATCTTTGATGATGCCCAGAAGAGCGAGCGAGAACATCAGAGCTCTCCAATCCCCTTTCATTTCTGATCACAACGTGTCCTTTACAGGACAGTGACATCTAGTCACTTACAATGACCAGTGGGGCTCTAACGCCCTCTATCCTTGCTAACATTCCTGTTGTAGGAAAGAAAGCAAACGTTTGGACTCAGAGCCTTCTACAGGCTCTACGCATATACACGCATGTGTGGGTCGTGAGTTACTGTAAAGAAAACTGTTAATAGTACAAAGAGTACAAATGTGGACCCAAATCATGAAGGTCCTACTTCCGTGACTGAAGTCTGAAAAAACATGGCTCTCAAAGGTGCAGGAATGGGAATAAGAGCCCTGAGCCTCATGTTCATCCACAGAGGTTATAATGCCCCCAAGCCACCCTAAGATCAAGGATGGGAACATTCTTGTTTCCCTTCATAGCCCCAGCAGGCCGTAGGGGGATAACACTCCCTCTTCCTTGTTGTGTTTGGTATTTGCCACCAAGGGGGTTCACCAAAGGGGAAGTCACAGAACATACAATTCTCACCATCTCAAGGCCGTAAAATTGATGTTCCCAATGATAGCCGCCCTCCAAGTGTTGCAAATTCATGAAATGCCCTTTGAATCAGCAAAGCTGGGGCGCCTGGGTGGCTCAATCGTTAAGCGTTTGCCTTCAGCTCAGGTCATTATCCCAGGGTACTGGGATCGAGCCCCGCATCGGGCTCCCTGCTCCACGGGGAAGCCTGTTTCTCCCTCTGCCTCCCCCTGCCCTTCCCCCTGCTCATGCTCTCTCTCTCAAATAAATAAACAGAATCTTTAAAAAATTTAAAAAATGAATTGGCAAATCTTACGACACACCCTCTAAGTAACAGCAACATCTGGTCACACTTCTAAGTGATGGCAACAGCCGTTCTAGACGATAACATCCGTAAGCAGGGTGAAATTCAGGAGTGGGTTCGAGTGTGACTCGGGGCCTTCTGCAGAGGCTGGCCGGGGCAGGCCAGACCTAAGGGATCTCTGTGCGACAGGTCTCTGTGCACAGCTGTGAGTCAGAGGACAGCGACTGTGTGAACCAGCTCAAACATGGATGGAAGGTACTCAGAAGCCAGTCCTGCTGACCCCTGGGGACCCTGTAGAAGCCAACACCCCCCTTCCCTGGAGCCTTTTGGGTCTAGCGATATTATCCCGTAAGAAGGAAGTGTGGGTCCTGGGTTCTCAGCACCTCCAGCTGCGGCTGTGCTGAGGGAGGCACAGCTGTCTTGCCCGAGGCTGTGTCTCTTGCAAAGGAGAAACATCCGGCCAATTCCATCAAGAATGTCAGTCACCGTGCAGGGAAAGAATCAGTCGGTTCAGCCGTCCTGTCCAGCCACGCCTGCATTCAGGGAGCGGGTGCCTGGACCGTCCTCCGCCAGATGGGGAGAGACCCACCTCCTGTGGACCCCTGATCCCAAAGGTCTGCTGCTGCCTAGAGCCTAGGGCTGGTGGCCCATAGGTCCAGGGGCGGCCCAGGGACTCTTGGAGGTGACCCAGGATGTGGGGACCTGAGCATTCAGAGGGGAAAGATATGCGAAGGTGAAAGGGCAAACCTGTTTCCAGTCTCCTTATCAGGAACAGCCGACTGAAAGGGAAGCAGGCCGCCCTGGAGGTCAGGTTGGGGGCCACGGCGGGGACAGGGCCCAACTCAGGAGACCTGAGAAGAGACCCACTGGGTGGGGGAGAGAGAGAAAGGGGGATGGAGGGAGGAACCAACCGCAAGGCCCTTTGCCAAGCGGAGGAGCAACTACGGTGGCCAACCATCCGGCTCCACCTTCCTGCCATACGGGGCTTCCACGCTGAAAACCAGATGGTTGGGCACCCCTGGAGCCGCCCCAGCCAGGGGACTGTCAGAGTCCCCCACACTGCACACCATCCCAGGCTCACCCCACCACCTTCTCACTCCCCAGCGACACCTTTACTCATCCAGTGCTAATGAGCACCTGCTCCACGCCAGGCCTGCTGGCGGGCACTGTGGGTTTGGCCACGAAAGGACATGCCCCCTGCCGTCCTGAACTTGTCGGTTATGCCCACCCCCCCTCCCCCACCTGCCCAGCCAGCCCACCACAGAGTGCCTCCCGGGCACGTTTCTGGGAAACATCTTTTCTGTCTACCCCTCCAAACCCCCCAGGGTGGGGACTGTACCTAGTTCCTGGCTGGGCCGCGCATAGTGTCCTGTGCAGACGGGGGCTTAAGACATGTCTTTGGATGGAGGGGCTGAGGTACTGAGGGCAGCTGGAAGTGGGGACACCTCAGCAGCCTAAACGCCCACAGCCCAACACCCACGCCACCCACATATGCACCTGGGGTACACCTAGCCTATGGGGGCATCCCCCCCAGCACAAAGAGGCCCCACCCTTCCCAGCTGGAGAGTGGGAGGGGGAAACACAGGCAGCCTGAGGGAAGACCCAGCCCAGGTTGGGGCAGGGTGGTCCCTGAGATAAAAGGTGGGAGGATCAGAGCTGGCTTTTCCCGCAGCTGAGAGGACTTCCTCTTGGTCTCTGCCATCCTCTTCCCTCAGGGGCCCCACCTGCAGGGAGCCCACAACAATGTGCCCCACGAGTGTCTGGGGGCATCATGAGAAGGCAGAGCCAAGCCTAGACCCCTTTGGCCTCGGTCCTTGCAGCCGGAGAAGCCAGTGGGGACCCTGAGGGGAGGCCAGGCATCAAGGACTGCTGGGGGAGGTGCTGGAAGAGGTTAGGGGTTCCAGCTACAACTCCAACAGACTCAGCTGCCCACTTAAGGAGCAGGGATCTGTACCACTGAAGTCACCATGGGACTGTAGGCTTCTCGGAGGCAGGGGCTGTATGCAGTCATCTTAGTCTTCCCAATAGGGCACTGCTTAGCGCCAGAGGATGGCCAGAATCAAGCCTGGCCCTAAGAGAACAGGACCCCATGTTTCTGTCCTGCCCCCTGGTGGCAGTTTATTGTATTGCAACTCACAGGCTCTAACAAGCTAGGGGGGTTTCTGACAGCCGCTGAGCTCAGCCCCCTGGACACCCCCATCTTTGAGATGGTCTTGAGGTATCACTAGGATAGGGCCCCTGGGTGTTCTGGGAACAGCTGGAACCCAGCCACTCCCAACCAGCTGGGGAGTGGGAGAAAAGAGCAGGATGAGGGAAGAGAAGGCTAAAGAAAACGGCAGCCTGGGACTTGATATATGCTCTAGCCATAGGCTATGGACAGACAGGGAATGTATAGAAGGGACTTGGCAAGTTTTTTCATGTAAACTCAAGTGTCCAGGATCAGATTCTGGCTTAATCACCATCTTTGGTTCCTGATGCACTCTCACGCTTTCACTGACTGGTTTGCTAACCTATTTTTTCATTATGCATAAGTTCCTATGAACCAGGGATTTTCTTTCTTTTAAAGCAATACAGACCCCCTTTTATCCCAAAGGAAATTCTGCATGGAACCCCAGTGGAAAAGTGGAACTGTTCTGCTGCAGTGGCAGTGGAGGATGGCCACTAACTGCTTGACTTCCCCTTTCTCTGCCCCACAGCCCTGAGCAGCTCCTTGGAGTTCTGTAGAACATGATCTATACCAACAGTGCCCAGGAGGGCAGGAGCCTGTCTCCTCCACCTCTGTGCCCCAGTGCCCAGCACATGCCCAGTTTGGTGTCCCACTTCAACGCATGTTGAGTGAAACGAATTGAATGAGAGACATTTGCTCCAACAACTACCCAGGTCTGGTGTGGGAGGAAAGCACCAAAAAAATGCTTCTGCCTCCCAAAGTCTTGCCCATCCGCCCAACACAGTGCCTACCGTTCCCCATCACCACACAGCCTAGCCTTGCACGTCTTCTGGAATCCAGAGGAGGTGCCGCCTCCTCCATGAAGCTTTCCCAGATGTTGTCAGCCAGTCATTTTGTTGGCCCCAAGCGCCAAAGCCACCTCATCACACCTCTTTCCCGCATTCTTCACATGTACTCAGCCTTCCGCTCAAGTTATGGGCAGGCACATCTCATTTCCCCAGCAATGTGGACGCCGCACTCCCTAAGAGCCAGGCATGTTTGATTGCCTCTTGCGTCCATCCCACGGCCTTCACTCAGTAATACTCAAAAAATATGTTTGAGAAAGAAGTCAAGTCTCCCCATGCTCCTCAGGGCACTGTGTCTCCAGAAAGTCCTGTTAAAATTCTCCAGAAGGCGCACCTGGAATCAATTTGCCCTACTAAGACATGAGCACGGAGTGTTTTACCCACTTGACAAAGTGTCACCAAGCAGAGCTCATGGAAGAGATCCAGCATAGGGAAGTTTGGGTGGAAAAGAGATATTTAGAGCCACAGCAGTGCCAGAGCTACGTACAGAGGATGGGTCTCTGGCCCTGAGAAGGATTCAGAGAGTGTGGCCAAGGAAGGGTTGGGGGTAGGGGCATGACGCCTTGGGTCCAGCAGCAGAGTTGTCCTCCCCGCGCTGCTCCCCAGGGCCTGGCAGGCTGGGACATAGGGGACTGGTTCCCTTTCTCTCCCACAGAACATCTGGGGCTGCATCAGACATAACGGTCTGGTAAAGAAAATTGTTATGGAAATATGTAACCGTGAGACGTTATCAAAGGCGTCTTTAAAGTCCCTCTTCAGCCCCCAGCCCAGTGGAGGGGATTGGAAATTGGAAAACTGGGAGACAATCACAGGACCATCAAAGTGGCCGAAATTCAATCCAATCTGCGGGGTTGGGGACGGCTAGCAGACCCCTGCCCCAGCCCAGAAGGCTGCAAACCCACTGTTTAAAAACCAAATCAACAGCATCATCAGATCCGGGTCTGGAGCAAACAAACGGCGCCCACAAAGGCTTCCCTGGATTTCCCTTGCGTTGGGGAAATCTGAGAAGGGAGGCCCTGGGGAGGCGCCTAGCCCTGGGAAGGCTCCCAACTTCCAGAGCTTCTATCTCCTCCTCCCCACCTACCCCACCCCCAGCCTGGGCTCGGGCTCTCGGGCTCTTTGTCTCGGTCCCTCCCGAATATTCTCTTCTTCCTAGACATTTTGAGTTTCTTTCTCCTTCCGTCTGTCTCTCTTCTTCATCTCTCTTTCTACATTTTTTTCTAAGAGTGTTTGTCTCTCTCTCGTCTTCTCTCTAAGGCTCCCCTTTGTCATCTGTCTTCTCGTGACATTTCCATCTTTTTTGTGTCTTTCAGCATCTGTCTCCTTACATTGTGTCTTCATTCTTCTCTCTTTTTTCTTTCTCTCTCTCCCTCCCTCCCTTTCCTCCACAACAACCACCTCATTTCCTTGGCCTCTCTTTAATTTTTCGGCCCCTTTTTCTGCCAATAGATTTCCTGTAATTTCAGACTACGCATGAGGTGAAATCCTCTTTGATCCGTAGTTACGAGCGCAAGTTCTGGGTATTTCCCCCAGGTCTCCAAACACACACTGGCCCTCCATGCGAGCCCACATAGGGACTCTTCTCGCATCTCCCAGCACCAGGAACCCTGTGTTGCTGCCATAGAACTGGGCCAGCACATACAGGCACCCGGAATAGACATGTGGCTTTACCTAGGAGCTGGCTCTCTAGACATGGAAATCTATGTCTGGAGGGGCAGAATACTACAGCGCATAAAACTGATACACGCAGAACACTTCCTTAATTTACAATGATTTTTTATTTGGGATGAGAGAAAAAGACTGTAATTTTGCTACTAATACAGTTCTCCGTATTTATCTTCGAGACGTGAGGGTTTATCGCACATTTCCTGTGGCCCTGACCTCGGAAGCCTCTGTTAGATTGCAGGTTTGTGATCCCACGAGAGCCCAAGGCGCGCGTCTGGCTGGAAACAGCCCGGAGATTCACTCCTGCAGAGTCTCCCAGGGACCACGAGAAGAAAGCTCCATTTTGAGCCATTCACCTTAGAAGAATCATTTCGGGAACGGAAAGGGGAACGCACCCGTCTGTTTCTCGAAAAAATGGAACTGCGAAAGGGCAGGAGAAAACGAAAGCAGAGGCTGGGCAGCCGCCGCGGGAGCCTGCAGGGCAGGGGGCGGACCTCCGATGCGACGCGGCCACCCGGGGGCCGGGTGGACCTGCCGCCCTGAGAGGCGGCCGGGACGCGAGCCGCAGCGGCGGGTTCGGAGCAGCGGGCAGCGGCCGCCCGTCGGGCCACGTGTCCGTCGCGGACCCCGGCGAGCTGGCTCTCTGCTAGCGCGTTTCCTCGGCCCGCCGCCTCCGGCTCGGCTCCCGGCCCCTCGGGCCGCGCGGCAGACAACCTGTGAGCTGCGGTCAGTTTACCAGGCCTCAAGTTCACGGGCACTGCATCCGTCCGGCCCGCGTGCGCCCTGGCCCCGCTCGGCCCTGGGCCGCGGTGCCGGAGTCCGAGGCCCCCGCTGGAGAGAAGAATGCGCCGGGCAGCCTGGGGCTCCATCTTCGGGGCTCCCCGAGCCCCGGGGCCCGCGGCGATCCCGGAAGAAACCAAGCGCCTGTTCCCTTTGATCTGGTTTTATAGAGATTTGATGTTGACATTAAACTTTGAATGCTTTTATCTATTTCAATCTCTCTCTCATTCTCATTTTGGGAGGGGATTCCTGGGCCCGCGGCAATCTCCGCGGGCGGGACTCGGGCACCGGGATCAGCAGGTCCAGAGGCACGAGGGTGCAGGGGGCGGGGGTGGGGGTGTGATGCTGGGCACAGCCCCCACCCACACCCACACCCACCCTCTCGCTTGGAGTACACCCACCCCTGCCCCGCTCGTGCGCCCCGCCGCTCTCTGCTCTCCGCAAGGCGGGTGCGGGAGGCCAGCGCGGGATGCAGGAGTGATGGACAGAACACGTCTCCCGGGGGGCGCAGGACTGCGCGCTGCGCTGCCGCTGCCGAGGGACTGGGCGCCGCCGCCGCGCCTCGGTCCTCCCTCCGCAGCCCCCAGACCCATGCTGAGAGACTGAATTACTTTCAGGTGTGGACCACTTAATAAAATAAATCTTCCGGGTCAGGAGGCAAGTTTCCAGGATCCCAACTCAAATCAGCAGACTTCACATTTAGAAAGAAGGGCTTCCCTAAAATCCACTAAGCTTTTTGTGGAGCAGGAGGAAAGGAGGTTCAGGAACACAGGGTGTCTCTTCCTGGGCTGATACTGTCCTTAACTGGGTGGGGGGATCCAGCGGGGCGCTCTCTTTGTCTCTTTCCCAGTTGCTCCTTGGGCTCTAGCCCTCTTCTCACTCATTACTTGGGAACCGAATCAACCGTCTTGAGATCAAATCACCATGTAACCGCCAGAGCCCTCCGGTGCAGCGGGAAGACCCAGTGGAAACAGAAAGCTGTCTTCCTCTCGCTCACTTCTTTCTCTCTCCTTTTCTCCCTTGTCTCCATCATCCATTGCCCAATGGTTCTCTTGATCTGAGATTTCCAAATCCAGTTTTGCAACACCCCAGGGAAACTCCAATTATCTCTAGGGCTTTGTGAAATGCTCAAAATGAAATAAACTTCAATTAACTTTAATTACTTAACTGCAGGTTACGGACCCCTAGTTGGGCAGGAGAAGCTGAGGAGGATGTTGGGGAATCAAGCAAACCACCCTGCTCTCTTGAAGCTTAGGAATTCCAGCTTCAAAAACTTCAGGGCTCAAGAAAGGATCCTGGATGCAGGCAAAGAAAACCAAGTTCCCAGGAGGTCACGGCCTTAGTTTAAGCAAGGTTTGGAGCCAGGGAAGGCTCTCTCTGACTGAAGGCGGGCTCCTCCCCCCACCATCTAGCCAACCATCTCCACGGAGGCCCTTGCAGGAGGAAGGGAGCCCGTTTCTCCCCCACTCTAATGCCACCTACAATTCTGCCCCAAGGTCTAATTGACCCTGGACACCGCGGTTCTTTGACCGTTTGAATTCAGACCACAACAGAAGTCTTACACGGACTTTCCAGGAACTGAGGCCGATACAAACACTGTCAAGGTTCTGCTCTTGTAGAAGAGTTACTCACCCAGAAGTCTCCAAGACCTCCTCAGTCCTCACACCACTGGCTTCAGAACACTGCCCTTCTCCTGAGCTCAGGGATGGGAGCCCCAAGAGGTGACCAGATGGCTGTGACGGAGGGCAGCTCACTCTCCCGGTGTCTGACAGGAGCCCACATGTTTCCCTTACAGAGAACAAATCTGCCCCATTAAAGCGTTACTCCGTTGGGGAAAACAAGGAGGCAATATTGGAAACATGCTGGGCCCAGTGCAGGAGCTGCTGGGAAGGGGAGGCAAGTCTTCCCAGGGCAGCCAGTGAAGGCCAGTGGGCGAAACTAATCCTACCACCTCCACCCGCACTTGGCCCTGCAGACAGAGGGAGGGATTATTGACCAAAACATCTGCAGGGAGCAAGCCTGTGGGGCTGGTGGTGTAGTTACAGACAGAGCATCTGGGGACAGAGAGGGGAAGAAGGTGCTGGTGACTTGGGGGGCGGGGGGGGGGGGAGACGTGGCTGGGCTGAGTTTGAGGCCCCACTGGAGAGTCCACTTCCCAGAACCTGAACTTTATAGCAAATAACTCCATGGTCTGAGCCCCAGCAACACCGCTGATCTAAATAGCTTATTAACAAATGGAAAATATATAAACATAACAATTGCCTCTAAGAAAAAATTTATTAAACACCCCCCACGTTATTTGCAAAATAAATAGCTGAGAACATATGGGTGAGGGGGGAAGTGGCTGTGTCCTAATTAGCTATATGCTCTTGGCAAAGGTTCCCTCTCTCGGCCTCCCTTGCCTCATTTTTAAATGAAGATGACAGCCTAGATCAGCCGCAGTCACGCTGAAGACGCCATCAGTATCGGCCGGAAAAAAATAAAAAGTGTCAAAACAAAGTTTGCTGGGTCGCACCCCCAGGACTTTTTGGCTTGGAAGATCTGGGGCAAGGCCGATCATTTGCCTTTCTAGCAAGTTCCTTGATGCTGCTGCTGCCGGGCCAAGGACCATCGTAAGGTTTAGGTGATGCCCATCCTGATCTAGCATTCTGTTCTATCGCAACGCCCCGTCCGTCCCCCTCACCTGTTGGGAACCAAATACGAGAGGCTTGATGTTTCTATATTCTCAAGCTTGTACCCCGTCATGGGGACAGAATAAATCTTTCAACTGGCCAGCGTGGGCTGATGGTCCTGCCCCCTGAGGGATTCCTGACCCCTCCGAGCGGCGCCTGTATTCCAGTCTGAATTAACCCCAGCTGCCTGACTGCAGGGCCTCACTCTCCCCACGGTGGCTAACACTGATTTCCCTTTGTACCAAGCTGGGCTGGGCCTAATCCTAACCAAATCCCAAGCAGGCCTGTTGTGTAGAGGGCTGCCTTTGGAGGGGCTGGCAGGAGCCCAGGGTACATCTTCGGGCCCCCAAGACAGGCTGGTGTCTGCGAAACACTTGCCCCAACACACACACACACACACGCGCACATGCACACACACACGCACATGCACACAGTTTGCCACACGCGGAACCCCCGGTCGTCAGGAGAACTAGTTTTACTTTGATGTACCTCTCGCTGCACATTTGTTTCAGCTCCTCTCCTGGAGCCACGGCCTTATTTATCTTCTTGGCATGGGTTCTTAGAATCCTTCCATTCAGGCAGCAGCAAAATCACTCAGCTCCACTGTTTTACGGAGTTTATCAAACAGCAAAATATCCGGTCTCTTTGTCCAATGGATCTGGTGTGAATGTGCTTACAGAGCTGCTTTTCCCAGACGTCCTGGGGTCTGTGTGTGGTTACAGACGCCCTCCCCTGCATGGACCCCGCCAAATCCAGGGCTTGCCTGTTTCGGCTGCAAGGGGCCCCCAAAGCAGATGCAGGGCTTTGAGGCTTCTCCCAAATAGGGATACCCAGTCACACATATTCCACACATGCACGCCCTGTGTTCACACCCCACCAGCAGAGCCTCCGACTCCCACAGCAGACCAACGCCTCCCGATGCCCCCACCAGACCCCAGGTCTGGCACAGCACCCCCACGCCCCAAGGGCAGGAGCTGCTTCTAAAATCATTACTGTCACCTCAATCCCAAAGACCTCTTTGGAGAGAGCAACCTTCCCCGAAGCCGAGGGCTTGGGCTCTCCACTCCCATTTAAAGGGACCAAGTGTTTCATAATCTGTCTAGATTGACTCAAAACAGCTGCAGGCCTGGTCTTCTCCACTGTCCTCTACCCAGCGCCCAAAGCATCCTGCTCGTTCCCTGGGAATCATGCCCACCCCAGCATGCCTATGTCCTGTGTATGCCTAGTGCTGTCCCCAGGAGGGTGCCGATCACAGGATTCCGGGGCCTGGCAAGCCCACGGAAAGACTTCCTCCCTCAGCCCCCGAAGTCCAGAGAGTAGCCTTGACTTTGCAGTCGACAATGTGTAGGGAGTGAAGGGCCCCTTTCCGGATGGACGTCTGCCTCAGGGGTTCCACATGTCCCCTGAAGACATATCCCTGTGCCCTCCTCTCTGCAGCTGCTGGTCGTCCATACACCACACCCCCGTCCCAACGGCAATATGTCTGTCACTTCTTCTCACTAAAAACACCTCTTCCCTCAGCCACACCTCAGTTCAGGCCTTAGGCACCTCATGCCAGGACCACTCTCTTACACGACACGCTGTGTCCCCTTGTCCTATGTGCCACTGCTACCTTGGGCAAGTGACTGACTCTCTCGGTGCCAGAGTTTTCTCAGCTGTAAAATAGAGACAGCAGTACTTAGCTCATAAGAAGGTTAGACTTCGGGCGCCTGGGTGGCTCAGTTGTTTGGGTGTCTGCCTTTGGCTCAGCTCATGATCCCGGGACAACGGGATCGAGGCCCGCATTGGGCTCCTTGCTCATCAGGGAGTCTGCTTCTCCTTCTGACCCTCCCTCCTCTCATGCTCTCTCTCTCTCATTCTCTCTCTCAAATAAATAAATAAAACCTTTAAAAAAAAAAAAAAAAAGAAGGTTAGACTTCACTAAGACAGTGTGCTTAAAGAGCCTGGCCCATAGTAACTGCTCAATAAATGTTAGATAGCATCGCTACTATTATTCTGCTCAGGCCACCCAAATTCTCTTCCTACAACACAGCTCTCCTTCTCCTGCTAAATAACAGCAACCATAATAATACTAACACTTACCAAACACTTA
This sequence comes from Mustela erminea, assembly GCF_009829155.1. Classification (NCBI taxonomy): domain Eukaryota; kingdom Metazoa; phylum Chordata; class Mammalia; order Carnivora; family Mustelidae; genus Mustela; species Mustela erminea. Next base: position 15,632,915 of record NC_045623.1, read on the forward strand.
TTCAGGGCCAGGCCTCCTGCAAGGTCTTCTCCCTACTACCCACTGGCTCCCGCTCTCTAAAAAGAAAGAAGGCTCCCTTTTCCACACCTGCCACATTCTGGTCTTGCCCAGCCCATCTCTGTCACACCTGCTGCTCCTTCACACAGCCTTCTGCTGGAGGCAGCCAAGTGCCACGTGCTCAGACGCACAGTGTCCACTTGACCTGGGCTCAGCAACTGCCCTCCCCTCCATCTGTCCAGATCCTTCACATCTTGTCAGGCTGAACTCTGAACTCTCTAAGGGCTCTCTGCACGGGGGAGTGTCCATTTGCAATGGTCCCCAGGGTTGTGCAGTTGAGAGTCTGGCCCAGGGTGCTGATATGCTCGCGACCATGCAGTGGTTTTCTTCTCCACCAGGAAGTGACTCGGAATACACCGCGCCTTCCTGCTCATGTCTGGTCCTCCGCCAGGACAGCCTGTCTCACACTTAGCAAACATCCTCATATTCCTGGGGTATTGGTCATGTGTCCCAATCTCGTATCCCCCAGAGAAAATAAAGCTAGTAAGAAGGATTCACCCAGAATTTGGAGTGGGGTGCATTTTTAGCCCCGCACCCTCCAATTTTGCCCAGTGTGGTCTCTACCCCATGCAGTGCTCAGATCCACCGAACAGCCAGAGGGAAAGCAAGCACAGCCCTCATCTGTCCAAGGTGACTCAAGGCAGCACAGCACGCTGGAGAGGGCGTAAGCTGATTAGGGCACCTGCCTGGGAGTCCCTCCTGGTTCCATCATTGAGGAAGTGTTTGACACCTTGGACAACTGACTTCATTCTCTGAGTTCTGTATTATTAATTAGGAAATAGAAATGATAGCATCTACCTCCCAGGTGCGTTCTATGCCGTTTTAAAGAGTAGACTGTCCGGCTAAGGCTTAAGTCATAGTGGGCTCTGAACACTGCCCCCAGCTCCTGATCATTCAGTTCAAGGTCGAAGGTCGGTGTTCCCCTTGCTAAGCAGAGAGCAATGCAAACAGGATATTCTAGTACCCTGCTCAGGGAAAAGGTGAGCCTGCTTCCTTCCTTCACCCACATGAATGAAGAGCCTGGGGGAGCTCAGAGATCAGCTCACTGTCCTAAGGGAGCCCCTAGGAGTCTGTGTGTTGTGGCCACTGACGCCCAGGGTACAGAAAAGACCAGGGTATACCTCATCCCCATATCCTTCAGTCTCCCTCAGGATAGGCAGTGAGTATGGCTCTCCCTACCCACTGGGCTTTGCCACTTGCCTTCCAGGCTCCCTGCTCCCCAAGAGCCTCTTCTTAGCTCATTGATGTAGACAGTCTTTCTGAGCCAACATGTGGCCTTCGAGCCTCCCCACAGAGTCTCATGTGTGAATCCCAGCCGCGCTCCACAGCTGTGGGATCCGGGCAGTTTTCCGAGCTTGTCTGTGGTCATCAGCCCCCACGATGGCCCCACACTGGTGGGATCCTCTCAGTCAGAACCAATCAGAACTGTGTAGTCAGTCCAATATGGCCAAAGCATGCGTTCGTGCATGCGTGCGTGTATCCCAAGGCTGGGTCGTAAACGACACTGCACCTTGATTGTTGGCTGTGGGGAAAGCCAGCTGCCAGGTTGTGAGGACACCCAAGCAGCCAGGGGGAGAGGCCCCCCCAACGGGTGGAACTGGGGCCTCCCATCAATACCCAATACCTACCTGCCCACTGTGGGAGCGAGCCACCATGGAAATCCATCCTGCAGCCCACACCAAGCCCTAGAGTCCTGCAGCCCAACCAGTATCTGAGTTGGGGTTGTGAGACTCCCCAAGACACACCATTCAGCCAAGCTGCTCCTGACTATTGTTGTGCTAAGCCCAGCGAGTTTTGGGGTGATTTGCTAAGTAGTATTAGAAAACTGACACACAGGCCAATCTCCATTTCTTCATTTGTTAAAATGGGAATGTTAATGCCAGCTGCGTAACAACGTGAAGATGTGAGGAGGTGGTGTTTTCCTGGCACACTGTAGGTGCTCGGTGAGCGGTGGGCGTTGTTATTACCCAGCCCACCCCCTCTCCTCCCCAGCTGACTCCAGAGGAGGCCAGGCAGAGGCTGTTTGAGCCTTGACACTTGCTTTTCTCCCAGTCCCTCCTAAAGCTCAGACCCAGTGTTCGCGCACTCTCTCTCTTGCCAGCGCAGAAGCAGACCCTGGACTGGAGTGGGTGTCTCTGTGACATGGTGGTGAGCTCCTTCCAGAACTCTGGGGTGGGTCCCACTCCCATCTCTAAGGGTGTTCAATGGTGTATGTTTGCATTTCCTTTGAAGGGCCCCAGATGTGCTAATTACATACTTGTTAGCCCCGTAAAAACAACAAATCTGGAATCTACACTCTGGAACCAATGGATTTCCTGCTGAAATGAGTTCAAGAGGTGCCCCGGCCAGCATTCCCAGGAAGAGCCAGAGCTCTGCTACAGAAGGGTCTCAGGGATCGCGGCGCTCAACCTGCCGCACACAGCTCCTCCGCCCTCCGCCAACTCTCCAACCTCAGGGCGCCCAGCAGTTAGATGGGCATGTTGTTCTGCTGCTTCTCTGCAGGCTTTCTTACTGCCTGCCTGCTAGACATGGGTCGTGTGCCCCCTTAACGTCACGGAAATTCTGGGCCCTAGGGCTTGCTCCCTCTCATCTGCCACTTGCAGACCCAATGCTTAAAACCGGGCTTCGCAGACAGACACGGTGCACGGTGGATGTCTCTGGAACCATCTTGCCCTCCCCCTGGAGTCTCTCTTGATTCGGGTGGACACCTCCCCTCTGTCTCTCTTTCTCCCACTTCAGCCCAGACTCTTCCTGCCCTGGCCCGAGCAATTCAACAAATGCATGTTCCTTTGCAAACGTGGCTTCTTCCTCTTTCCCACCACAGGGCTGTTCTCTCTGGATGCCCTCTCTCCCTGCCCACTCCGCACCCCCTTCCCTGCTAAGCCCCACTTGACTTTCTACCTGGAAGTGTCCCATGACCAGCTACCCCCAGCCCAAAGCTGGGACAGGTGCCCATCTCATGGCCTCCATGGCCCCTGTGCTTCCTGCCAGCACAACACAGCCTGTGATCTAAGTGCCCATTGCTCTGTGTGTCCCCTGCCAGCCTGGAAAAGCCTTATCCTCCTTGTCAGAGTAAGGCTCCTGTCCTCCGACTCAGTCCTTGTTGTGCAGCCCTCCTGTCTGGCACAGGGCAGGCACTCAGTACAGGCTCGACAAATAAAGAGGCAGCGTGTCAACTTATCAGTGTGCTAGAATTGCCAAGAAGTCCAAATCTGCCTCCTTCTGCTTTACACGAAGAAAGAGTTCATCAGAAACTCTCCCATAAAATGACTCCTGGCCTGCGTTGGCATTTGCCACAGACCCCGTTTACCTTCACACAAAGGCAATAAGGCAGCCATCAGGCCAGACCAGGCACTCAGGACACATCCCAGACACAGGACCCCCCCCCAACTCCATTCACTGCCCCCATCCCAACCCAACCCCAGGGAGGTGGGCAGAGAGCATAAGCAGAGAAATATAGGTTCAGGGTGGAGTCAGGCTCAAACACCATCTGTCTAAACACAGTTCTGTTCATTCCAGCAAAGCTGAACTACAAAATCACTGCTCTCGTCTTCCAGGGGAGAAACTGAGGCATGGACAGGTTAAGTGACTGTCCCAAGGAAAGAGATCAAATGAACAGAAGAGCGAAAATAGCTTCCCAATGTCCCCGAAATTTCACCCCTAAGCCCAGACTGCAGCCTGGATTGTCAGCCCAGGATTCTGGGTCTCCGCAACACAAATCTCCCCACCCCCTTCCTTCTTTCTTTTAAATATCATGGGTGAGGAGGAAGCAGCGGATCTGAGGGTTTATTTACCATTCCTTAGCCTGACCTTCCAGGAAGAATGTCACTAATGAGAAACAATCTCCTTGGGCTCCCAAACCCAGAATTTTCATAGGGATCAGTCTAGGATTTCAGAGCCTAAACAGGACAAGGGCAGTACTAACGGTCTTCCCTTCGAGGGGGAAAAAAAAAAAGAAGCAACTGAGTCTTTCCTGTCTGAAAGGAAGGTTTGTCTATGTCAGATCTGAGGTGACATTTTTCCCATTGTTCCGACCCCTTTCGGATATCCACTGGGGAAACGGGATGTGGTGTAGGCTGAGGGATGTCGAAAATGAGAGAGCGGGAGTTGGGGCTCCTTCTCTGATTCTAGAACCCATCTCCCAGGTGAGGCTAGACATCAGGAACTCCACTCTTGAGACCAGGTTCCATCCTAACTCAAACCCCAATGCCGATTTTGTCGTCAGGGAGGAGACTTTTCCAAGTGTCTGCCCCACAAAGGCAGGAGGCACGTCTAGTATCTCAGTGCCCGCACACGTGCCTGCCACACAGTAGGTCCTCCCAGGGAATGAATAAATGAGGCGATTGGCTGGTGAAGAACAGCTGCCTAGACACAGTCAGTAAGTACCGTTGTTATTTTAGGAGTGGTTTTTCTCAGCAGGTGGGAAGTTAGTTGGTGTTGTTGCTTTAAGGTTTTTCATGTGATCGGGATCATCGCGTCAGTTCTCACTTACTCCACGGATCATACAGCAGTGACAGATGCTACCACAACGCATGCGGCCATCAAACAGCAGGCATGGGGAACTCACACATTCTCTTAAGACACTGCCCCACATCTGGCCGTACCAGTGGGTTGTAAAACCTCTCAGGTGCTCGAAGCTCTGTCTCGTTTGGTCTCAGCTTAGCAGAAACCACCCTGTACCTACTGTCCCAGCCACCCTGGCTACCCCCGCATGAGGGGTGGGGTGTCTCAGTAAAGTGCCACTCTGTGGGCAGGAAGGCGGCGCTGTGGTTCCACCTTGGACCACCTCTGTCCCTAGTCCACTCTGGCCTTGACTTCCTTTTCAGGGAAAAGTCCCAACCTTCCTCCAGAAACATGAGGGTGTGCACTGGACGATTTCAACTTTGTCATATTAGCCAAAGAAGAAGGACCAAGAGGTGCTCTGTGTCAGGTGCGGGACCACAGATATGGGCATCAATTCTGATTCTGCCATGAAGTGGCCTTGGCCACCCTAGACAAATGGCTCCCTTCTGTGGCCTCAGTCTCTTCTCTGTAAAATGGGGATAATAATTGTGCCTGCTTCTTGGATTGGGGAGGATTAAATAAACCCGTGTCTGTAGGATACATGAGAGAGTGGCTGACATGCAGGAAGACGTATCAGCCATTGCTTTTATCTGTAAGATGAGGGCCCCTGTGGTACTCCAGGATCTCTCAGCCCTCGTAAGGGGCAATTCCACGAGTGCCACTTTTGTGTTTTCTATGTGCCTCTGCCCCATCAAACTCTCCCCAGATCTCATAGAGGTAAAGAGTTTGCAACGGGATGGTTTGAAACGGGAAAAAGAAAGCGTACCCTGCCTCAAATGATCCTGGGAGAAAAAGCCATCCAGAGGGCAATTCTATCTACCCATCCGATCTGAATGAAAGCTGGGGTTCTCTTCAGCCTCAGTTCAACTGGCAGCATGGAAAATGGTTCTGGTCAGAGAGCAGGGAATGGCAGGAGGAGCTTCTGGGCTTGGGCAGGGCTGTGGGTCTCTAGGTCTGTCTGATCAGGCCCAGCCTCTAGCCCACTCAGCCCCCGGGGTCAGGAACCTTCCACCAATTGCCGTCTCTTGGATATCATAATGGCAATAATAATCTCATGAACTAACACCCATCAAAACATCAGCGAGTCTCCAACAGCCTTTGTCCACGTGCACAGCCCATTTTTTACAACAAGGAAACTGAGGCTGAGAAAGTTTTATCACCTGAGGCAAAACACTTGGCCTTTAAGCCCGGCTTAAACTGTTGGTGATGTTTTTCCTGCATCCTCTGTGCATCTGTCTCACTAAGCTGCTCCATTCCTTTGTGGAACAGAAGTGGCGTCCTGCGTGGGCGCGAACATCGTCCCGGAGAGTCAAAATATCCACAGCCCCAAACCCAAGAACTATCGGAAAACCTTCCTAATAAGTGAAAGGGATTGAGGCACAAATTGACTGCCCAAAGCTGCGAGCCAGTGGGTCCTGGAGAATTGATGCTCCTGGTGAGGCCAAAGAGGAAAGCTTAATTCTGAGCTGAACCTCCCTCTTGGCTGGAAATACCAGCCCCAGGTGCTCCCACCTCACTAGCCCAGTCTGCAGCCTGTGATCAGGGGGCCCTAATGGCCATAATGCCTCCAATGTGGTGTTTAAACCAATAAGGCTTCAGAGAAGTTACGGTATGTTTAATAATGGCTTAATGACTACTTGTGAGATGCAAGGCTTCTGGTTCCTGTTTGGCCTTGATTTACAGCCCAACTCTGGCTGAGGACAGCCAAGAAACCCCCTCTAAGCCCCCAGCGGAAGAGGGAGGTGTTCACACCAGGCCTCTTGGATTCCTTTAAAAATTGAGAATTCAAATGAAATACAAACGATGTTTAACTCCCTGTCCCACTCACTAGTCTCTGGAGGCACTGAAAATAAAAGGCGGTGTAACCCAGACTTGGGGACTCCTCAATCCACAGAAGGGAGCAGGGTCCCAGGTCAGGAATGTCTTCTCAGATCTTAGGGTGGGGGTTATTTCTCTTCTCAGAAATTCCAAGCTACTTCCCTAGTCCTATGCATCCTTTTGTTGGTGGGGGCCGGCGGGGGGGGGGGTTGGGGAGAGACTCAGCTCCTAGGAGATGCAACCCTATCCTCACCTCCCTGTAAAAGGGCAGGCCTGGGGCGGTAGAGCCTTGGGGTCTGAGCTGCAGGCAGCCTCTCTCCAGTAGATCCCCATGCACATTCAGATCACTGGAAAGGTACTCACTTCATGCCTGCTTTTCAAACCCCAAACCTTCTATGTACCCTCTCACTTGCTCCAAAGACAGCCTCTGCTAGGCCCTGTCCAGTCTTGAGCTGCCCCTGCAAGTCTCCCTGCCCCTTCTGGTTCAGCCTCTGCTTCTCAAACCCACCAGGAATACACAGAAATGCTCCAGAGTCAGATGAAGACACTAGCCACAGTTCAAGGTCCCACAGCTAATTAATGACAGCGCCCTGGCCGAAACTTTCCCAGATTAGAGCTGTTTCCAAACACCTCTCCCCAAGGACTCTTGTCCCAGGGAGAAACAAGGGATCCCAAAGGGAGGTGTTTCTGCCTGAGGCAAGGTTTTTCCAGCTCCCAGCAAAGAGTTAGGTAAAGTCCCAGCCCAGCCCCTCCCCCAGACCGCCCTTATCCGAGGCTTCTGTCGGGAGACCAGGCCTAAGAGTGTTTGCTGGGCGTGCATCACGCCTCTAGGGGCGAGAAGCTCCAGGCTGGATGTCAGGACCTAGGGTGCTGCTCTGAGCAAGGGACTCACCAAGATGGGCAGACAAAACGGACCCTGCCGTCGAGAGAAGGTGGCTTCCTCCCTCTGCTCGAACTGCCTCTGAGGAACGCGGGCTGGGGTGAATCCAGGGGGCTCCCGGGCTCCTAGGGGTTAACCCGCGCGGGGCCGCACGTGACGTGGATGGTTCCAGCATTAAGTCAGAGGCGCGGCCCCCTCCCCTGTCCCCCGCCCCCCGCGGCGCGCGCCGCTCCCGGGGGCTCCGCGCCCCCGCGCCCAGGTCCCTCCCCCTTGGCGGGCGCTCACAGGCCGCACGGGCAGCGCTAGCCCCGGAGCCCCCGCGGCCTGTGCGCCGGGAGCCGGCATGGACCCCGAGCGCTGCGCGCCTTTCGGCGTGGGGCCCGGGCCCGGCCCCTACGCGGCCGCGGGGGACGAGCCACCCGGCCCGCAGGGGACCCCCGCCGGCGCGCCTCACCTGCACCCCGCGCCGTCCCGCGGCCCCCGCCTGACCCGTTTTCCAGCCTGCGGGCCCCTGGAGCCCTATCTCCCCGAGCCGGCCAAACCGCCCGCCAAGTACCTGCAGGATCTCGGGCCCGGCCCGGCGCTCAACGGCAGCCACTTCTACGAGGGCCCCGCGGAAGGTAACGCGCGGCGCGGGCGCAGCGCGCAGCCCCGACCCGCTCTCCTTCCCTTCCCCGGCTGGCCCGGGCCTTCCCACTCCCCTCGCCCGCTCGCCCAGCTCTCGACTCTTTGACCCTCTAGCCCCCCGCCACGGCCCCCTCGGAAGCCCCACCGGTGCCGGTCCCGGCCGGGCAAAGCCAGCGCCCCGAGTGAGGCAGAGCCCCCCGTGTCTCCCGTGGCTGGAATGGGAGGCGGGAGGTAGCGCGAGGGTGGAGCGGCGACGGCCCCGGGCCCAGTGAGACCCGAAGGCGACCGGAGGCGGAAAGGAGAAATCACGCTTGGCCGGAGTTGGCCTGGAACTGCCACCAACCCAGAAGCCCGGACGGGGCCCAGGGCCTGGGCGCCACCCTGAGCCCTCCGTCCCGATGCGGGGAGAGAAGCGCGCCTTTTGTGTGCGGCGCCCGTTCAGGGCCCTGAGCTTGGGCCCCGACCTGGAGTGGCCAAGCAGGACTCAGCCGAGGGCTGCGGCCTGTCCGCCGCCGGCTTCTCCTCCCCTGGCCCAGCCTCGGTGGGGAAGGCGCTGCCTGCGCGTTAGGCATTCGGCGGCGCGGCCGCGGCCGGTCGGCAGCGCCGGGCCGTTCTCAATACGGAATAACTGTGTTCTTATTTCTCAGACTAACCTGGCCTCCCCGTCGTTAAGCACGGTGATGGCCGCCTTTCCCGCAGTCTTGGCTTACTGGCCCTGGATCGTCACGGCTGGGGCCGTCGAGAGCAGCCCGGGCGGGCCTATTCCCTGGGCGCCTCGGGCTCCTGGGCCGGTGCCCCATGCGCCAAGGCCAGCTGGACCGCGCCAACTCCGGAGAACGCGCCTGAACGCCGGGGCCTGCCACACGGGCCGGCAGCCCGGCTGCCACCGCTGCACTTGCTGACCTGTATGGCGCCCGCCCCATCTGTGCTGCCACGGCCCGCACCATAGGCCCAGAGCTGAATGTTCTGAGGTCGGCCTCAACCCGTTGGTGCCTGGCCGGCCTCCACCGAATGGCCAGGCAGCTCGGGCCTTCGCCCAGCCGGGGCAATGGGAATGTGTCGGGAAGGGCGGGGAGGTGTGTGGGGGTCAGCGGAGGAAATGAGCGAGTCCGCAGAGCTTCGTGTCTGTGCCCTTTGAAAGAGGCTCTCCTGATAAAAACCATAGTTGGGACTTAATGAGAAGCAGTTGGCCTGGCTCCTCTGATCCCAGCCAGACGGCGGCGGCCGCGCAGCGCCATGAGCACGCCGGGGACAGGTACCCGGGCTGGCTAGGCGCGCTGCGTTCGGCAGGACTCACCCCACAGGCCCGCGTCCAGCTGGGCGCGCCGGATCCCGCAGGCACCGCGGGAAGGCCGGGACTGGCACACTGTGGAGAGCGCTGGGGCACAAGGAGCGGCGGGGCGCGGAGGGACCCGGCGATGGCGAGGATGTCAACAACGAAATGCGTAGAACTAAAACCGAAGAGTGTGAACAGCCACCAAAAATAAGGAAGAGGAAATTGAACAAAACAACGGAGAAGGAGAGGTAGACAAAGTCGGCAAGCAGTGCAGAATGTTAAGAAATAAACGGAGAGCGAACGGAAGAACAGAAGGAAAAAAGCAAGCGGAGGATCGAAGAACGATCGAACGAAGCGGGTAAATGGAGAAGGAGGGAAGGGACGAAGAAGAGTAGAAGCAGAAAAAATGAAAGGAGAAACAGGGAGATCTTAAAAGAGCAGAAAGCTGCAAAATGAGATCAAGTGGAAGAGGAAAATGAACGATTCAAGCGGAGCGGAGGACCGCCCAAACGAAAAAACAGGAGCGCAGCCTGGGACCCCGGCCGCCGCTCGCCTCGGGGGTGCCGTGGCCGGAACTCGGCAGGCGCAGTCCCCTTGCGTCCCTGCGGCGGAGCGGGGCTGCTGGGGAGGACCGGCCCCGGGGGACTAGGGCCACACAGTCTACCAAGTGGGAAGTGGCGGCAAAGGGGGAAACCGCCTTATTTCCCGGATTCTCAATTGACGGGCTACGAGCGTTTCCAGTTTAGACCAGTGAGCGCGCAGCTGCGCCGCATCTGCGGCGCGATCTTGCGGAGGCCCGGGCAGTCGCGCGCTGGAGAGCCTGGAGCTCCTCTCCGGCTCTTTGCGGTGCCCTTGACGGAGAGCGCCCAGCCCTGCCCTAGACCCGGGCCGCGTCGCGGCGGTGCCGGCCACCCTTTGAGCCCCGTGCGCGCGGCTGCTCAGAGGACCGGAGAAGTGCCCGGCCGTTCCTTCCCGCTCCGCCGGGGGCCGCACGGTCCGTTCCCTGGCTTGGCTCTCTGACCTGGGAACGCGCCCGCCACCTCGGAGGCCCTGAGCGGAGCACAGAAGGCCTCGCTCACCGCACTGGTCGCAGACCTCGTGAAGGATTCCAAGTTGGGGAGGGCCCCAAGCTGAGGCGTCTAGGCCAAAGGTGGAAACTCTGTCGAGAGCACAAGGGCCCACTGGGGTCCCGCACCCGGGGTTTATGCCCACAACGGCTTCAGGTTACCAGCCGGAGCTGCCAGAGCCCAGGCCTCTGCGAGCTCTGTGGATGGCGTGGGAAACAGCGCAGAGCAAGACTCCGGCCGTGGTTGAAAACCCGGTCCTCGGTCTGGAGGCCTCAGTGGACTCTGGCTGAGAGGGCAGTGGGGCTGTCGGCTGTCGTGGGGAAGCCCGGGGCTCTGGGGCTGGCAAGGTGCGGGAGAGCAGCCCAGCGAGGGAGCTGGAGGGAGCATGGTGGCAGCGTCAGAGGCTTTTGCCCTGGCTTCTGTCTTTCAGGCCCCACAGACTTCTGCTGTGGTGTTGCGGTTGTGCAGGCTGTGGACTCCCTGGTGCTGGGCCCCAGGATTCCAATTTCTGCCATGAACACTCCCCCTTTAACCACCCAGGGTCCCCACCAGGTGCAGGTGACCCCCATACACTGCCAGTACACCTTGAAAGTGCTTGAGGCCTCACCAGGCACCCTACTCCTTGCAACTGCAGACTCAAATCTTGGGGCTGCCTCTCTTTTCTTGACCGCTGCTCTTCTGGATCCCACCTCCCCTTTCCTCCCCTGAGCTTTGCTCTTCATGAGAAATTCTAGGAGGTGTGCCCGTCCCCCCAAAGAGGGGGGGGTGCCTGCTTCTCCCTGGAGATCTCCAGGTAGATGGAGCTTTCAGGCCCATGGCGATGAAGAGGGGAGAAGTACCCTAGTTCCCTGGGAGGGCTCTAGAATGGGCCGGCATAGGAGGCCAGCAGAGGCCAGCAGGCTTGGCCCCTTTTCTGGGTGGCTGTTCTGAAAAGTCCTGCCACGCTTTTATCTCTCACTCTGGCAGCTCAGAGCCCAGAGCTGGTCACTTCCTTTGGGCAGATCCTGTTCCAACAGACTCGGAAGGCCCAAGAGCCAGGTGAGCAAAGCCTCAGAACTTTGGAGAACCCCCTACAGTGATGTCATTGCTCCCCTCGCCCCCATCCCCTCGCCATCCTCACCCTTTTTTGCCTGGAGTCCAGCAGGACCTCCCTCTGAACCCAGGACTCCAAGAACTCCCTCTCAAACCTGCTAGAGGCAGGGTGTCCCTTTCCAGTCTCCCACTCCCCCTGACCATTTTCAATGATTTGGCTCAGCTTCCATGAGTCCTTCTTCCTAAGCGGCTGCCCATGGAGTTATCTCTAGAACCAAAATATGTTGGCCAAGAACGGAAGTTAGTGGCTGGAGCACTTTCTCCTCGATGCTCTGCCTGAGCTATGAGCCTGGTACCCGAGGGCAGGCCCCTGACCCTGCCAGGCCTCCAGGATCCTTGCACAGCCTGGAGCTTCCTGCACAGCCTGGGTGTCCTGGGAGGTCCCTGACCACCTTCCAGCTGAGGGGGACCCTGCCCAACTTGTCCTCCATAATGCAGATGGGGAATCATCAGAGCCAGAACCCAAAAATCCCATCTCTCTGGTCCCATTTTACCCTGATGACAACTGTGATCCTGACACCAAGTCCCAAGGAGGAAACTGCCTCTTGGTGCTGGCCTTCTGGGCCTCTTGGGGCTCAGACCCCTGCCTGGGATGGGCCAGGGCCAGGCCAGGACCCTGTGAGTCAGTGGGGCGCCTTTGTGGCTGTGCTCCTGCTGTCCCAGCGGGCTCTCGAGATTTCATGGCAATGCCGCTTGCCAGAGGAGTGGGCAGAGCAATCGGGGTGACCTATTTTTCACCATGACCGGGTTGTGGCAGGGCTCCACCAAGCCTCTCATGTGCGGGTTAGCGTGTCAGAGTGGGGCTGCTGGGAACTATGCCCAGCAGCAGTCAGGTCACCCCTCCCTGCTTGCTCATCCTGGGCAATGGGGGAGCCATCGGAAACTGCCGAGGAGGGAGGGACAGTCATTGACCAGGGTGATGGGGTTGGGAGCTGAGGCCTCTTTCGACACTGGTCCTCCAAGCCTTCACCCTCCTGCTCTCTAATGCTGGAGCTCAAATGTTGGGTCAAATATCACAATTTCTGGAGGAATGAGACAATGTCTTGGATGCTTCTTTGCCCCATCTTGTCCTTCATGTCCTGGGGCTGGGGGATTTGTCATTGCCCTGAGATTTGGGCAATGAGGCACAACGAGACCAGCCAAAGGGGATCTCTGAGTGTCCCTGTCTGTCCCCTGCCTGGACCTGGGACCAGAGGCAGGGGCATGAGGACCTGGGAACCACAGCCCCCGCAGTCAGGGCGAAGGAGGCACTTCCTGGCAGGGGCGGGAGATGCCAGCCACCCCGGGGGCTCACCCCCTCCTACCGCCTCTGTGCTAGGCCCTGCCCAGGGGGCCAGTCCTGGCACCCCCACGCCCTGTGGGCCACGCCACCACAAAGCGCTTCCCCGAAATGAACCCTCTTCTGGCCCCAGCAGATCCGCCCGACCACAGAGCACATGGTTCCCCAGGGCCCCCTGAGCTGGAGGCTCAGCACACAGGCCTCCAAATGCCAGGCTCCCATGCAGGGTGGCTGCTGGGACGAGGGAAGAGAAAGGAAGGGGGAGGCGGGGACTGAAGCGTCAAACGTTCTGCCCCCTCCCCCAGTCCACCCACAAAACCTCCTGGTTCGGTTTCCATCCTCCTTTTTGTGTTTTCCATTGCAGCTGAGGAGAAGGCCTCCAAAGCTGCCAGCTTCCCCCAGCTGCCCTTGGACTGCCGAGGGGGCCCCAGAGACGGGCCCTCTAGCTTGCAAGGCTCCCCGGGCCCTTGTCTGGCCAGCCTGCGTGTCCCTCTGTCCCCGGGACTCCCGGACTCCATGGAGCTGGCCAAGAATAAGAGCAAGAAGCGCCGGAACCGCACGACCTTCAGCACGTTCCAGCTGGAAGAGCTGGAGAAAGTCTTCCAGAAAACCCACTACCCAGATGTGTACGCCCGGGAGCAGCTGGCTCTGCGAACGGATCTAACTGAGGCCCGGGTACAGGTGAGGGCACCCCGGCCGTGGGCCTCTCTGGCTGCTTCGACCACCCCGACGGTAGGCCAGGCCATGGAAGGGCTGGAAGAGGTGGGCGCTGGTGCCATGCAGAGCCGCCTTTCCCTGGTGCCTGCCCCTGGCCTGCCACCCCTCGGCTCCCCCTCCATGCCCAGCTCCGCTGCAGCCCAAGTGCCTCATGGGGTAGTTGCCTCTGGCAGTTCAAAGACCTACCTGTGTGGGAGCCCTAGCTCTGCCACTTTCTAGCTGACCAGGTGACTTAGTGCATGTCGTTAAATGTCTCGATCTCACTTTGGATAGTCTTTGAGCATCAAGATGCAGCAGCCTTTCAGAAGCAGTGAAAGGCTGAACACATCCGGCAGCTCCTGAGGCAGCTGCCCAGAGCAGGAGGGTCCCCAATGGGGGGGGTCTGAGGTTCAGTGATGCTCAAAGCTATCCTGATCCAGCGATTTTCAGGCCCCCCAGCTCCCAGACACCTTCCCCACCCAACCAACTCTCCCCAGCAGAGATCAGGCCCCAGGGCTTCCCGGGTAAGGCTGTGGCCAGCTTCCTGTTGGGCGTGAGGGGATGGATGGATGCTGGGAACAAGGGAAAGGGAGAAGGAAAGTCCATTTCCAAGACACATCGGAGGTGAGAAAGAACAGGCAGATGGCAAGCAGAGGGTGGGGATGGGGAAGGAGGCTTCGGGAAAAGCTTGGCCCAAAAGGAAGATGGTGGTTGTTTCCGTGTGGTGTCCAGAGGCTCTCTGAGACCAGGCAGGAGTCACTGGGAGAGGGGTGGGATTTGGGCTTCTTGGGAGAGGTGAGGAAGTGACCTCTAGACAGAGGAAATTCTCTTTCCCCTTGCAGAAGAGATCTCATAGGGACAGAGCTCATACATAGCACACCCTGTATGGGACCTCCCAAAGAGGCCAGCTGCCTTCTAGCAGAGAAGGCCCCACAGCGGGTTTCAGCATAGGACCAGAGGTGCTTGGGCTCTTTCCCCCTTCTCTTCTGGGTCTTCCTGCTTTCATTCCCCCCACCCCACCCCAGGTGGCACCCAAAACACACTTCTAGGACTGTGCTCATAGAGTACCCAGGGCTGGGGCCAGCAGGGTAAGAGGCCGAGCATTCACAACAGTCCCAGAGCCCTTGAGCCACCGAAGTCCAGAACATCAAGTCTCCAGACCCTCAGCAAGCCTCTGGGGTAGGGTCCCAAAGGCCATGGCCGTGGCACTCCTTGGAGAGCTGGAGTACATCTCCGTACTCCTCTCCCAGGCCTTCTCCACCCCGAGGGGGTGCTGGGGCGGCTGTAGGCCCCCAGACTGACGCTTGAGGCCCCAGAGGAGGGCTCTTTTCTCTGACAGGAAAGTGACAGCCACCTGTAGGCCCTGCCCCACAGAGAGCAGTAAGCCACCACACAGAACAGAGCAGAGGGCCAGGCCCAAGTGCAGGGGGAAGGCTACGGTGGGGTCTGTAGAGACAATCAGGGATGGTGGGGAAGAATGCCCAGTGAAGCAGCCCCCTTCACTCACTCCAGACTCTTTCAGTTGCCCGTGGGGCAGGGAGAATAGAGAAGGAAAGGCCCAGCAGCTGGGCAGGCAGGATGGTCCCTCCCTGACCTTGCCCCAGGCCTGCTCTGGGCTCTCTGCCTCTGAGGCTTGGTGGGCTGGGGGTCTGCCAAGCTCCTTAACTGTCGTGGCTTCACCTGCCTGTGTGGGTAGGAACGGCCACCATGGGGGTGTGAATGAGGGGCTGAGGTGGGGCTCCTTACACACTCACACGCACACACACACATAGAATTTGTTGTGGCTCCCAGCTAGATCCCTAGAAAGCAAGGGGATGGTTTGGTTCGGTTTTGATATTGCCAACATCCAGCCCAGAGTCTGACACAGAAGTGTTTATTAAATGATAGAAACACAAAACACATGCATGGGGACCATAAACATAGAGCCGCAGGGCCCACAGATCCATCGCAGATGCACACATAAGCGCCCTGCACACGGGTGGGCGCCCCTCACCTGCCAGGCGCTCGCAGATGAGGGGAGGCACAAAGATTACAAAGCAGACAGTGGTAATTGGGTGGGGTGAGTATGAGAGAGATGCCCGTGTGACACCAGGAGATGTACGTGTGTGTGTCAGGGTGAGTTGGGCAGCCTTGGCAGGGGAGGCCCAAGCCAAGACAGGGGACTCTCAAGGTGGTGGATGGGTTCAAAGGCAAGCGGGCATGGGAAGCAAGTGGGGAGAATGCAGTGATACTGCCTCACTGGGGATGAGGCTGTAGGGAAGAGCGGGCTCAGGGCCCAGGGGTCTTCTTACGGAGCTGCCCAGGACAGATGGCCTGGGACTGGAGATGAGGTAAGGGAGGCCTAGGTGGGGCCCAGAGCCTCTGAGGCCACAGATCCCATGATACGCTTAGTGGCCCAAGCGGGCAGGAGAACCAAGAGAGTGACTTAGCCTGGTGTCTGAGGGTAATGGGGACCCAAGGGACCAAGAAACTCCCTCCAAAGTCAGAGCTTTCCTAGACCTCATTCCGGGCTCCCCAGCCCTGAGAACAATAGGAATTTATAGGCGGCTCAACGTCCTCCAGGCGGGAGCCAGCTCCATACCTTCCAGAAGGACACTACCACCCACCTCAGGGCCACTGTGTCACTCCCTCAGCCTCTCCCCTCCGTCCCCAGGTGTGGTTCCAGAACCGCAGAGCAAAGTGGCGGAAGCGTGAGCGATACGGGAAGATCCAGGAGGGGCGGAACCCCTTCACATCTGCCTACGACATCTCTGTGCTGCCCCGAACTGACAGCCACCCGCAGGTGACACCCCACCCGGCCCCACATCAGGGCCTGGCCCCCAGGAGACCTGAAGCAGCATTAGGGCTCTGTGGAACTGTGGGTAAATCACTCGTCCTCCACCAAGCAGGGCTCCTCCCTGTCTCATGAACGATGCCTGCCTAATGGCAGGCACCGCAGAAAACCTCACTTGGCGCAGTGGCAGGGGTCTCCTGGATTCCATTTTGAGGGTCAGGGGTAGGAGGGAGCAGATTCCAGACCCCGGTCAAGCAGAGCTTGCCGGGTAAGTTTCTGGAGTCCTAAGGGCAGAGACAGAACCCCCAAGTAAGGGAGGCAGCCCCTGGGCTATTGATTCATGGGCCTTCTTTTCTCTCTTTTCAGCTGCAGAACTCCCTGTGGCCCACTCCAGGTTCTGGAAGCCCCCCCGGACCCTGCCTCGTGTCTCCAGAGGGCATGCCCTCGCCGTGCATGTCTCCGTATTCCCACTCTCACGGGAATGTGGCCGGCTTCATGGGGGTGCCAGCTTCCCCTGGAGCCCATCCTGGCATATACTCCATCCATGGCTTCTCCCCGGCCCTGGGGGGTCACGGCTTTGAGCCTCCCCCAGATGGCGACTATAAGTCTCCAAGCCTCATCTCGCTCAGGGTGAAGTCCAAGGAGCCACCCACCCTACTGAACTGGACCACGTGATTGGTTGTGTAGACATGCAGACTACGCTGCCCACCCCGCTTTTCTGTTCCCAGCTGCTCCCACCCCATTCCAGCCTGGGGGCCAGAGAGGACATACCTCTGTCTCCAAGCCCCAGAGATGGTTCCCGGAGGCCCCAGGAGAGCAGCTGGGATACTCAGCCTCCTGCAGGGGACAAGCTAGAGTTTTTTTTTCTCTTAAAATAAGGTGGGGCTGCCCAGGACAAACGGGGCTGCAAAGCAGGTAGGACTCTTCCTACTACACACTGGGTCCCTTCATCCAACTCTGGGCTCGAGGAAGACACTTGCCCTGCTTCCTTCAGACTTTGTCTGAGTTTAAGTGTCACCCCACCAGCTGAAATGGCTGAATTGGTTCCTCATTCAGGGAACCCAGGAGAATAAGAGGATGGCAAAGGTTGAAGCTGGAAAAGCTCTCCGTGACTTAGGGGAAACCTGGCTTGCATGAGCATCTGGGGCCAGCCTTATTTCCCCCAACCACCACTAGGGGGCGAGCGCTCAGCATCTGGAGCTCACAAGGGTGCATAGGCTGTCCCTGGAAATGGTGCCAGGGCACTCCTGATCCAGCCTACCCCTTAACTCCTGCCCTGTGCTCCCTCTCCCAACATGCCACGGAGTCCTCTCCCCCTGCAAGGGGGCAGAAAGTCCCCCAGACACCACCAAATATTTGGATTCTCTTCAATGGGATAAGGCCAGAGCTATGCCATGGAAACTGTAGGCTCCCTTGGTTTACTCGTTAGATGTTGGTAAGAATAAAAGAGATTTCCACAGAGTCTAAGCCCCTGAGATCTCAACACCCCCTTTTGTAAAAAAAAAAAATAAAAAAAAAAAAAGTGCTGCCCAGCATACTAATAAAGATGGCAGTATTTTTTGGAACAGGCAATTGTGTCGGGCTTTGGCACTTGGTTAGCTGGTCTGTGCCCAGGGTTGTGGCTGGGCCAGGCCCTCCTGAGGGGCCAGCAGGGATCCTGGGGGCTAGGGGAAGGTAGGCCTGCAGCAGGGCCCCTAGGCTGAGCGATGCCATGCCTGGCCCTGTCACCTGCTCAGGATCAGCTGGTGTGGGTGGCAGGAAGAAGAGCCCAGCTCTAGGGCAGTTGGGCCCATGTGGAAGGGAAAATGGGGGACTGGGAATGGGAAGGTGAGTGGGAAGGCAAAGATAAACTTGTGGCTGAACTGGCAGTGGAAGTGGGGGGTGGAATGAAAGACGGGGGAGCCCACTGAGGGCTCTGGGCTCTCCTGGGCCAGAACCATGGGGGTGGGGCAGCCCCCTTCTCCCAGAAGCCCCAGGAGCTTGTCTGAGCTGTGGGGCAGAGACGAAAGCCAGGACTCTTTCTTGTGGTTTCAGAGTATTAGCCATTCTATCCTTCATCCCCACTTTCTGCCTTATCTCCAGAGCCTGGAAGGCAGGAAGAAAGCGGGCCTGGCCCTCCCACCCTCCCAGTAAACACAACCACATTGCTCAGAAGAGCTCAGCCTCAGCCAGGAGCCCAGCCACCACACCCCAGGCCTCCTCTTCCAGGCACAGAGAAACCCGAGCACACAAAGACACCAGTGCTGTGCTCATTCCCAAAGAGGCAGCAAGTCCCCATCAGGATCAGACCTTCCTCTAACAGTGTGGCTAGGTTCAAGCACCCTTCAGAAGAAACCAGTGTCTTCCTTCCCTTCCCTTCATTCAAGGGCCAGGCTGCGGGTGATTTCTCTCCTCTCTGTACTGACGCTGGCTCTGAGGTCCACATGAGAGCCGTGTAGCCATCAGGAAGGGAAGAGCTGAAGTAGTAGGGGCAGGCAGCCCCAGCACCTCCGAGGAACACAACCCCCCCTCCCCAACAACCCCCCCACCCCGCCCTTCACAAAGCTGGTCAATAATGACTGGGCTCAAACCCAAATTTCTAACTCAGGGCTAAGACCACTACACTCGAAGTTTCTGTACCCAAGGAGTGGCCAGCAAAATTCTGGAATTCTGTGTCACAAAGTCAGAGAGATGCAGAAAGATTAGTTTGTTCTACAAATATTTATTGAGTGGCCACTCTGTGCCAGGCATTGTGCTGGGTGCCAGAAACAGAACAATGGTCAAGAAAAAAACCACAATTCCCTCTCTCACATAGCTCTGCGGGGGGTCGGGGGTGGCAGTACATGGAGAGGAAGGGATCCGTGAAAGCAAAGCAAGCAAAAGGGAGGGATGAGAGAAGCCAACAGAGTAAAGCCAGCAGAGATCCACGCAGCAAGAGTGGAGGAGGCGGCTGAGGCTGGGAGCGAACCCTGCAGGAGGGAGGCCCTGGTGGGGGAGGGCATGGGGAGGCCAGAGACCAGCTACTGGCTCCCATCCAGGGGCATCTGCCCACAGCTCATATTTTTCTGGCCAGTGACAGCTAAATGAAGAGAAAGCTAACTTTACAACCGCCCACTTCACACATAATGAATATGAATGGGCATCCCGGAGCCTGTTCCCTAGGATTATCTGTGAGCTGATGGCTTCTCCCACCGACTGGGCCATCCTAGCCGGCCTGTCCCCTGGCTAGGACACAGGCAGCCCTTCCACCTGCTTCCCATTAGCCATCCTCCCATCCTCCCCTCCTCCTCCACACCCTAGGCACCTCACCCCTAAGACACAGCTCCCCTCCCCCCCATCTTCAGATGCCCCTGCCCCCAGCCTCACTCCAGAGGTGACCTCGGCTCTCAGCCTAGTCCCCAGGCCAGGCTGGGGGCTACGCTAACTCCTTCTGGAAAAAGAAAGGGGAAGTGGCCCCACCTGGAATCCAAAATTTAAGAGAGTTGCTAGGCTCAGTGCCCCTTTGCTAAGGCTCCTCTCTGCCCTAGTGAGGCCCACCCACCCTGTCCTAAATCTTGGTGCGGGCAGGGACACAGACCCCAGGTCCGGAGCACAGAGCCCTTGTTAGCGGGCCCTTCGGTCCAGGCTTCTGGTCTCAGTCGGGCATGAGGAAATGCTTCTCATTAGAGGCATTCAATCTTCCTTCCCCACCTTCCCCCAAGCATTTACACATCAACCTGAATTACAGCCCTTAGGAGCAGACCTTCTGCAGCCCCAGACAGGAACTGAGCCCAGCCTGGCCAGGAGCCGGGTATTTCCCCCCTGTCAGACGGAGGGAGCACACGCTGCACTCCCACTCCAGCCTCATCCTGGCCACTTTCCCCAGGGGCAATACTCTCAGGACCCATGGTCCGGACGCTGGAGCCCCCACCCTCCCCACAACCCCACGCAGGCTCCTCTACCCAGTGTCTTCTCCAGGGCATTGGCTGGGGCCGGTGGGGCCCAGGTGGCCCCACGGGTATGTCTTGGGGTCCACCATGCTACTGCTCTCGCTTGCTGTTGGAGGCACCTGTCTAACGACCGACAGCTTGTCAAGGAAAGGGAGTGTGGTGTTCGGTTCACCTGGATGCCCAGGGCACCTGGAACGAGGCCTGGCCCAGAGAAGACGCCTTCGAGGGAGGGTGGCAGGGTGGCCCGGCAATGGCTGACTTTTGGAAGCCTTCTGTGTACAGAGCAGTGAGTTTAGGAGGAGGGACTGGTGGAGGCCTGAGACATTGTTCTGGCCCTTGAAGGGGGCAGGAAGTTTTTTCCAAGGGATTCAGGAAGTGGAAGCAAATTCAGAGTGGGCTAGAGTTGGAAGGGCCCTTAGCAGAACTACGAAGAGCTGTCACTTATGAGCTGTGCTGTCCCCCCACAGCCAGGCATGGAAGCCATTATCCATCATCTTATTTAGCCCTCATGACCACCTGTTATTATTAAACCGATTTTTACAAATGAGCCAGCTGAGGGTTGAGCTCACTGAGCTCCAGGCCCTCTGCAGTCTGAGGCTGATCGTGCCAAGTGACAAGTGAAATGGCCCCACTACAGCTTCCTGGAGCAGTGGGCTTCTGAGAGGACAGAGAGAGCCAGCCTCCCGGGACAGGAGCCTGACAGCAACAGTGGGGTAGCCACACGCAAGGCCTCTGGGACTCGGGACAGAAAGACAACCCAGCTCAGGCCGAAGAGGAAGATAGTAGTGACAGCCCCCGAATTACCTCAACGAAGGCACATTTGGGGCACATGAGAAGCCAGAGCAAGGCCTAGTGGACATCTGCCAAAAATCTTCTTGCCAAGGACCATGCTTAAGCAAATACTAAGTACTGACAGACTAAAGGGAATAAAAGAGCAAATGAATGCACTGGTGGTAAATGCTAGGGGCGGGGGCAGCGGGGGGCAGGGAGGGGGGACGATGGCATTGACCTACACACTTTGCAGAGACCTTGGTTTGTATCCAGGCCCTGGCTCTCACTATTCTGTGACCATGGGCAAGTTCCTTACCCTTTCTGTGCCAGTTTCTCATGTAATGCTGGTACCTTTCAGAGTTATTAAAAGCAGTAAGATATTACATACAAAGCACTCAGAGTAGCGGCTAGCATACAGCAAGCACTGAACACTGGCTGGCTCCTGTGTGGGGAACAAGCTTTCAAGAAGCATGGGGACCGGACCTGGTACCTATGTGGCACCAAGTGGTAAACGCTTTTGATTAACAAGGGCCAGTTCCCTCAGGTGATAAGGCCACCAGGTAACCCATCTGTCAGTGGATGGAAGGAGCCCTAGCCCTTCAGCCTGGTAGCAATCATCAACATTTTGTGTAACTCAACCATTTACGAAGGGCCTGCATGTACCCTGCCCATCTCAGGGCCCAGATGAGAAAGAAAACCGCGAAGAGAACGTGGCCCACTTGCTCCAAAAGCTGTTTTTGTACAAAAGCCTGGATCTGAATGGCCAGCCCAGCACTAGCACACTCTGTGGCTAGGATATGGCTCTGCCTCTCTGGGCCAGCCCCTGGGCCCACAGATGCAGGCATTCACTTGCCCATTCCGGCTTCATGAAGCTGCAGCGTTGATATTCTGCATTCTTGTTTGCACAAACTTATAGGTAAGTTAGATATACAAGTATTTACAGACCTTTGCAAACCAAGAGGGGGAAAAAAGGGCACCTCTGGTTAAGGGAAACTTCAGAAGAGACTGGGGAGATCATAAAAAGGGGAACGAAGCAAAACTTCAGACAGGCTGGTTCAGTGATCCAGGCTGCCTGGTGGAGTAGGAAAGTGAAAATCTGTCTTACCTGAACTAAAATCTCAAGATACATACTTCCTATTGGTCCAGGCTAGGAACAGAAGAAATTCCATCCCACACACATGAATGGTGTCTGTTTCCCTTGTCTGGTGCAAGTTACCGAGGAGCAGAAATTCAGTCAGTCACAGGGAACTTCCCACCTCAGAAGCTTACAGAAAAAGGACAGTGTTGGCTTCACCCTTGCTGCTCCAAATCATGCAGGCTTACCCTGGAAGCCCAGCTTGGGGCCTGCACTGGGGCTCAGCCAAGACCCAGGCCAGGAAGGCACTGAACCAGCAAAAGGGAGATTCTCCCCAGAGTACATTTCCTTTGTAAGTCAAGACCCCTCAGAGACTTAAGATCCAATACACATGGCCTACAGGTAAGAGAAGGGACCTTCAAATAATTCTGAAAAGAGAACGGTCCTATGGTATCACTTGCACCAGAAACAGAACCTCAAGATGGAAGGAGGTAGAAGCGGAGATGGAAGTAGGTGGAAGCACATGTGTCCAGGGATTAGAGGCCAGGTGCAGGCTCCAGGAGGCCTCCAACCAACACCTACCACAGAGAATCCCCTTGCCTCTTCCCCAGCAATGTGGGCTCCTGTGCCCTCCAAACACACACCTTCCCCTTGTGAGGCTGACTGCTTCCCCAGGCTCTGGGCACAGCGGTTTCCTCTCGCTCCCAACCACCCACCCTTGTGAGGGCCCAGAGCAGCTGAGCCCTCGCTGACTCAGCCGCTCCCTCGCTGGCACTACAACTGGTTTGTAGTGGAAGCCAACTCAGAAGTGTGATCCAGAGATGCCTGGGGCTTCTACTGCGATCACATCAAACCCAGGCACACAGGACTACGGGTCACCCCAGCAGCCAGGAGCCCTGGAGCTGGGCTGAAGCGATTCCAGATTGACGTGGGGAAAAACACTCTGGGTAAGTGTCAACTCCCCCATTTCTCCCTCTCAGGTGGGAAAGGCAGGTAGCCTGGCAGGGAACAAGTGGGTGACCCATCAATGCTGGCAGGAAAGGCTACTTTCTAGATGGGAGGAGATAGGGGCCATACTTCCTGCAGACACGGCAATGGGGATTGGTTTCGCTTCTTTTTAATGTAAACAGAATACACAAACACGTTAAAAACCCCACAAGACATGAGAGAATACACAGAGATATATATATATAGATATTTACAGACCCTCGCAAACCCAGAGGAGAAGTGGCATCTCTGGCGAAGCGCAGCTTCCCTTCCTACCCCCTAACCCCATCCCAAATCAAAGCATTGAGGCAGATGTAGGAGCCTCTGCAACTGCTTCTGGACGAAACTTAGCAGGAGGCTGGAATGACATCAGAAACCCCCAAAGCAAAACCAAGATTCCAACTTTCTGGCCCTGGCCCATACCCTAAGCCCTCCTCCTCAGCAGGCTGACATGCCAAGAATCTGTGCATCTTGGGAAGAGTCAGCGTGACCCCTGCGATTCAGATGCAATGGCTTCCCAGCCCACTCCAGCTTTTCCCAGCCTTGGGCTGAATGAGAAATGAGCTGCAACCAACCGTGTCCAGGAGAAGAGGGTAGGGAGGAGTGAAGGAAGAGGGGATCCCAAGCTGAGAGCAGACTGCACTCAGAGCAGGACGCTGGGAATCAATGAGGGGCCAAATCTGGCCTCCCCGACCAGCCCAGCACGGCCTAGGGAGGGCACCGTGGGGCCATGCTGCCACCTGGAGGAAGGTGGGAGCACTGCACCCACAGACTGGGACAGCCCCTGGGGCACCTCCAGGTCACTCCCCCTTTCCTTGTCAATCCCTTGCCCAGGACCTCACTGCAGCAGCTCCTCCCAAGAAATGGGCTTGGAGAAGACCTCCCTTTCTAACCAGAGGTCATAGTTCATCTGGAAGTCCTCAGGGAGGTCCACCCGCTGGCCCAGGACACTCTGTAGGCAGTTGTCCACAGGCAGGAAGTCCGGGTTGCTATGGGCCCGGTCGTACCGCCGGGCGTTGAAGCGTTCAATATTGGCACGGAGGGCACATTCCTCTGCCTGGAAGTCCCAAGGCCGGGCATCAAGATCTGGGACAAAGCAGGAAGACATGTTTAGGAGCCAAGCCCTTGTGGCAGCTCTCCCGGGTTCACTGAAGCTCGGGGCCAGGCTGACTCTGGCTTGCAATGCTGTCAGCCCAGAGCAGAAGACTTCCAATCCCCATCCTCAGGAAGACTGACAGGACTTTTTACTTTGATACAAAAGAAAACCAGGTAAAAAGAGAGAGACCATATCTATAAAGAGGCCATGTTGCAGCTAGTGGGGACCCAGCTAGGGAGGGCCACGGAATGATACACTTCTCTGGAAGTCACATTCTCCCTGGATCTCTGGGATGGATGGCAGGAAGCTCACTGTCTCAGTTCCCTGGCCAGGGCCCCAGGGGCTACTCTGGCTCCGCACAAATTCACAGGGCACGGGGGCGCTGATGTGGTCACCTGGCCATGGGGCTGTGGGCAAGAAACCGAATGGGGTGGCAGCACGCTCAGGAAAGCCCAGGAAGAGCCCACTCCACTCTGAGGTGGCCGCCCAGACAGGAAGCACACATGTGGATACCCAACAGCTACAGGTATGAGGGAGGTACCCTGCTGGGAGCAAGGAACATAGGGGACAGTGGGGCTAATGGGCCAAGATCCCTGTGTGGGACAGAGACTGAGCTGAAGAGAAGCTGGATCAGGTTACGCAGAGACACTAGGCCAGCCTCACAAGCCTTGCTTAAGAGTTCAGAAGCTAATGAAGGATTTTACTTAGGGAGTTAGTGCCACAGGACCTGCTTTTTAAAAAGATCACAGGGGCTCAGTTTGAGGCACTGATAGAGGGGAAGAAAAGGAGGGCAAGGAAACCATCTGGTTCTGTGAGAATTTCAGTGGTCAGAACCGAGGCAGTGGTCGTGGGGAGAGAAAAGATGGGTAAGCGTCTTGTGACAGTTTCTGGAAAAGGAACTCCTTCAGGGGGACAGAGGAATGGGGGTGATCACATGTGCCAATCCCAGGCAGTTTCTCAACATCTTTCCTGGAGCTCTCAGCGGGATGGTACAGAGGCAGGACCTGGACTCTGCGGGTTCCTCAGAGGAAAAGGAGACCCCCAGCTTCGCACCAGAGCTTACCGTTGCCATACGCCCAGTCGTCGTTCAGCCGATGCCGCACCTTCTGGTAGATGGCAGACATGGTCTTCATGTTGCTCTTCCGCCACTGCCGCCCCAGGTACTTGGTCTGCACCTTGAGCAGCTTGAGCACATACAGCTGCATCATGGCCTGCTTCACCTTGAGGGCGCGCTTCAGGATGGGGGCCGACTTGAACACCACCAGCATCTGGGAAGGGCCATGGAGGGCCGGGTTGCGGGCAGAGATTAACACCTGAACCTTGCCCTCTACTCACTGCTTCTGGGGTTATAGGTAGGGGAAGTGACCATCTCCGTCTCCCCAGAGTGAGGGGTTTCCCGGGACACTCCCACCACTTAAATCACGGGTCATCCCGAAATCTGAGGCAAGCCGAACCCTCTCACGTTCCTACGTGCGCATATGTAAAATTTCCAAGGACTCACGGACATCCCCACCCCAAAGGCATCCTGACTCAGGGTTAAGGGAGACTCCCAGAATCGTGGTTGTGGTACCACTGGAGATTAAGAGGACATAGAAAAATCCCTTTTCTCTGTGTCCACCGGCATCAGGGCACAACTGAGCCTCTTCTAGCTTCCAGTTCAACTCAGCAAGGAACCAGGAATGAGCCATTAAATGCAAGGACATGGCTAAAGGCTGTGAGAAGGATGTAGGGGCAGCAGCGAGCCCGCCCTGGGGACACCCTGGGAGGGGACAGCACGGGGTGTGGCCCTCTGCCTAGACTTCCAAGTTGTGTGCCTGCTGACTATACTAGCTCACCATGGTCCTCGAGTGCTTCCACTTTGTCAGCTTGTTCAAGATCCGAAGCAGATTGATACAGGAAAAGAGGTTCCTCCAGCAAAACTGGTTATTGTCACCTGCCTCCTGCAGGGAGAATCCGGGAACAGTTATAACCCTCACAGCTGCAGGTGTTCAGCAGTGGCCAAGGCCCGCATGCCTCTCTCAGAACTGCCGGGTCTTCCTCTCCTCAGCCCTGGAGGACTGCTATCCCAGAGCTTGGCAGGGGTATGGAAGCTCCCTAGAAATTTTCTGCAGGACACGTGGAGCATGTGGATTTTGGAGACTGTGCCCTTAGCCCCCACACCTGGGGCACTGGCACCCACCTCAGAGCTGCACCCCACAGAGATCCAGCGTGGGAGAGGGAAGCAGCCAGGCCAGGGGAGCTCGGGGTCCACAGCCCCTGAAGACCATGCTCCTGACCAACTACTCCCTACATCCACATCTTTCCCCTCGGCAAGCTCCCTCCTCTGGCCCTTCTATGCCCTCTCGGTGCTTTAAAAGCCAGCACTCAACAGTGACCTCACACTTGTGCACACCTCCATCCCCGTGTCGGGGGAGGTAGGCCCTCCATCAGCACCCCTCACGCCAAAGAAACAGCTGGGGAAGAGCACAGCCACTCACCAGACTCTCGGCGGTCAGCTCCGGCAGCTCGTGCACCACGCAGTGGGGGTAATCCAGGACAGAGATGCTGCAGAGAGCCAGGGCCCCCATCCTGAGCAAAGGCTAGGGGCTGGTGAAGCAGCTACAAGAGGGCTGGCTCCTGGCCTTCCTCCCTCACTTGGGAGTGGAAGTAGGACTCTGCCTTATCTACACCCCTTGGTTCCCCCAGTTATAGGAAGATGAAATCCCTACTATCAGAGAGCTTGTAGGGTCCCTCTATGGCCAGAGACCAGCCTGCCATCTTGTAAGGTCCAGAGTCCCTGCTTTCCTCAAAGTAATGAGCCTGGGGCCTGGGGAGGGGGAAGATTTCTCAAGGTAATTAATGTACGCCGAACCCCTCGTGGAGACAGTGTCCAGATGAGAGCTCACCCTGCCGCACATTGTCAAATCTGCTGGCCCCAGGCGAGGGGCGGCAGGGGTAGGAGCAGACAGGGTCTCACGGTGCACATGGCAGAGCCCCTCAGAGATCAGGAAGCCTAGCCAGTCTCCTCAAAAAAGCACCAAACAGGGGCACCTGAGTGGGTCAGTGGGTTGAAGCCTCTGCCTTTGGCTTAGGTCGTGATCCCAGGGTCCTGGGATTGAGTCCCTATCAGGCTCTCTGCTCAGCGGGGAACCTGCTTTCCTTCCTCTCTCTCTGCCTACTTGTGATCTCTGTCAAATAAATAAATAAAATCTTTTAAAAAAAAGAAAAGAAAAGAAAAAAAAAAGCACCAAACACTGAGGACAGCACTGGAGCCCAGGATGAGAACCTTCCTACCCAGCACAGATTGAGTCACCTGTCACTAGAGTAGCTTAGACTCAGACTGGACACACTGGCATTCTCCACAGCAGGAACCATGTCTCACTCATCTTTGTGTCCGGGGGCCTGGTGGAGTGCTGGCTTGTTGGGCTTGAGCAGGCTCAGGAGGCGAGGCCAGCAGGGAGCCCTGCCATCTGGCCATACCCACCCCTTCCTGCTCCCTCATCCTTATCACCTGTTCTTGGCGGTGATGTAGGACATGATGTTTTGATTGAAGAACTTCAGGATCAATGGGATGCAGTTGGCAAACACCAGGTGCTGGGCCATGTATTCAAACTGAAACCAACAGAAAAAACTAAGCATGCCCTTTAGGACCTCACCCTCCTTCCTCCGATGATAAAAGGCCTTGGTCGGAGAACTGTGTCTAAAAACATTCATGCAGAGCTCAAGGGGGTTTGAAGGTCAAGGCCTGGGTTCTTTAGGGCTGGAGGAGCAGCACTGTCTGAGGCCCTGGCCCAGTGAGTAAGGCAGGCAGTCCCTGGAAGTACCTGGTAGACGTGGTTCAACTTAAAATGTTTGAGCAGCAACAGCAGAACAGCAGAAATGGCCTTAACAATGACCTCCTTGTGGCGGTTCACATCCACGCCCAGCTTCATGCTCTGCAACACCGTGGTGCTGGAAACACAGTTCCCCGGTGAGCCACCAGTGTGTACAGCACAGCCTTTCCTGGTGCTCACAGGAGACACGGGATTCCTGAGCCTTCCCTGGGCAGAGGGTGCCGCACCCCATTCCTCCCCGTCCCCCCCCACACACCCTCACCCCAGACACCTGAGAGATCAGGCCCCAGGCTCCTCCCACCCACCCTGCAGGCAGTCCAGCTCAGCACAATTTATTTCTTGTGAGGCCACAAACACATTCTTAGCCTGTTTCCCTGATTTCCTCGCAAAATGAACTTCTCCTTTTCAAGTTGTTCCTAAGTTTTTGCTACCATCTGAACTTAGGTCCCTCAAAGTGTATTCTGTGGAACACTAGTACATGGAGACATTTCACACTATGGAGAAAAAAGGGCTTTGGCGTCAGATAAATTGAAGAAGCACTGAGTTCAATCAGTTTCTTCATTCAGGGCTTCTCACTGTAAATCTCTGTAAAAAGAGGTTTAGTATTTGACTCTGGAACCTTTCTTCCAAGGATCATCACGATGGCCTTGTGTTCTGGGACACTCCCTTTGGTATTAGCCAATCCCTGCCTCCTCCCTCACAGGGCCATCACTCAAGGGGCCCAAACCCCAGGGAGCTGGGAGGTACTGGCAGGCTGGCAGGAGGTCAGATCAAGGCCCAGGTCCTTCTCAAAGCATAAAATGATCTCGGTTTGTACTCTTGTATCAAAGCAATGAGGTCAGTGCCCCAGAGAAAAAGAACCCCTAAGGATTTCACCAGCGCCCTGAGATAACCCATAAATACTTTGTTTGCCAAATCACCGGTGAATAGAAAAGAACCCGCACCCCACTCAGGTTCGGCTGTTGGCTGGTAAAGTGTCCAGAAGCTAAACCTACATGTCCTGGCTGTCCTGATCACACCACTTTCGAGGGAGGGTTTCAGGAAATGTCAAACACAGCCTGATTCATTTTATAGGGGAGGAAAGGACGTTTCCCCAGTTCACTCAGCGGCAGAGTCCACATCAGAATCCAGGCCCACCACACTAAACCACTTCCCCAACCAGTAGAACTAAATATTTAATCCGATATAGTTTCTTTCTTCTGAGCCAGGAATACCCTAAACTTAACCTACAGAGAAACTGAGCCAAAGAGAGAAACAACCTAGCAAGACTGGGGCTCAAAGGAAAACACTTCCCTTTCCCCTCTACCCGGGGGTCCCCGACCTGCGCCATTCACGGGAACACCACTCACGGCATCTCCTCAGGCAGGACATCTGCTAAGATGTTGATTGAGTCCGTTTTGGCCTTTGAGGTGGGGGCCGCAGCCAGCAGAATCTTCAGCAGCGCAATCTGGGGAGAGGCAGACCTGAGCCCTGAGAGGCGGTCCTTCCAGAGGAGCGCAGGTGGGCGGCAAAAGGGGCTGAAGGACACTGGCAGGGCACACTCTCAAGACCAGTGTAGTGGGCAGGGACACCAAAGGGGCCCCAGACCGAAAGCCCTCCTGAGCAGGATGTAAGAGCCCAAGAACAGGAGCACTCACCATGTACTGAGGCAGGCTGGGAAGCAAGCCTTGGTACAGGGTTTCTGCAGGTACTTGCTCTACTTCCTCTTCTCCCTTTTAACACAACAGGTACAAATAGAGATCCCCCCATCCCGACTGGTCTCCTGAGCCAGCTTGCTAGACAGCTAGAGGAGCATATGTAAGTAGCAATGTAAATAATGACATTGATCATGACAGCAAACCTTGAATAATACAACATGTGAGGCACTTTACCTGTACTAACTCATTTAATCCTTTCTGCAACTCTTGTGAAGAAGGTACTACTACTATTCCCATTCTACGGGCGAGCAAACCAAAGCACAGTAAGATCCAGTAACTTGCCTGAGTGGCCACCTACTGAGTGGTGGAGCGGGAGTCAGAAGCAGGTGACAGACTCAGAGTCCGTGCTCTTGACCCCCACACTAGACACATGCCACCCCTGCAGCGGGAGTAAGACTGGGAGCTTTGAGGGCAGGGCCTGGGGCAGCTTTGCGATCTGGGCCCAGCACTGTTCCTAGTGACTAGGAACAGCTGGGGGTCCAGTGGCCAGAGAAAGCCTCAGACTCACCCCTGAGAGGGGAGAGCGAAGGTACTCCTCCTCCATCTGGGCCTGGACCTCTGCAATCGATGTGTACTTGTGCTGGAGAGAGAGAGAGCAGAGAAACACCTCTCATTCTCTGGCCGAAGCCCCACACCCTGGCAAAGACCCTACTCAATTTTCTTCAAACACAATCTTCTCAAAGAGGGCTAAAACACCACAAAGATCCCTAACTCAAAACCTGAAATATTTTTCTAAGTGGGCACGTTTTCTTAAATCCAGCCTAAAACCCACATGACAGATTAGAAAACAACAAAGGAGAAAGGGGCTTTCAGATAACTATAGAGCCGGTAGAAAACTATCAGAGGGGGAGTCAAGGATTCAGAAAAGCCGAGCAGCACAGGACCTACTTAGCCCACTTATACTATAAATCTCAAAAATACACTTCAAAAAACTACATCAACATTTCCACTCCTGATACGTTGTCAGGGGAGACACCTCTTCCCCACTCTTGATGCTTCCTCCCACACGGAGAGTGTCAAAAACCCCTACTCTCCCAACCCGTTCCACCACTCCCTCCTCCTTTTGCCAACTGGTGAGTATCAGGGGAGGTATAGGACTTTGAGCCCAGCCAACTACTCTTTTCTCTTTAGAAAAAAGAAAAGCCTATGTTCACTTCTGTTCCTCAACCAGGCTTAGGAGGGTTCCAGCACCACCTGGCCCTGGGTAGAGTCTGCCTAATTCTGGAAGTAAAACATAGGGTGCATATCACTGTTGTGTTCTCATGCCTCATTGTCCAGTCGCTCTATTAGCAATAAAGTTGGTGATTCAATTGCCATCTGTCTACTCCTCTATCTCAACTGCTTAGAACTTGGACTCAGAAAAGGGAGGGCAATTTATTGGGCCCTTTAAAACAGCAACTATCAAGTAATATCTCTAATAAACTCCCAGTCAAGTCCCCAACAAAAATTCAGTTAAAATAAGTAAAACTACAAAGAGCTGTATTAAAGGGCATTGCCAGAGCCCACCCATGCCTCCACTCCAGGTTCCTTCAGGCAAACAAAACTCTTCAAAAGGTTTCTCCCAATGGACTGCTCTCACTTTACTCACTTGGGACCAAAGTAGGTCAAAAGCTCATTCAAAGCCACCTACCTACCTGTTTCAGAGTCTTGATGCTTTCGTGGATTGGCCTGGGCAGCCCCACCACTGTGTTTG
The DNA here is from genome assembly GCF_009829155.1 of Mustela erminea. Lineage (NCBI taxonomy): Eukaryota > Metazoa > Chordata > Mammalia > Carnivora > Mustelidae > Mustela > Mustela erminea. The sequence continues at coordinate 15,664,082 of NC_045623.1, forward strand.
TATCACTGGAGAATAAAGAAAACCTGTGTTAAGCCTAGACAGCAATTTGCCTCGATCCCTAAACACCAAAGGCCAGGAGAAAGAACTCCCATTACCTCTTTCTTCAAAAGGAAGTCAGATCACACTCACCTGCCTAGAGTGTAACCTATAAACTTGCTGCGGCTGGACTCGAGGAACATCTCAATGTCCTTCTCTCTGCCAAAGACAAAGACAAGGTTTTTACAAAATGTTATCTCAAGGTGTCATGGTCAATAGAACACAGAATGCACAAGAAGCCAGGAAAAACGGTATCCCACCATTATTTTTCTTTTTAGGGGGAAGAAAAAAAGCAAAGAAAGAAAGAAAAAAAACAAATCAACTGAAATCTTCAGACTATTTTAAAGTCCTTTATAATGTTGTTGGATCTATAACCTGAAAATATTATGTGTAACTAGTTTACCGGTAAAATTAAGGTGCTACATCAAACTGAAAAGGACACTTTATTCAGCTAGTGAGTCTGTCAAAAGAATTTCTCAAATATCTAAAGTTATTACAACCATTAGATCTATCAAATACAGCTATTTTCCTATGCGTCCTGGGTCCATCTTAAACAACTGCCACGTCTTGCATTTCCTGACAACTAGCTCTACATTGCTATCAGATATCATTGAAAACTGGAGTTTCAAATCAAGAAACTGACTTCTGTATCCTTTCACATGTCCTCCAATTTCATAAGTTGGTGGCTTTTTTTAAAAAAGACTTTATTTCTCCATTAGAGAGTGAGCGAGCGAGAGCACAGGCAGGGGAGGGGCAAAGGGAGAGGGAGAAGCAGACTCCCCGCTGAACAAAAAAGCCTGATGCCTGGGCTCAATCCCAGGACTCCAGAAGCAGGACCTGAGCCAAAGAGATGCTTAACTAACTGAGCCACCCAGGCGCCCCTAGCTGGCACCTTTTCAAACAGATACCATTTCTATACACCCAGGCACATTCCCACCTATTGATTCATTCACACATACCTCAAACACCTTAATTATGATTCTAAAAACTCTTCCTTATTCTTTAATTTTTCTGTTAAAAACACATACAACCCCAGGGTAAGTGGAGATGGGTTCAGTTACCTGTCCTGGTTCTCCCCTTCATTAGTACGGCTTGCCAAAAACTAACTCACATTACTGATTTAAGAGCCATACACGGGTTTCTCAGAGCAGGGCCAGCGCCCTGAGACCTCTGGGCCAACACAGAGTACTTTAAGGAGCTTCATCCCGGAGCCAAAGTCAGCCTGGCCCTGCAGAGGACCTCCTGCTGGGGCTGGGAGGCCTCTGGTTTTAGGAGCCACGAGTGTGCCAGATATCTGAGCCTTACCTGACCTTGGGAGCCCACGGAAGCCCCTTTGGGCAGGTGAGCCTGTCAGTCTGAGGCTGCTGTAACGGGGGAGGCATCACTTCATCCCGCTCAAGGGGGAATGTCTCCCCCTCCAGACTGTTGTCATCATCATTCTCCTCTTCCTCTTCCCGAGAGTCATCAGCCTTGTAGGGATCCCGCTCGTTGAAGGCATCCAAGTTGTCCTGTTTTATCAGTGCCTGAAAAGAGAGGGAAGGGGAATCAGACAAGCGCCAACCGAGCAACTGTAAGGGCAAGAAGGCTAGAGAGGCTATAACAAAGAAAAGTGGCAGGCGGAGCCAAGCGCAGGGGAAAAACCTAAGAGGAAGGCCACGCTGGGCCCGAAAGGCTTTTCTTGCCCCAGTGTCTCAAAAGTGCCATGCTGTGAGTACCCTCGGTCAACCAGACCCTGGGTTAGAGGCACAGTGTCCCTGGCCCAGAGGCCTTCATTTGGACTAGCTGGTCAGAGAGGATTTCCAACAAGCCCGCTTACCCAGGGAGCATGTTGCCATGTGCTGTGCACCTTGGGACCCTTGGGACTCACAGGGGACATCCGTCACCCTCACCTTGTGCTCCCGACGGCCCCGCTTCTGCTGCTGCTCAATCAGGTCCGAGGCAGACGCTGGCGGAGAGGCAGCCCTCATGTTGCGGATCACCTTGATGCTGTCCTCAGGCAGCGGGGGAAGACCCAGGACCATGCGCTTCTCAGCCTTCATGCTCTGGAGCTCCTCAAAGCCACCCAGGGTGCACTGTATCACGGACAAAGGCAGGGCCAGGCTCAACACCTCCACGAGTGGGTCCCCAAGCCCTGCGTGACACCACAACCTGCACCAATCTCTCAACAAGGGACTAAACCTATTCACACGAGGATCTAGCAACACCAACGTGGGAGCAGAGCAGTCAGACCAAGGGAAGGAGACATGCAGGCTGACTGAGCTAGTGGCCATGCTTTGCTCCGTATGATACACTCATCATATCAGGAGGGCAGACTGAAGAGCCTACTCCTTCAGGTTCCTAGAAGAGACTGTGAGAGTCAAACACTTCAAAGGCTATACATGCCAGTCTTTCAAAATGGTGATACACTATTACATACTCCCCCACAAAAAAACCCAGGCTCCCTCTCATCATGCCCCTAGAAGCCAGACCCCAGTGGTATTCAGCTTTCGTCTCTGGCTTCAGTGAAGCTTTGACCTCTGACCAAAATAAAATGTGCACACCGTTCTAAAGAGGCCCTAACCTCCCTGAGCCCGGCTCTGCAGAGCTGGTCTGCTCTGGAAGGAGGAGGTGAGCCCCAGGGGTAAGGAGGAACCCCATCTGCAGCTCCACTGGGTGCAGAAGGGCGCTGGGCAGGTTGCTGGCCATTCCTCCCCCAGCCAGAAACAAGTTCTACACAACCCCCTGAGGAAGAGAGCACTAGCACAAGGCTTGCTCTTGCTTCCCTCAAGGGACCTCTGACCGAGGGGACCCAATTACACCAGCTCTAGTTCTGTCTCCAATCACTTCATACACTCTAGGTTCGGAAGCAGCCTGTCTGGGGAGAAGGTATTTTATGACTAGAGGAGCAGCTTGTAGGTGTCAGGGAGCCAACAATCTGTTCTGACCAAAGGGCCAAGTCCTCTTCAGCTACAGTGAGACAAAAGTGCTGTTTTGTTTTAAACCTAAGTTTTATAGTTTAGTTATCTATCAATTTATATAGAGTTTATCACATAATTCAATGTTTAAAAGGATATATAGTGAAAAGTCTGTCTCTGGCCTGACCCCTACCAGCTGAGTTCCCCTTCAAGGAGGTACTCACCAATACTGTTTTCCAGAGCAGCAAGAGAACTTTCTTCATGGGGAAGTGAGGGGCATGGCCGCTGCAAAATTTGGTCACCATCCCAAACAGCATGATGGCAAATGGTTCATTGTTGTACAGGGGGGAACCTAGAGGCAACACAGAGGGATCAGGATCACCAGCAGAACAGGACCCTCCCAAAGGCCAGCAGCCTCGGCTCCCAGGCAGGGCCTCAACACCCCAGGGGTTCCAGGGCCCTACCCAGCTCAGCCCTGAAGGTCTGTCGCATGGTCCTCCACTCAGCCTTATCACCCTCACACTCCTGATGAACAGTCTCCACAATCAGGTACATGATGTTAAGCAGGACCCTGGGAACAAGAGCCAGCTCATAATGTTGCACAATCGTGAAGCAAGGGAGCGTCCTGGCTTCTCCATGGTCCAGCTAATGTGAGGAAAGCATGTGCACAAAGGCTAGTTGGTGGCGGAGGGCTGTGACACAGAGCAAACTTAGAGTCCCACAGAATGCCCCTTGGGGTGGCCTTTCTTGTCCTCTGCTGTTAAGGGCATGACAGATCTTACTCTGCTTTGCATGCCAGCATCGAGCTAGGTGTTCATCCAAGCAGGCACTTCATCAATGGTTGCTGACTAGATGAATATGAACAAGAATGGCCCAAAGCATTTCTGGCCCTAAGCTCCCCTGAGCAAGAAGAGCTCAGAGGTGGGAGCAAGCTGTGGAAGTAGATGCCAGGTCAGACAAAGCAGCACAGGGTCAAAGCAAAAACAAGACCACGCAAGTGCTACCATGCTGGAGTGGAAACTGGGAGCCAGGGGTAGTACCCAGGGACGGGACCACAGTGGGGAACACCATGAACACCCAGTCTGAAAACTACCAAGCTCATAGAGACAGATGCTAGGCCGCACAAAATGGGAAGGTGACCCCATTGTTTAGCAGCTGCTATTACTGCCTGTGGGCAGGACATCGTGAGGGAGATGGGGGTCAAGCTGCGCACCAGAGGGTGGAGCCCGAGGAGCCACACGGCGTGCATTCCACCAAGCACAAAACATCACACCAGCAAGTTGTCAGCAGCAGTGTGGGCAGGAGGCCGCACGTCACTTGGGCTCTATTAGGTGGCCTTACCCTAGATTTCCTGCGGGAGCAGTTCTCAGCCAAGCCCCACCAAGGGAGAGCCCCCGCCCCCCGCATGGCCGACTCAGGACACATGGAGATGGGTGAGCACAGAAGGATCACACACATAGCAAGGGCTCCCAAAGACATCCTCCCATTCCCGGCTCTGATCTCATTCTTAGGGAGCCTAAGCCAGCTGCCTGCCTCACCTCAGGTCTGTGCTGTCTGCCAGGGAGATGGCCGGCTTCCTCACTGCGCTGCTGCAGGCCGCACTGTTGCTGCAGGAGACATCTGGGAGTCAGGCCCTCCCCCAGGAAGGAAGACAAGGAGTTGCCCGGACAAGGGCCGCCCAGTGGGGGAATGAAATGCTACGATAAGTGCTTCGACTGCAGAAGAGCCCACGGTTCAACCCGACTAGTCAGAACAGAGCCTGGGACGACCCCGTCAGCCCCACTTGGCCCATTCCCCCTTCTCAAAACCACTGAGCTCTGCCAGCCCTGTCCCCTCAGCCCCTGCCTCCCCTTCCCTACTCCAGCTCCTCAGAAGAACTCACTCTATCTCCATGTTCAGAAGCTCCACCAATGCATTGAACGTGCCCACCTCCAGGAGCAGAAAGATGTTGTAGCGCATCCAGGACTGCACTTCTGCCTCCGAGCTGCACTCTCCAAACGTGCCTGCAAACACAGGCACAGCTCGCGGGGGCCCTCCCAGGATCGCACTGGACGGCATCACTGAAAGCTGCTGCAGGGTGCCTGGGGGGCCCGCTCAGTACCTTGGGCAACATAGAGAATTGCTCGAGCCACCTTGAGTCTTTTCTCCCTGGCAGTGACTTCCAGGCCATCCAGGAGCCTCATGGCATGGGTACGGTGCTGGTTGGTATCCAGCTCGGTCCATTTCTTATCTGTTACTGTGGGGCAAGAGACCAGGTGCACTTGAGCCCAGAAAAATCCTCATGATGGAATGAACCTATGTTAACTCACCACATTCAAGACTGTCACAAGGCCAGAACACTCAGAGAGAGAAGTTAACTCTCTAGGTAAGGCAGAAGGTCATGTACTGCTCTACAAATTTCCAGACTAAAACACTGCTGTTTTTTGATGCAATTTTAATCACATAAAGATTTGCCCCCAGTACTCACACTCTGCAAAGCCACCACCAGAACACCAGCAAGCCCACCCTAAAGGTCACATGGGGCCTGGCACAATCATGGTTTGGCAGGTTTCTTGGGCCAGTCCAGGATGACTCAAGTCACTCAGATGACTAAGAGAAGCCCTGCAGCTCTCAGGACTCTGGGTCAAAGAAACCAAGAAGTGCGGAGAATCATCTCACCATGGATCCGGAAGTCCTCCTCAAAGCATTTTCGATTCATCAGGAATTCTGGCCCTTCTGTGTAGCTGTACAGCTCTATCAAGAACAAAGTCTCATCAGCTCCATGTCCACATGCCACAGCAGGTCTTGTCCATAGCAGAGACTATAAGGCATTTGCCTCTAGGCTCCACTCTCTCCCTGAGTCACAGTGACTCTTGGACTATCCAGTTACTAAGGGGATCTTAGTGCTCTGATGTGCACAGTGGAGAGAATGCAGACTCCCCTTGCAGCACACAATCAGAATGCTGGTTACACAAAAGTCCAGGCATTTCCAGTCTGGTGCACATCAATCCCACCATGCCACGCAAGGCGGACTGCCGCCATGGACATGTGCCTCTCAAATGGCCATGATCTCCTAACTAGGACCTGTACTATGGAGGCCTGAGAAGCAGCTCAGGCTAGCCTAATGTTACATGTGAGTAGCAGTGGCAGCAACACATGTGCACAGATGCAGGCACACCTGTTGACAGACCTCATGCATGACCTACTGCTCCAGGAGAAACCACTGTCAGGCAGATAGTGTATGGCCCAGGAGTACCACTGTCTGCGACTAGGCCACAGCCAGCTTAGCTGACCACAGCAGAGAGGCTTCACCAAAGCAAAGGAAAAACCAAAGTTATGAGATACACATAGCTGGAACCCCATAATTAACATGTATGTATATATATATGTGTGTGTGTGTGTGCATATGTATATATATATATATATATGCAAGTTTATACAACTGATATATACGAATATATATCACTAGGTAACCAAAGGAAAAAATGAACTCCAAAATGACATTCATTCTTAATTTTATTAAAGATCAATACAGAAAAAAAAATCCTAAATAATAAGAAGGTCTGTGCTTTACCCGAGAGCTCTGCAGCCCACTTGTCTGTGTCAGCATATTCAAACTCGAGATCTGGTGACTCGGAATAGCCCTGAGGAGGAGAGGAGACAGTAATGCAAAAGACCACAGTGAGTGTTTTCTGAAGGAGGAAATAATATGCGTCTAGAGACACTGCTGTGTTACAAGACACCACTGCCTCCAATTTGCTGGGGTTTTATCACATTTTGTCTCCGGGGTTAGCTCAGGTTTCCCTATTGGGCCCTTGCAGAGCACCTTCCACTTTCCCTTAAGAGCACAACTTCTAATTATATGCCAGCATGTGTACTTGTTTTGTGTCTGTCTCTCCACAATATGCAAGTTCCATTCCTTGAGGAGAACTTTGTCCACTCTGTTCACCAGCAACTTCACAATGCCCAGCATACTACCTCGCCTGAATGAATGAATGAAGTTTTTTTTTTAAAAGATTTTATTTATTTATTTGACAGAAATCACAAGTAGGCAGAGAGGTGGGCAGAAAGGGTAGGGGGGGCAGACTCCCTGCTGAGCAGAGAGCCAAAAGCAGGGCTCGATCCCAGGACTCTGGGATCATGACCTGAGCCTAAGGTAGAGGCTTAACCCACTGAGCCACCCAGGCGCCCTGAATGAAGAGTTTATAGTCAAATAAAATCTTGTGAGATAAATGAACACAGAATTTCTAAGTGTTCTGTGCAGTGAATGACCCCTTCCATACAATGCTAAGATTCCGGAAGCCTTGCTTCTTTCTGGCTAGTAGTAGGCCATTAACAGCTCAGGACAAAATGAGTATTGATACCCTCAGTTTTCCTGCCCTTTTCTCAAATTTCAGTGAGAACTGACAGAGAAGGCGCAGTCTAACAGAATGGTTTCCCTCTCACACACACAGGAGAGAATGTGACAGAGGATCTTTTCACTGGTGGGGATAGGTGATCACTGAGAACACACCTTGTGCTGGGAAGAGAGAAGAGGTGACAAAGTAGGTAAAGTCTTCAGGCCTAATTATAAGCTACTTAGGAAGACAAAGACCACCCACAGAATGACATAATAAACCCAGACACTGAAAAACACGAAGAACTCTACTCTGTCAGAGGCAACAGACTGCACACTTTCACAAGTTCCTGAGCTTCAGTTCATTTACGGAATGGGGATGACAAAAATCTATCTTGAAGGTTTTTAAGGACTAATCAAAATTATGTAGCACACAGTGGGCTCTCATCAAGTGATGTCCTCCCTGTCCTCCAGGCATTGCTCAGGCTACCAGGCTACTGATTCCAGCTTTGCCCCAAGAGAGAGTGCAGCACAGACATCTCTAAGAAAATAAATTGAAACAGATCTCTCAGCTTAAGTGTTCACTGGCTGGCCTTCCACGTGTTGAGTCTATATGGAAATTAAAGGATAGAAGGAGAAATTCAAATCCATCAAAGGGTATTTATTTGATCTTTCAAGACAACCTAGAAAAATTTTAAACCGTAACTCCTCTCCTGATAAGGGTGGGCTCACCCCCACAACTTTCATAATCCTCCCACCCCACCAGGCAAAGGCTCCTAAAAAGTCAGCTTCACTGCTTTTTCAAATAATTCCCATCAAGCTCAGTGCACCTCTATTTTGGACTTGCCAAATTTTGACACTGCCTTGCCAGAGATTTGTACTTGACAACAAAATACAAAAGCTTGAGAGGAACTGATTTCACTTATCTTCAGCCTTTGGTATGACTGGTATACTGCCTCTGGACAAGGAGGAATTCCCTCTCAGTATTAAGAGCTTTACTGCTGATCAGCCTCTGAGTTCTCTCGTAAAGACGACCTCACAGTAAATACTCTGGGAACGTACTGATTAAGAAGCCCTAAAATCCTGCGACGTGCGTGTCTTCATTCATGAAATCTACATTGGGAGGGAGTGGGAGGAATTCTTTAACTCGGGGTGAGGTGACTAGTCAGCTTCAGACTACGGTGTCTCCGGAACCGGAGGAACAGCCCACTAGCAAGAAAGGGAATGCTGAGCCCTAATGCCTGTTTACAATGTATATTTGTGATCGTTAACACTTCAGCATCTGGCGCACTAGGCACTGTGAAACTATGGCCTGGACCTGTAAATAGCTAAGGTCAGACCGAACTGGGAATGTTACCTCCGCCTACTCTCAAATCTCCGGACGAGTAGTACTATTAGTGATAATTAGCTCCGTCCGGCTTCCAGCTCCCTTCCCTGCCCACACACACCGCCCACCGCACGCTGCGGAGCCCACAGGACCAGGCGACAGAGATGATTAGGGATCTGGGTGCAGCCGCCCGCCCCTGGAGCGCACTCACTCCAGTAGACCACGGATTCCTCACCCCCGAACTGGGACCGGGTGCGGCTTCCCCAGGAGCTGGGGCCTGGAGGCCGCACCCTTAGCCCCGGCCCCAGAGAAGAACACGAGGAGTCGCTGGCTCCGGGAGGTTCTGGCTAACGACGGAGCTCGGGGATGGGACCCTGGCTTCACGCCCCCGGCCCCAAGGGTGCCAACCTTGCTTCCTGCTCCTTTCACTGTAGAATGACAACTCTCCCACCGGGCTCTCTCCAACCCTCCGGAAGCCCAGCTGGAACCCGAAAGCAGCCCCGGGCCCGGGTCCCCCGCCGTCACCCGCCCGGTGCTACACTCGCCCCCCGAAGCTCCTTACCTCCGAGTCTTTGCGCTGGTTGCGGTTGAACTCTCGGGCTTTCCCCCCGGGCAGGAGGCCTCCGCCGGCCCGCGGGGCTCCGGGTGGAGGCTGTGCGGTTGCCGGTGGCGGAGGTGGTGGCGGCTGAGGCTGTTTGTTGTTCATGATCAGCGGGCCGGGACTGCCGGCTGCCGGCTCCATCTTGGCTGCTCCACACCCCCAGCTCAATTCTCGGACTGTAGCTGTGATGCAACTCTCGCGTTATTTCGTCCAGGAACCCTCCCTGGGGTCGCCATATTAGGTGTGGCGGTAAGTGCTGGAAGCCATCTTGGCTGCCCATGACCTCGCGAGATTCCTTCTGCCGGGACTCTCACCTTTCTCTTTTTAGTTTTCACCCCTTTTCCGTACTTGTTTAGGTGCGGTTTGGATCTGTGAGTACTCCCATAGCTCCTTAGGTCAGTTTCGTTGCCCCCACCTTGCTTTAATATGTCTTTGCACTTGTGAGTGTTCTAGCTCTGTTCAAAGCTTAGGGGATATAACAGTTAACACAACGGACACGATCCCAGCCTTCACGGAGTTTATGCTCACATGGGGGCGTTACGCTAAACAAATGGATAAATCAGTAAAACAGAGTTGTGACCAGCATGCATTCATCATTCATTCAACAAACAATAAATGTGTCTGTGCTTCCAGGCAGTGCGAATGAATGGGGAACAAATCAAGTTCCTGCGCTAATGGTACCTAACATAGTACCGAGTGGGAGAGACGCGATGAGCGATACGCTACTAGAGAAATAAGTGTTGAGAAGAAACAAAAGGAAGTGTAAGGGATTAGGAAGTGGCAGTGGTGATGGGACGCGTGGCTATGTTAGGTCGGATGCCCAGGGAGGTGAGCCTGAGAATACGATTTTAAATGAGTTCTGAAGAAGTGAGAATCCTGCAAACTGCCAATGAGCAGCTTAAGCAAAGGGACCTGAAGTTGGTTGGCAGGTGAGTGAGCCAGGGAAAGAACAGAAAGAGGTTAGGGCTAGATCATCCCCCAGACAAATAAATTTAGAGCCTTGAAGGGCATGAAAAAAAAAATTGGAATTTTATTCTTAGTGAAAAAGAAAACCATCAGAGGGTGTTAACCCAGGGAGCTGACATGGTCTGATGTTTACAAGACCAATGTGACTGCGTTTTGGAGAAGGGATTGGAGAGTTGAGAGTGGAAGAGGGTAGGCAGGTTAGGACACTTCATGTGACAATGACGATGCTTTGCACCAGGATGGAGTTAAGATATTTCTATACCATGTAGGTAGATTCAACAGGATTTAGTGAAAGGCTGGAATCCTCCTGGCAGAATAGAGTGGAGTAGATTTTGGCTGGAGAAACTAGATGAGTGATTGTATTGCTTATTAAAATAGGGAAGTCTGGGAGAAAGAAAAAAGGTTTAGGAAGAAGATCAAGATTTCTGTTTTGAGATGCCCATTAAACTTCTTAGAGTTAATGTTTGATAATTACCTGTTACTATACTTTGAAGTCCTTAAAGACATTTTCTCCATCTTTGTTTCTCCAGAGCTCCATCTTGGCTACTCCAGCTCAAATCTCAGAAAGTCCCAATGAGGCAACTTTGGCGAAATTTCCATCACCCAATCAGTAAGTGCTTTCAAAGTCTTTGTTGTAAACTAATGAACAAATCTAAAGCCACTATGTTGCTACTTACTTCTACTGATGATCCTGTCCTTTGCCCATTTCTTCTCAAATCCAGTAGTTTACTTTGTAAATTAGCATTTCATCCAGGCAGGGCGAGGCCAAGGTGATAGGAAAAACTAAGGAATTTTCAAGAAAAGGACTAATGCGGCAAGTCTTCTTGGATAAAACCAGCAGGTCCCACAAAACCCAAAACATAACACCTCTCTAGTTTTGCTTACCAGTTTGGCCAAGTTCTAAGACTGACCTACCACAGCGCTTATCACCTGGGGGAGTGGGGGTGGGGGCAAAATAGAGCTTTAAGTATCCTGTACTGTTTTAGCTCCATTCAGGATAGGGAGGATTTAAGGTTTTAGTTCAGTAATTCCACTTCTAGTAATAGATCCTAAAGAAACGAAGACTTAGACAAAGATATATGTATGATGATGCCAGTGGTATTTTCAATTGTGTAAAGTTGGAACCAACCTAATTTGAGGAATAGCTAACAAGAAAATGACTAACTAAAAATGAGGGCATGAATAAAATTGAATATACAGAAGCCAGGAATATTTGTGTTTAATATTAAAAAGAACTTTTAGTGACACTTTGGAGAATGGTTAAGACTTCCTTCTTTCCTCATCTGTAAAATGATGATAATCCCATCTGTTTTATGAGGCTATAGATCAAATGAACTCATTTATGTGAAATCATTCTGAAAACTATGAAGCATTTTGTTTTGTTTTGTTTTTATAAAGGGTTTTTTTAAAAAGAATTTTGGGGCACCTGGGTGGCTCGGTTGGTTAAGCATCTGCCTTCGGTTGAGGTCATGAGCTCAGGGTCCTAGGGCTGAACCCCATGTCAGGTTCCCTTCTCAGTGGGGAGTCTGCTGCTCCCTCTCCCTCTGCCCCCCTCACCCTTCCCCCTGCCCATACGCACTCTCTCTGTCTCTGCCTTTGTTTTTCTCTCAAATAAATAAATAAAATCTTTAAAAGAAAAAGAATATTATGGCCAAGAGGTGAAGCCTGAGGTGAGAAGGCACTTCTTTCACCACAAGTAGTTTTGGTTCCAGAGACTGGAGGAAGGCGAATTGCATATTCAAGCTGTTACAGCATTGCGGGGGAGTGGAGGGGGGGTTGCCAAGAACATCGTGGTGGTCCTGGGTGGGCTCCGTAGTAGGAAGTCAGCACAAACTATGTGCCTTCAGGGTGTTATCTACCAGGCAAGATGCTTCACATCCATACACACCTAACTGCATGCCGGGAGGCACTTTCCATCTTAGCCTTGATCAGGTTATTACCAGTCCCTGAAATGCTCGATATTAAAGTTGTGACTTGTAGAGCATCTGTGGGCCAGGTCTAAACCTCTAGTTGTAGTGCTGTGTGGCATTTTCTCCACTAATGGCCATGAGAAGAAGAAAAAGTGGATAATGTGACAGTTAGTTAGTTAGTTAGTTAATAGGGCAAATAACATTAATCCTGTCTTCCAAAGGAATCAAGCAGCTTAACTCTGTCCTAGCCTTCTTACCTACTCGATGGCTTAGTCAATAGAGGACCCAAACATACATCTGATGGCTGATTTGACATCTCACTCAGATGTCTAACAGGCATTTCAAACTTAGCACGTTACAGACAGAACTCTGAATTCTCCCTCCCTTTTCGCAAACTGGCTCTTCTGTTGTTTTTCCTTCTCTGGATAGATGATGTTCCCAACCCCGTCCACTTTTCACAAGCCAAGACCTAGGACACACCCTTAACTCCTCCCTGCTTCACCGTGTACCTGTACCTACCGGCGGCTTCTCCCACCCAAACTGTCCCCGCGCTCCCATTTCATGAACATCACTACTATAGTCTGCCTTCCTCCTCTCCCTGCTGTTTGCCTGACTCTACCGGCAAGCCAGGCTGGGCTTTTATTATTATTTTAAAAATATTTTATTTATTTATTTGATAGAGAACATGAGTGGAGAGGAGGGGCAGAGGGAGAGGGAGAAGCTGACTCCCCGCTGAGCAGGCAGCCTGACTCGGGGCTCGATCCCAAGACCCCAGGATCATGACCTGAGCCGAGGCAGACGCACACCCAACCAACGGAGCCACCCAGGTGCTCCCAGGCTGGGCTTTTAGAACCCCAAAGCAACTTGTATAACTGACTTGCTCCCAAGCTCCCATGGCTTCCCACTTCCCTTAGATTTATTTATTTATTTATTTTTATTTTTTAAAAGATTTTATTTATTTATTTGACAGAGAGAGAGATCACAGGCAGGCAGAGAGGCAGGTGGGGGTGGTGGGGGAAGCAGGCTCCCTGCTGAGCAGAGAGCCTGATGCGGGGCTCAATCCCAGGACCCTGCAATTATGTCTTGAGCCGAAGGCAGAGGCCTAACCCACTGAGTCACCCAGGTGCCCCCCACCTCCCTTAGATTTAAATCCTTTTTTTTTAAATCCTAACTCTTTACCCTAACATCCAAGGCTCACATGGGCCCCCAGAGGGTCCTGCCTGTTTCTCTGACCTCATCTCCTGCCGCTCTCCTCCTCTGGCCTCATGCCCCTTGCCTCTTGCCCCCCGCCCCAGGCTCTATCTCTCTAGCAGGTCAAGTTTGCTGCTACTTCAAGACCTTGGCACTGGCTGGTTTGTTGAAGTGAGGGGAGCAGGGAGCTTGGAGTGTTCTTTCTATAGATAACAGTAATAATAATAACAGCAACTATGTATATATCCTTAATTTATGTCAGGCACCGTGCCAAGGACCCAAACTCATTTAATCCTCACACCAGTGCCTCTGGGATGGATCCTGTTGTTTGCTGCTGAAGAAACCGGGATAAAGAGAGGTGAAGTATTTGCTAAAGGTCACATCCTATCTGAGACCAGCTTCCCCGAAAGCAAGCTCTGAGGCAGAGATCTGCATCTGGCAGGTGTGTTGGAGACCGACCCTGGTAAAAACCCCCTTAGGCAGGTGAGAGCACCAGGACTGGGGGAGGGAGAAGTTGAACTGTGACATGGTTGCCATAGAGATCTCGGTGGACCCTTCAAGGCCCTGGAGAGTGGAGTTGTCCCGCATTGGAGGCCAAGGAGTCAGGCCTTTCTATTCCTGCATGGATGAATCCTCAGCTGCCAGACTGCGTGGGCGAGGGGTGTATTTTTAAGCTAAGGGAGCTCTCTTGACTGGAGAAGGACTTCTGGAAACTGCTACTGCTAAACAGCCAACACTTCGGGCACCAGAATTATGAAAGCCCCAGCCCCGAGAGGAGAGTTTGAGCAGCGGGTCACCGTCCCCAGGACACACCGTACCTTAGTTTCTAGTTCTGCGTAACAAACCAGCCTCACATTTAAGGATCAAAATAACAAATAGTTATTATCTCATCGTTTCTGTGGGTCAGCAATCCGGGGATGGCTTTGCTGAGTGCCTCTAGCTCAGGATGTTAAAGCATAAATTGTTCTAGCACCTGTTAACGCGGTAAGGAAGACTTCAGTCCAGACTCTTGGAATAGGCATCTGGACTATCCCTAGGTGAGAAGGCTTGGGCTTAACTCCAAATCCAGCAAAGACTGCTGGGAATTTGTAGCCAACAAGTGGGATGAAAAAAAAGATATTACTAAGAGGAGGCACCAAGGGTAGGGTGATTCTTGCTAAACTAACAGGATTCTTGCTGAAGGTGGGCCAGGGTGATCAGATAGCAAGGGTGAGGAGATTCTTGCTAAACTTACTTAGTAGAATTCTTATTATACTTGGGCTATGCAGGCCCGGCAAGGACAGGGAGCCAAGGTCAAGGCCTCATCAAGGAAAGGGCTCAGAGGAGGCTGACTGCAGTTTGTACAAGCAGAGCGTCTATGTCAAGGTCTCTCATGAGGTTATGGTCAAAGCTGTTGGCCAGGGCGGTGGTCTTACCTGACAGCTTGACCTGGAGAAGGAGAAGGATTTTAGGAAGAAGGCAGAGTAAGAAGCACCAGGAAATCTGTCTCCCCATTTAGTGGACAATTGTACTGTCAGAATGTGTCTGCCTTAACTGTTTTGGAACTCTTAAGTTTGCTGAAGGCTCTGCAGGGAAGACCTGGAGAGTAAATTACCTTCACTTTGATCAATTTCAGCTGTTAGACACCATAGCAATTACCCATCCCCCAAAGACTTGTAACTGTACCTTTAGTTTTCTGCATGAGACTGATACGTTTAAAGAAAAAGACTGTTAGTGTGAAAACTAGTATTACTATATCTTCGGTTTATGACTCCACACTTTGTCTTCTATATAATTTAGGAGAATAGTGAATTTAAAAGAATTATTCATTTGTTTTGGGGCACACAATGTATAAGGATGATATTTTGTAACATCAGCAATCAAAAGGGGTAAGGACAGAGCTATAAAGGAGCAGAGTTTTTGTATGTTACTGAAGGTATAAATTCAAACAAGAGCATTATAAATTTAGAATCTTAAATGTAATCCCATGGGAACCACAAAGAAAATAGCTGTATAATATACACAAAAGGAAATGGGAAAGGAATTTAAACAACTCACTACAAAAAATAAACTAAACACAAAGGAAGACAGTAATGCAGGAAATGAGAGACAAAAATTTCAGGACATATGGAATACGAATAGCACTATGCCAGGAGTAAGTCCCTCTTGATAAGTAATTAAGTGTAATAAATTTAACTTGCCATTCAAAAGACAAAGATTGGCAGAATGGGCAAACACACAACCTAACTCTATGCTATCTATAAGACTCACTTGAGATCCGAAGGTACTATCAAGTGGAAAGGGGAGGATAGAAAAAGAGATTCCAAGCAGTAGTCACCAGGAGAGAGCAGAGGTGGCCATATTAATATCAATTGATTTTATTTATTTACTCATTCATTTATTCATTTATTTATAAAGATTTATTTATTTACTTGAGAGAGTGTGCACAAGTGTGAGCATGAGGGCAGCGGCAGAGGGAGAGGAAAAGAGCATCTTAAGCAGACTCCATGCCGAATGCAGAGCCCAACACAGGACTCCGTCTCACCACCCTGCAATCATGACCCTGAGATCACGTCCTGAGCTGAAACCGAGAGTCAGTAGCTTAACTGACTAAGCCATTCAGGCACCCCAAAAGAGGATTTATGTAATAAGAATAGGCTCAAAACAGCACAAAGCTCTAATAATTATAAACATGTATGGCATCTAATGAAGACTGTCAAAATATATGAAGCAAACACCAATAGAATTGAAGGGAGAAGTGGATAGTTATACAATAATAGTTGGAGACTTCAATACCGCACTCACGATAATGGATAGAACCAGACAGAAGGTAAGCAAGGAAAGAGAGGACTTAAAACAATAAACCAACTGGAGCTAACAGACACACAGAACACTATCCAACAGCCAAAGCACACACATTAGTAAGCCCACAGCAGAGATAGGAAAAAGCCACACAAATGGTTGTTCCCCATTGTATGTGTGACAGAGAAAGAGAATACCCTTCTTTATCTTACCATTAGATCTGATACAAAGCCATCTTTGCTTGGAAGAATATTCATGCACAGCTATCCCCTCTGTGGACAGATTTGCCTGAAAGCAAGCTGTAAGAGCTAGTGCCCCTCAGGGAAGGCTGTGCTCAGCAGGAGAGTTGCAAGCCTGTATTTGTCCAGTTCAAGCTCCTTGTCACACTTTCCTTGATAGGAAGACACCTCTAAGTGGCCCTTCAGAAGCATTTTGCCCAGAAAGAAATACAAAGGCAAGGGAATCATAGAAGAGAATGCCCCTTTCACTTGGTGTTTGTGCAAGGAAACAGTGGGGTGGGTAGATTATGTGTGTGAACTTCTGTGATTGACAACCCAATGCAGAGCACAAGGGCTCAATGGGTCATCAGGGGATCTGTGGGGCCCCAGGAGTGGGTGACTTTGACCCAGTTTGGCTCTGGCTCTGGGAAGCAAGTATTCCGTGCCCCCAGAAACAGCAGGTTCCCTAGGTGACCGGGGCTTGCTATTCAGGAAACATTTGCAGCGTGGGGCTTCATGGCCAGGCCGTTTCTTCTGCTGAAAGGATCTTTTTTAAGAAATGAGAACCACAGGGAAACTGCTTCCAAGTACCCTTGAGGAGCTTCAAAGTGACTCAGAAGAAAGGCCTCAGGGAGTCAGAAAGCATGAAGGTCAAATCCTAGGTCTACCTATCAACTGCCCTATGACTCGAGATGCTTGATTTCCTCCTGGCCCTAAGTTTGTTTCAGTGGGCCTGGGACAGGATTGGGAATCTATATTTTTAACCAGCCCCATATGTGACTCATACTAGAAACCTGGTATGAGCCTCTTTCCTATAAGCCGTATTGGCTCGTGTTTGTTACGCATGGACCCTGGAGACAGACTGTCTGGGTTACTTCCAGCTCCACCAGCTTGGGATTTGTGTATCCTTGGGCAAGTTATTTCACCTCCCTGTCTCAATTTCCCCATTTGTACAATGGGGAGAATAGTAGTACCTGTCTTACGGGGTTATTGTGAAGACCAAGTATGCTAATTGTGGAAAGCCTTTAGCATGGAGCCAGTTACAGCAAACACTGTGTGTTCCTCCTAATATTCCAGAGCCACAGACCATTATCCACAAGTCCAAAATTTAAACAAATTCTAAAAATCAAAAAGTTTTTCCTCGGGATGCCTGGGTGGCTTGGTTGGTTAAGCGTCTGCCTTGGTTCAGCTCAGGTCATGATCCCAGGGATCGAGCCCCACCATCAGGCTCCCTGCTCAGCGAGGAGCCTGCTTCTCCCTCTGCCTGCCATCCCCCCTGTTCCTGTGCTCATGCACGCTCTCTCTGCCAGGTAAATCTTAAAACAGTTTTCCCCTGAAGTTTGGCACAAATCAATGTGGCAGCGAAACCTGATCTGAACTGATGGGAGGCTACTGATAGTCTTTATCCCTCATTCTGTGCATTAAAATTTAATTGAATAAATAGCGACACATTTGTTTATGGAATGCTGCCTCACAGCCCCAGTAGGTATTACATGATATACTGTGTATTTGTGTATTTCCTAAAAATCTGAAATACTCTCAACCTCAAAACACAGGGGTTGTTGAGAAGGGAACTCGCAGCTACAGCTCATTATCTTTCCTTGGCCAGAGACAACGTGGGATAACCAGACAATGTGGGAAAACTCGCCCTCTGGTGGTTGCAGTGGAGAACCACACCACAGGAGGGCCAGAGGAGAAGGAAAAGCCTCATCAGAGACTCATCCTCTGGCCCACAATTCAGAAGAAAAATTCTTTTTAGAGGACATTTCTTAATGTCTTCGAGGGCTGCTGTATGGGCAGAGAAGACATCACTTCAGTCAAAAAAATTAATATTCAATTTACTGAAGTAATAAAAACATTACATCAGCTTTTTATTTTTTTATTTTTAAAGATTTTATTTATTTATTTGACAGAGAGAAATCACAAGTATGCAGAGAGGCAGGCAGAGAGAGAGAGAGGAGGAAGCAGGCTCCCTGCCGAGCAGAGAGCCCGATGCGGGACTCAATCCCAGGACCCTGAGATCATGACCTGAGCCGAAGGCAGCGGCTTAACCACTGAGCCACCCAGGCGCCCTACATCAGCTTTTTAAAGTTCGGTTTCTAGATCTTATATTTATAAAGCTAACAAATGTTAATTACTTTTAATTAGGGGAAATTTGAATATCCAATTTATAAACAAACTCCTTTAAACATTTACTATTGCATTTTTGTATTTAATATATTCGATTTCCTTTTCAGAGTACTTTAATTATCTGGCCAACCAAACTCAAACAAAATACTATTAAAAGTTCCTATAGTATATATATAGTTTCCAATATCATATAGAGAGAAATGATTGCAATTTAAAACTGATTACTAAGTCTAAATTGATTACTCACTCACGTACTCCAGACTGGAATCACAAATTATCTTCCCCAAGTTAATTTTTAAGTTGCTTTATCAGTTTGCTGAGATTTCCTAGTACCAAAGGGAATCTGGGCCAGGATGCAGATGGATTGTGGATCTGCTAGCCGACTAGAATACTCTGTTCAATATCCATTACTTTTCAGTGCTTTCATTCTGTTAACCTCTGCTCTCAGACTCCCTCTTCTTACCTAATAGAATGCAAATGCAAAGCCTTTCAACACATCTTTCCCTTTGTACCTACCACACCACCTTTATGCCTGTGGTCAGCAACTCTTTCCGTAAAAGGCCGGTCAATACTTTGCACTTTGTGAGCTCTTTGGTGCACCTACTTAACTGTTTGCCATCGTGAAAGGAGTCTTAGACATCACATAAGTAAGTGTGCCTGTGTATAAAACTTCATTCATGGACACTGAAATTTGAATTTCATGTCATTTTCATGTGTCACAAAATAGCAGTCACAGTTTAAAAAGACATTTAAAAATGTGAAAACCGTTCTTTAGCTTGTGAGCTGTACTACCACAGGCAGTGGGCCAGGTTTGGCTCACTTACTGACCCCTGCTCTAACTGAGTTTTGCACGCAGTTAGCAGGTTAAGTACTGATGTCAATTCTTGTTCTATGCTCTTTGAAAACTCACACATTTCTCTGAAATTTTTCCTCATTCTAAGTTATTTGGCAGCTAAGACTTTGTCCAGGGAGCACTCTGGAGCGGTTACACCACACTGAGCCCACACAGGGATGTCCACACTTTTGTTGAACTGTCCGGGTCTGTGTATTACCTTCACTGGGGTTTATCAGTGAAATAACGGTTTTGTGTAGACAGGTAAAATACTGTTTCTTTGTCAATTTCTTTTCCTTTGCTAACCCAGGAGTTTTAAACTTTACTATCTGGTCTAAGATGTTCCTAAATAGAGCCAATAGATTTAAAAAACTTTTCTCAATTGATGAAATTAAAGTCTGATTTTTTGGGGGAGAGGTGTCCTTGAACTCTCATTAAAATTCTTTTTTTTTAATTAAAATTCTTTAACTTTGCAATAAAACTTACAAAATAGTAGCAAGTACATTACAAATAACCTTTTCCTAGCCTGTCTGGGAATGAGCCATTTTCCTGATGACACATCACCCCCCAATATTTGAGTCCTTATTTCCTCCAAGCAAGGACACTCTATAGACAACAGTTCAGTTGTTAACATCAGGAAAGCAACAGAAGTTCCTACCACCTAGTCCTTGGCCTCCTTTCAGGTTTCACCAGTTGTCCCAGTAATGTTTACAGTAAAAATGATCCAGTTCAGTTTATTTAATTGTTTTATTAGTCTCTGCAGTTTTTTGGTCATTCTTTGACTTTGGTGACCTTGGCACTTTGGAAGCCTGACTATAGGCCAGTAATTTTGTAAAACGATTTGGATTTGTCTGATGCTTCCTCATGATTACATTCAGGTTTTACATCTTTGGCAGAAATATCACAGAGGGATGCTGTTCCTTTTCAATGCATTCCAGGGGTGGAGGATTGAAATGGGAGGTGAGCATCTTCCCATTACTGATTTTTTTTTTTTAAGATTTTATTTATTTATTTGACAGAGAGCTCACAAGTAGACAGAAATGCAGATAGAGGGAGAACAGGCTCCCCGCTGCGCAGACAGCCCGATGGGGGCCTCTATCAAAGGACCCTGAGATCATGACCCGAGCGGAAGGCAGAGGCTTTAACCCACCGAGCCACCCAGGCGACCCCCATTACTGATTTTTATTTTGTTCAATTAAGGTGGTCTGCCAGCTTCTCTAGTTTAAAACTATTCCTTTCCCCCTTATACTATTTTATAGGAAGGTACTTCGAAACTATGTACATAGCCAATTCCTTATTTAACCATTCATTCATATCAGCATAAACTTACAGTTGCACTTTTATTAATGATTTATAAGCCCTTATTTTGATATCAGGTTGTCTCAGATTTGCCCAGCGTAAATTCCTTTAAAGCTGGCTTCTGTGTCCTTTTGACGTGCTCCCATCACTTTTTAACTACCTTCCTTCTTTCTGGCTCAACGTGTACTTTTCCTGCCCAGCCATGGAATCAGCCCTTTCTCCGAACAGTCCTGGTTCCTTTAAGTGGAGAATGTAATGCCTGAATCTGGATGCTAGATGTGTACATTTTATCAGGGGAATGAGACTGCTGCAAGGCTCATTTAGTTGACAGAGCTAGGGAGTGTTTGTGCATGCACACACACGTGATTTTTCCCACCATAAGAAGCAACTTTTTATAATCTTAAAAGTCATCAAAGAGACTCCTGAGACAGTTAAAGTTTAAATCTCTAATTAAGCAATATGAAGTTTATCTTAAATTTGGATTTATGTGCATGGATAAAGCCTCCCAGCATTAAAAACACTCATTTTACCAGTCTGTACAGAAATCAACAACATCGTCTGGGACCAATTTAACAAAACAGAAAAGGTATTACTTTTGAGTATTATTAATAGATATATTGTTACATCCGAAAACAGGGGACAACTCCAGAGTTGGATATAGTTGTGGGAGGGGGTGAAGCTTTCCTAATTTTGGAGACATTCTTTTTTTTTCTTTTCTTTTCTTTTTTTTTTTTTAAGATTTATTTATTTGAGAGCAAGCAAGCAAGCAGTGGGGAGTGGCAGAGGGAGAGGGAGAGAATCTCAAGAAGACTCCATGGTAAGCACAGAACCCAACGTGGGGCTCGATCTCATGACCCTGAGATCATGACCTGAGCTGAAACCAAGAGTCAGCCGCTTAACTGACTGAGCTATCCAGGCACCCTGGAGACAATCTTTAAGGAAAAGAATTAGGTGCGGGGTCTTGAAGGGGGACTATGCAAGTGAGGGGCCCTGAAGTTTCAGATTTTTCTTTTTTAGATTTTATTTTTAAGTAATCTCCACACCCAACACAAGGCTCAAACTCCCAACCCAGAGATTAAGAACTGCACACTCCACCTACTGAGCCGGCCAGGTTCCTTGCAGATTTGTTTCTTGAAGAAATTCTGAGTGCAAGTGCTTTGGCACAGAGCAGGCACACACAACTTAAGGTACTCCTGAAAAACTCTGCATCCAGCCTGTTCCTCTCTGTACTAGGTCCTCAGCACATCTCTGTTAGAGACTGCTGGCTGACCTCTGACTCATCCCACCCTAGAAAACAAGTTCTAATGACGTTCTGCTGTTCAGGCAAGAATGACACAGAATCCCAATAAGGTCTTATCATTTTAATTGACTTTAATGATTATTGCTCATCTGCAAGGATTAATATTGCATTCATTAAAAATCATTCAATACAAAATAAACTTGTTCTTCCCGAGTTGCTCTCCACACGCTCCCTCTGATGCCAGACATTTTCCCACACTGCCCTTTGTTACATGGCTTGACAGAGATGGAGCCCTTACCTATTATTCCTATGGACACAGTAATAGATTGGGAGCAGGGGGCAGGCCAGAGGGCAGCAGGACCTGAGCCCCCTGCCTCCAGCAGAGCTGATGTCATGGATACCACTGTTGGCCAGGTTACTGCCCCTCCAGGATGGGGTATTCTGATTGGCTGGTTCAATGCCCTGGGAAAAAGGGCTTGAACCCTTAGCATCTACAGAGAAGAAAGCATGGTCACACTGAAAAGAAGTGGGAAGGGGCAGGGGAGGGGAGAACCGGGAGAGGAAAAGGAAAAATGTTTTGGCAAGACTCTGCTAGAAGGCCGCAGAGTAAAAGCTTTCCTTTCTTATGTTTTTATGTCTGTCTCTCTGATCAACGGCAACAGAGAAATGAACATTGTTAGTACCTAGCACTAATGCCTGACCCAACTTTGAAGGATCACCATCTAGAACAAGTTGAAGATTTAGAATCCTGGATAATTATATACTTAAAGCTCGTGAGCATAAAGCTCATCGGACCATGCAGAAATGCTGGTAAGCAGGGTGCATGGCATGGGAATACATACCTCTCCAATCTTTGAGGGCCTTTCTAGGGATTCTTTCCGAGCGTGAGCCAGGACGCACTGATTACATTCTTTGCCCCTTAAGATCTTGGTTCATAAACTTTTTGTGACGTGTCAATTAAAAGAGGTACCACTTCTGTAAAACTAACGTTATACAAGGGGCCTAAAGTCCCAGACCAGTTATATGGAACTACATTTCCCTCACTCTGGCCCAATTTATCCTTTCCCTCCCATCCACATCTACCTCCCTTTAAATATTTTAGGTTGCAGAAGCACAGCTGACCAGAAATTTGCTCTTAAAGGATAAATCCTAAAGATAGAGCTCAGTGTTTTAGACTGAGTAATGGCTCAAGAAATTTGCCTTCAGCACAAGCTGTATGGGGCAGAGCTGACAGAATTTGCCTTTATGGCCCCAGTTCATTGAAGCTATAAACTAAGGGCTAGAAACAGAGGGACTTATCAGAGTTTGAGGCCAGCTTTTCTCCAGACTCAACTCTGCACTCTCAGCTCCAAAGGTTCAAAAGAGAAACTGGGAATGACTAATCACCCAAGCAGTTCCTCAGAGTTAACACTCAACATTTATCTTACCTTTTTTTTTTTCTTTCTCTCTCTCTCTCTCTTTTTTTTTTGTACAACGAAATCAATGCCAGGGGACAAAATTAAACTTAATAGAGTGCAGTCTGGTTAAAAACTTGAAAAAATGAGAAGGTCTGGTGGGAGTGGAGGAAGGGTTGTACTAAATCCAAGTGGACCAACTGGATCGTAACAGTACACATCTCTGAACCAGACACACCGCCTGCACACAGGAAACAGGGCTTGGAACACCTGGAGAAATGAGCATGCGCCACCTAACATCTAACCTACCTGGCTAGTGGGTGTCAACCCTGCTCCTCTGACAAAGTGAAAGAGCACTGATTTCAGCAGCTAAGAAATGGGCTCTTTTAAGGCAATTTAGACATTGCAGATTGTTCAACAAAGAAGGTACCTTAGCATTTCCTGTTAATAAGGTACCCAATTAAGACTAAAGTCCCCAGAAATGGGAAAGAAAGAATCACCTTTCTGGGCTGGGAGAGTAAAATCCTTCTTTAGTGACTAGGGTGAGGAACCTTGAACCTCAGTTTCATCTAAAGAGCCATGAAGCAAGTTCCTGTGTGGTCTGCAGAACTTGGACAATGAGATGAAGAAAACGAAAATGAAATTACAGAAAAAAAAAAAATCAACAGGAAAGGAATAAGAAGAAAATAAACGTTATCTTAAAAAATATTTCTTTTAGAGTTGTGTGGTACACGTGGACTGGTCCTTGGTAATATGGTCCATTAGTATCTGTAAAAGAAGAGACTGTTTAGTTAGCACTTGGGTCTTCCACATGAGAGATCCAAGAGAAAAATCAGAAACAGAGGGTCCCTCCCGGCCCCGGCGGGATCCCTACAGCCATTCCTCATGGATCATTCTTCCCTCTGCTTCCATGGGGTTTCTGGCAATGCCATCTCTGGTTTCATTTCCTGCTCCCTGATAATATAAGCCAGTGGTTTTTAACCCTGACTATACATTAATCCAGGGAGCTTTTACAAAATAAGTCTGGGCCCCATGCCAGACCAACTGTATTAGAATCTCTGGGGGGTGAGGCCAAGCTTCCTGCTTCAAAATTCTCGAAAACCCTCACCCCTTACATCTACTACTAGATATACAATTTCTCTGCTACCATGTTAGTCTGGAGCAGAGTTCTGGTACTCTTCAAAATCAGGCACACCACTTTATTTAAGAAAGCTGGCTAACATGCTTTGTTTAATATTGGGTAAAAGAACATCTCACTTGTTTTCCCCCAAGTTACCTGTAATAATTGGGTTTGAATGGCCCATTTTTGTTGAGTCCCAGATATTTTGCTTGGTCATCTGTCAGCTCTGTCAGGTGGGCATCAAATGATGGCAGGTGCAAGCTGGCAACGTACTCATCTAGGAAGAACACAGTGGCAGGGGAGCTCACTCCGTTTCAATCTGCCTCTCAGGGCACACCCTCCCCCTATTTTCATCTGAAGCTTTTTGAGGAGGACAAGGAATGGAATCACTGTGAAAGCACCTGTAACTTGAAATATTTGCTTAAAGAACCCTCAAAGTTGCCTTTCTGGCAGGGTACTTCTCTCTGTATATCCAGAATGCATTTGGAAAGCCATTTGCTAGGGTGACAAAATGGGGTAGACTTGTACCTCCCCATCCTTCCCTGGCAAAGCTTTAGGCTTTACCCCAGTGGCTAACATGCTACATATGACTCTCACCTTCCTGTAGCAACTTCCTTAACTGAGTTACATTCAAACTATGAAACAAAGTAGATACCAATAGCTCAAAAGTGCTTTGTATCATTACAATTTCTTTAGAGTAATACCCATAAAGGTCTCAAATCTTAGGATCACTGATTTCTAAGGCAGCTGATGCAAACTGATTACTCTTCCATAGATAAAACTTCCCAGGCTTTACTTTTATGAATACGAATTAAAGAAAAAAAAATCTGAGATAAGCTGGTTGGAGGAGATGAGAGTGAGAAGTCTTTCACCTTTAAAGAAGGGGTAAGGGGCTGACCAGTTATAGATGGGAGGTGGGTGCCACTATTCCAGAAGGGCAAAGAACCAGAAAGGATGTAGTATGCCACATGAACACAACACAGCTGTCCCCCAGATTATCAGGAGGTTCCATATTTACAGAAGATGGATGATAAAACCTAGATTTGTTTCTGTTTCTCTCATCTTGGTCACAGGCTATAGTCACTGGTGGTGGGAAGTTCACTGAACTCCATATGGCTACTAAGAATAAGAACATCTACCTTAAACCACTATGCTAAGCACTTTTACTCATTAGCTCTAATTCTTACTACAATCCTACAATAGTATGTAACTATTACTCTCACATTATTGATAAAGATATTGAGGAGATTAGAATTGGTCCTGACGCCCAGAAACCATGAAATGCTAGGATGCAGATTAGAACTCTGACTCTAAATCCAATACTTTCATTTTACCAAACCATGCAAACATCTGGGGCTCGGTACAGGCTCCTACTGTTTCTCACTCACCCATTTTCTTAGGAAGCAGGTATACATCTTGTTTGTATCGTCCCTCAGGTGCATTATACAGCTCTATCAGTGCCAAAGCCTAAGTTGGGAAAAGAGGGTCAGAAGACACAAAAACACTTCTTAGGGACCTAAAAATAAAACTCAATCTAACAGGGTCTTGGGGTAAGTACTACAGTGATCTATCATGATGACAGTACCCAGGACTTGGCCTGCAGTAACCACCACCACACATCATAAGAGGATTTGCTGCTGTTTTTGTTTAGTTCCTAATAAAAGAACAGACTAAATACAACTAGGCTGGAACCCTACCTTCTCAACTAACATAGCCAACTCAAAGGGGCACAGACACTGACTCTGCCTGAGGACTCTTTTCTACGCTTGAGAAAGCCCATCTTGGCCCCCTGTGGCCTGAAACAGGTTGAAAAGAACACAGCACGGCACACTCTCATTGAACTCTGACTTAGGTCTGGTTCCACTAATCTCAGGGCAAGAGAGGCAGGCATTTGGCCACATACCTGTGTTGTAGCTGTGATGGACAGAACAAAGGTGGGAACTGTGGAGCAGCTCAGGTTGAGAAGACGACCCTGAAAAGGTAAGAGAGCCCCAGGTGAGCTGTGCTCCCCCTCCGTCTGATTCCAGTATCATACAAGTGAAGCAGAGCAGGACAGGACTCAGTCGGTACAGAAAGAATTACAGTTCCACATCAGGCTTCTAGATTTTATCTTATTTCCCATAAGCCCGTGTGAGCATGACAAGCGGAAGCAGCCCCGGGAGTCAGGAAATAGTGTAGTACTTGGTAAAAGGTAGATCTTTTTTTGAGTGGTTCTATTTTAGGGACCAGAAAGTGTAAGGACTAGATCTCTATCCAGAGATGAAATTCAGGAAAACCTGGGCCCAGTGCTTTCTCCCTATCTCCCCTCCTCCGCCATGGATCTAACGACATTGCCCTCCCGTGTGTGTACCTCTGCCAGGAGGACAACGCGTTTGCCATCTGGCCAGATGACATGGTCCACCTGAGAGCGCACGCGCTCCCATGTCAGCTCTGGAGTGCGCAGGCTGGTCTGAAAGGAAGATGGCACAGTTGACGGCGGCGACAGTGGAAAGGAGGGGAAGAAGGCCTTGCAGCAAATCAATGAGGGAAACCTTACCACATCAATTTCTGTGTTGGAGTGCCCCATATTGCATACGATACAGCTGTTTTTCATGCGGTCCAAATGCTCCCGTGTCACTACATTCTTATTTCCTAAAGGTAAAGGAGAGCAGCCAAAGAAAGATGCTGGGGGACAAAGGTACCTGGCTTCCAGTGAGGACATGGGAAAAGAGGACGCCTGCTGCACTGAAGGGAATGCATCCTTTATGAGAAACGAGTACACTGCATAACAGCTTTTTACACTCAGTGATCTGGTTTTAAGATTCAACAGTATAAATCACCTTCAAGAAAAAAGGCTCTTGGTTCTGGAAACATATTAAGGTTCCGATAGCTTATTCTGGTTCTGAGACTTTTATACCGAGCACAGGTCTCACCTACTTTATCTGAAAGACCACTTTCAAGATTTGGCCTCAGAGCTACCAGTCCTCCATGTACACCAAAGCACTGATACTTACCCGTGCAAGTTATTACGACATCAACTTGCCGGATGACTTCATTTAGCTTTACCACCCTGAAACCATCCATGCTGGAAGGAAAGGAAGGAACACAATGAGCAAAGCAAGGAGGCAGGGGCACAGAGGCTGGTCACAAAATGAGACCAGCGAAATTCCCTTCTGAAGTCGGGTCCAGTGCTATCTCACGGGTAAGTGACAAGCTGTTCTAAGCTACACACTGGCCTCTGTGGACTCCCTGATATTCCAATCAGGAAGGGAAAATGCCAAGAAGCTCTAGGAGTGCCCTGGGCTTACAGTGGAGGGAAGAGCCATCCTCCTAGCTTTCTCTTCCTTTAGAGAGATTTCTGCAAGGAATGATTAATATAATCAATCATAAACTCTCAGAAACACTAAAAGTACCAGGAATGAATCTAACAGTATTACCACCCTGTTCTTACCAGGCCTGCAGAGCACAGATGGGGTCGATTTCTGTGATGTAGACAATTGCTCCAAGGGCCTTGAGAGCAGCACAGCAGCCCTTTCCCACCTGCAGAGCATAAGAAAGAAGTAGGGGTGTCAGGTCATTTAAGGTATGGGTAGGGGGTATGTGGCTAGTCGGGAGATGGGAATTAACCTCCCTGAAATCACCAATGCTCTAGTGAGCCCTTGCAGGGATGCTCCAAGCCAGGCAGAGCATAAACAGATCCAGATTATGCTGTGACCCTCAGCCAGAGAGATGATCTGACATTCATATTTCACAGCAAGGGCTGGGGCTCGGAATAGTGAAAGAAACTGGGAGATCGAATAAGTGTTACCATGAGGAAAACAAGACCAAGGAAGAGCAACTGTAACCTCTCATAGCTTATTCCAGAAAAACCTGATTAACTCTCATTTAAGATGCATCGAACTGAAGGACAGCCCAGCAGTTCCAGAACCTCCATGGGTCACTGATGACAACAGTCTCCTTCACCTAGTCTAGTTCAGGGATCATCAACTATGTACCACTTCGAGTCCCACCCTTCACTCCAGTCCCGGGTCACTTGGGTGGCTAAAATGCCACATGTTCACTTGAAGTCAGTCTCATGAAAGGTAACTGTTATCATGGTGGAGGGTGGGGCGGGGCTGCCAACAGGCCGTTCCACAAGACAGTGTGGTTGAGATCTGAAAACTCTATGGATTTTGTACATCTCTATTCATAATTCTGAATAAAGCACTTCTGCTACTGAGATACATTATCTCGAAGCGTTTTTAACCCTGTGTCAGTGACCACACTGACAGCATGGATTGCCTTCACTCCACATTTCTAGAAAGTCTATGAAAAGACACTGAGACCCAGCTATTTACCTCACCATAGCCACACACCACCACTTGTTTCCCACCAAACATCACATCTGTGGTCCTCTTCAGGCTGTGGAAAACAGATAAGGGCTCAACTTAAACATTATTAGCCCAGACACAGTCCCTCTGCACAAAAGCAAAAGTGTGAGGCAACGCCCCATGAGAACTCCAGCTGGAAGCTGGCTGGGCCCAGTATGACACGAACCCCTCTAACGAACCTTTAACACCAAAGGAAGACAACGGGAAGACCATGGGAGAAGACCAGGAGTAGTATTAGAATAACACTGCGACCCAACCCAAACCTGTCCCCTAGGAGTCTGAATATCTATACATTTCAACCTACCCATCCAGAATGGACTCTCGGCAGCAGTACAAGTTATCAAACTTCTGTTTGGTAACAGAGTCATTGACATTCATGGCCGGAACACAGAGCTTCCCAGCTTTGGAGAGCTGATACAGCCTAAAGGGAAAAGAAGCCACAAAAACAAACAAAACCGAAATTACTACACAGCAAAATCTGCCTAATTCTCTTCGAGCTCCATGCTTCCCGCCCCCCACCAGCTGTATTTATTGCCCAAGGATATCAGTAAGCAAGAGCATTTCCTTGTCCTCACCTCTTTTCATTTTCTCTCCCCCTGGGCCCCCCGCCCTTTTCTTGGAAGGGGAAAAAACCCCCTTTCAACAGAAGAAATTGACTTCTCTTCCATAAAAGGGGATATATTTCCTTAGACCAGCATTTTCTTGATAAAAAAACAAACAAACATGCCTACTTCTGATAAACAAAGATTATCAATGACTCTGATTCAGTTGCCTATGTGTGCTTGTGTGAGCGTGTGCAGTGTGCACACAACGGAGAAACACTCTTCCAGAAAGAGATCTTTTAGGGTTTTTGACAAGCCAAGAATACTCTGCCCAGTTTTACTTTTTGTAGTGTGTATAATATTTAATTTTACAATAGGATTTTTTTTCATATTTCAAATATAAAATTTTAATACAATATTGAATACAGTTTTCCAGATACATTCATTCCCTATACCTCCCAACACTGGTTGAGACTCACAGTGGAATAAGTGAGAAAGAAAAATGTGTGAACTAGAACCTGAAATAACTGCCATTTAGGATCTCCTGGATTCTTCAGAAGTAAAAACAGAGAAGTTTTATCTAATGAAGGTACTCCCATTTAGTTACACGTCTGAAACATAGCCCTCAAGCCTAATGGAGACCAGGAGAGTTTGCTGAGGCAGGGACACAAGGGGCAGCTACTCCAGAATCTGTTACCTGTGAACACCAGTCACGCTCTCTTCCACAATGCCTCGGATCTTCTTAAACACGTTTGGATACTTCTTATAAACCCAGTGGGTTAAGTCTCCCCCATCATCCAGGATCTACAGAACAGCCAGAAGACTTCTATGGGCATTCAGGCTGCTAGAGCTGGGGGGAACTTTGAACCCACTTTCTGTTCTAGTAAGAGAGCCCTGTATGTTTTGGAGGAGCACTCCTCAGAGCTCCTTAGAACAGGTTTAGACAGTGGAAACACAGTCAAATCTGTTGGTGTAGAATGGTTAAAAGGATTCCTAAGTTTGTTCTTGGCTATAGTGAAGAGTACTAGGCTAATCACAGACTCGTTTTTAGTCTAGAGTCTTGAAACATATAGCTCTGTGGGATGCAAAGGCGAGCTGGGGCAGGAAGGAAAGAAACCAGAATTCTACTCCAAAGAGGAACCACATTATTTCTTTCTATTTCATTCTGCTGTGTTTGAGCCACAAGTGTTCACTTTAGTTTTACCCTTCCCCCACCTTTCCATTCAGTACTCAGACCCATTCTGAATAGGTACTGAGCTAAACACTCTGACAACAAAGTAAGTGTATCAGAACATACATCCAAAACATATTTAGGGAACCATGCTTTGAGGGAAAAAAGGAAACAAATCTATGGTCAAAGTGTGGGATGAATATACATCATTACCATGTTAGCTTGCCAACCATCCATGTTCACACAGCGGTCAATACACCACCAGAAGTCATCTTCTGACTCGCCCTTCCAGGCAAACACGGCAACTCCTGTGGGGATGGGAACAAATCAGCTCATTCCTCCTCTGGGAGTCTGCTATACCAATACCACTTTCTGAGATCCATGTGAAGAGGAAAAGGGCTACAGGAACTATGTTGGACAGGAAACAACTCTGAAAGGGCAAAAAGTCAAAATGGCACCTGTGGTTCAGAAGTCGGTAACAAATTTAAGAGATTTTTGTTTTTTTAGAAGTATTTTGGAACCTTAAATTGTTACTCTCTTTCGTCAGTTTTATACTTGGAACTCTTAACAACCTAAGGAGATAAAGTGAAATGGGATCATAATAAAGTTGTTCACTAGAACATTATTTGTATTAGCAAGAATCTTGGAACAACCTAAATGGTCAACATGAGTAAAACAATGAAGAAAAATCATGTGGCCGTATGATTATTACAAATGATGCTTTCAAGAAGTTTTCAGGGACATGGAAAACTTCTTCTGAAAGTGTTATGTTTTAGGTTATAAATTATATATTGAGACTTATTTATTTCTGTAAAAAGTGAATAGAAAAAAGGAAAAATGTGTAAAATATTATCCCTGTGCAGTAGGATTATTATTATTATTTGGAAATTCCTAAATTTTCTGTAATGAACACCAGAAAAGAACAAGAAAATCAAGAGCATTATAAAGTTGCTCTCTGAGGATCCCAGGGAGATGGTAAGTCCTTTAAGAAACCTCACAACGATTTTCTTCTGAACATTTTTACAGTAAAAACTGTTTCAAGCTGAGCTGAACTTATAAGTAGTCCATATAGTTTCAATACAATATGGAACACCAAATTATCTAATGAGCTACTAGTACTAAAGGCACTTCTTACTTGTGTGCCCTCAAAAGCGATGAGCCTTTGGTGAAAAGAGATCAGCTGAACTCCTATACCTCACACAGTTTAACATTCCTCCTTGTTCACTTACCATTAGAATTAAGCATCTCCCCATATAATTAAGATTCTTTTCAAAGGTCATTCTTTATGATCATATCAGGGATATGGACCTTCCTTTTATTACCCATCTTCTTCCTGTTGCTATTCTTATTACCCTCCAAAGTTTTATAGCCTCTAGACAAACACGTAACCATAAAGATAGTTTTGATACGTAAATATTTTACTTAAATAATTATTTTGAAGCACAGTTGGTGAAAAAGGCTAAACCTACCAGCCTCGGCCAGGGCCGCAGCCACTTCGTTCTGAGTGGAATAGATGTTGCAAGCAGACCAGCGGCACTGAGCCCCCAGGGCACAGAGTGTCTCAATCAACACCTGCGTAGACATACGGGAGGACGGAGTCAGAGAGAGGAGGGCCGGGTGGAAGCAGCACACAAGGGGACCATGCCCGCAACTCTGCAGCAACTAGTGCTACACTGGGAAGTTGTAACAGGGTATGGTCCAGTGAGGGAGCCTACTGCTATCTAACTTTACCCCAAAGATGTGTTCCTAAAAGTCTTCCTAACAGTCATATTTTTGCAGATCTAGCTCTCCCTGAGTCAGGTCTGTAAACATACGTTGTAACTATACACAGAGTGGAAAACCCCATTACTGTGTAACAGGAGGTCCCACCTAATAGTCATTAGCATTTGGAGATTGGATAGACAGGGAAGGAAAAGCAAATTTTAAAAAAAGTTTATTTTTCCCCCTCATCAGAAGTCCCTCTTTAGTCTCCCAGCAAACTCACCGCTGTCTGGGCTGTGATGTGTGTACAGCCCACTATTTTAGCACCAGCCAAGGGCTTCTCCCCCTGAGCACGTTTCCTGAGTGAAATCAGAGCAGACATGTCTGTGAAAGAACAGAGGATTTGAGCTAGGTCTGCACTAGCAGTATTACCAATTTCTGCCCCAGCAACATCTAGGGGTGGTCTAGATCTGTTGAGATATTGCAAGATAAGGTAGAAACACCAAATAAATTTCCATGATGACTGGCAGCTTCAACAGCAGAAAGACAGCTGAGGAGTTGTTATCCAACTGCTTGGAAATTTCTGTCTTCCTGCAGAGGACTGAACAGAGAATGAATTCTCACATCTGGTCAAAATGGAGAGTGAGTCTCATCATTCACTTGGGAGGAGGGAAGTTGTTATGGCATGGGCTAAAGGACTCCTAATCATCAAACCAGGAAGGATATCTTCACCCTCAGCAGAAGAGCACTTGTTTTTTTCTATGCATCCTAACCCCATTCTGTCAGTCTGTTTGGTTTTGTACTTACCCCCAGCAGAGAGCACACCTTTAGTGTGAAAGTAACAAGAGTAAAAAGACCTTATCAGGAGTGGGGTGGGTGGGGAAAACCAAGATTTAACGGACTGTCAGTCACTTTCACTTTTGCTCCAGCAGAGGGTGCTAAGGACCAAAGACCAAAGAGACATTGGTTACCACATCCTTAGCTGAAAACCCTCCCACATCTGCTGCTTCTGGAAAATGTGGGTCTCTGAGATTGGCAGCTGTGGTAGAATCCCGCAGAACTAACCACCATGTAGTGATCCAGGACTTGCTGAGTCCACAAGGAGATCTCCGAATATGGTGTCATGGGGGAGGAAAACAGAAACTGCTCTGTGTAATTACTACGTGCTGAGAACAGGAAGCAAGGAGAACAAGAACCCTGGGGCTCAAGCTGCACGCAGAGAGATCTGCTTATGCAAGAGCCCAGAATGTTGAATTTTTCAAGGTGACTTTCAAGTGTCAAGTTGTTTGTGGATCCTGATGACCAGCAAGTGGGTTGCTTCTGGTCCCCTACCCACTCCCTTTCTTTTTTTTTTTTTAAAGATTTTATTTATTTATCAGAGAGAGAGAGGGGGAGAGAGTGAGCACAGGCAGACAGAATGGCAGAAGCAGGCTCCCTGCTGAGCAAGGAGCCCGATGAGGGACTCGATCCCAGGACGCTGGGATCATGACCTGAGCCGAAGGCAGCTGCTTAACCAACTGAGCCACCCAGGCGTCCCCCCACTCCCTTTCTTTACCTTGCTCTGCAATCTCAATCTCCCGGCGTCCAAATTCTGCCTGCTTGATGTTCTTCACACAGAAATTGCTGCTGCCCTTGGAGTTGGTCTGCTGTTTCTCTCGGGGGGAAACCTCATCATCAGAGCTATCTGTGTAGGACGCAGCTAGAGCCAGGAGAGAAAAAAACAAGGACAGAAAATCCTCAATGGCCCTAACTCCACAAAGTGTACTCCCCCAAGGACTCTCATTTAAGTTAAGCAGACTCAGAACTGGAGCCACCTTTTACACTACTCTCAGGTCTCCCTCCTCAGAGTCTAATGGATGAATGACATTGTTGTGGATCTCTCAGTGCTGGAACCCTTTCTTTCACCCTGATGATACCCTACCCTTAGTCCCTGTAACGGGAAGCTACAGAGCCCACTCCTGCACCAGCTCTACGGATCCCAGCCAATAGGGGCACTGGGTCCCAATGTGGATTGGAACAAGACATGGCGAAGATGGAAGAACACTTTAGGGCATGTAAGGAACTCCACTGCTGTAGAACACTGGTTCTACATCTACAGCATTCATCAGAATCATATGGAAGGTTTGTTAAAATACAAACGGCTAGGCCCCACCTCCAGAGGTTCCCAATCAGCAGATCTCGGGTGGCACCCAAGAATTAGCATTTCTAACAAGTCCCCAGCTGTTGCTGCTGTTGTTCAGAAGACTGCACTCTGAGAACTAGTAACACGGATGACAGTGCTAAGAGAATCTTATAAGGGATTTTACACTAGGCTGTGCTCAAGGAATACAAAGATGGAAAGAAACAACTCAAAAGGTGAGTGAGTAGCTCTGGTTCTACTGCCAGCCCTGAGATCACTCAGTATGTTCAACTTTAAAAAAACCAGCTTCACATAAAGGCTAAAAATGTCCTTTCAGATAGATGTGTAGGGGGACACAGAGTAAACACTCCCCTACTCTCAAATCACTTCTTTCCTCTCTGAATCAATGAGTGGTTCCCAATCTGTCTCTGCCAGTGTATCAGGTCTCTCTCACTGTCTTCCACACACTGCTAGCCAACACAAATACTCCCAAAGGTATCTGTCTCACCAGACAAATGAACTAGATCACAAAATTAAAAAAAAAAAATGCTCTGATAAGCTCCTGTTAATGCATGGACATCAAGATTTTTGAGAACTTTGCTATAGCTTTCTTCACTCCCTCCTTCCATCTTCCTCTTAGAGCCCAGCTTTTCACAATGAATTCTCTCTTTGCTGGAATCGGTCTGCTTATCACTCCTACTCTTTCGTATCTGTCACTTCAAAACACCTTTTATTTTTGACAGCCATTATGTTTTGAACCTCTTGCACACATGCCACAGTGACTGAATATTCATTTATTTCAATACTTAACCCTGTAGACCACCATTTCCTCTTATCTGCTTATCTTATCCAAGCTGGGTTATCAGTGGCACAGGGCAGAAGACACTTTTTTAAAAAATGCATTTACTTTTAAAAACAAAACCAAAACAAAAACAATCCTTTCCCCTCAAGTCCAGTCCTTAATGTTAATAACACCATATAAACAGTATTCTGGCAAAGTCATTTATGGAATGGCAAATATCTTTGCTGAAACTAATAGCAATCTATGACCTTGGGCAAGCCTCTTAAACTCTTAAATGTTTCTTCAGTTGAACAATGGGGGTGGGGTTATATCAGACACCCCTGTGGATCTTCCAGTGTCTACTCTGCTAGTACTCAAATTATAACTTCTACATCCCAAACCACGCTAACTTTCCAGTACTCCATGTAAAGTTGAGGACACAATTAAAAAAAGAATAAAAAAAAAAGCCTACTTATATAGGATCAAATTAGGAGAGGACTAAAAAGAAACAGAGCTGGAGCCACATTATCATACTTGAACCTCTCCTACTCCAGAGGTGAACAGGGGAGGGCACTTCAACATAAAGGGTAACCTAGCTAATAAAAAGGAGCTTATTTTAAAATACTCACTCTTCTTGTTACCAATCAAGCAGTCTTAGAGCCAAGAAAGAAAAAGACAGGTGGCAGGGTATATCTTAAACAACAGAGTTGGAAATTATGCTTCCAAAGTACACCTCTTTTTCAAGGCCAGTTCGATCAGCCAAAATAGAATTGATTTTCTCCCTTTGTGATGTGGGTGGAGAAACGTGGGAATGGGAACTGGCCCAGCACTACCAAGCAGGCACTGGCCACAGACCACACGCAGAGACAGCCAGGGGAAGAGAAATCTCCGGATGACAAAAGCCTCCCCAGCTACAAGCCTGACTGGGGACATTCCCATTGCCCAAGTGCTAATTATCAGCTCTCGGCACAAAGATGGGAAGTACTTTCAGATTCTAGATAAGTAAAGTGCAGTGGGCAGAGAACGAGCTTAAGACTCTGGAACTGGGAAGGGAGATCAGTATGGACATAAGTTCACACCTACCTGAACTGTAGCTGTCCGTGGAAGACTGGGAGATGGAGCGAGACAAAGATCGGCGGCCTGTCTTGGTGGGGAATTTGGTGAACTCCTGCATGTCATCAGCAAACTGGATCTGCTGTAAGAGGAAGACGAACAGTTGAAAATTTACAACAGGAATTCTAGGAAATGTTCCATTTTTTAAGGCCATGTATTTCCTTCCCTAAAACCCAATGTTACTACATAGTTCCTACAAGCCAGCAATTCTCAGACTAGAGTGAGGGTGGGCGGAAGTTATTGCTGACTCCTCCCCAAATGCCAATTACTGCTTCTTTCCAATTGTTGTAGAATTTTGGGGTGGGGGGGAGCTCAAGACTGAACTTTTTTAAGCATCTGTCCAAATTTCACAAATCTTTCTTCTTACATTCCATGAAGTCTTCTTTCTTCTTACAAACTTGACAGGCTCTTTACCCTTCCTCCCAACTCTACCAAAAAAATACACAATCTCATAGTGCTTCTGCTTTTTTTTTTCCCCCAAAGGATTCTCTTGAAGCACATTCTCATCCTGAAATTAGCAATGGTCCTGTTGTTTGAAGAAAATTATGGAGTTGCCTTGAAATGGTGATAGGCACTGGGGTGCCAAGTCAGAGTCCAATGATAGTTATACTTCACAAAGCCATGCAGTATGCCCAGAACTTTCCACATCCAATAAAATACTGGCATACAATAAAGCATGCGAAATTCAAAAAAATATATGCACTCCACAGTAAAATCTAACTAATTAGGACAAATCTGAAGCAGAAAATAAATGACTTGGTAAAATCTCTATTAAAAACTTCATTAAATGAAATACACCAGAAGTAGGTAATTGTATGAAGGATACTTGGAAAATGGGCTTTAATAAATGGCAAATACCTTATAATTAATGTAACTCAGAAATTTAATGGATGCTTCTAAAATGTATGAAAACATTTTCTTCTATTAAATGGTTTAAACCTTCCTCCTGAATGCTGATAAACCCTTTAAAATACAAAATAAACTTCAGCCTCCTGCAAAACAGAACAGTTTGAGACTATGAATTGAGATTCTCCTCACAATCTGACTAAATCTGAAAAGGTTCCCATGGAGAATTCATTAAGCTAAGTCTTTAGCAGATAACTCGGGAAATATAAAAGCTATTACAGATTAAAATCTTCTCCCCATAATGCTAGCAACATGGTTATAGCCACTCTGAAGCCAGAACAGTAAACTGCTTGTTTGTTACAGCGGCAGTATAAGAATCAGGCGTAAAAGTGCAACACAGAAAAAGAACTCAGTAAATAAAAAGCATTCAGTCTAAACAACATACACGACACCAGAACTTGATTAACAAGTATCTTTATACATCCTAAGCAGCTTTTTTAGTTTAGTTGCTAAAACTTAAATAATTTAAATGCCAAAAGCACAGTGCCTTTCAAAACAACCAACCAACCAACCAACCCACCCCACTCTTTGGGAGCACCTGTGTGGCACATTTGGTTAAGCAACCAACTCTTGCTTTTGGCTCAGGTTGTGATCTCAGGGTCATGAGATAGAGCCCTGGGTCCATGCTCAGCATGGAGTCTGCTTAAGTTTCTCTCTCCCTCTGCCCCTCCCACCACATGCACTCTTTCTCTCAAATAAATAAATCTAAAAACAAAACAACAAACCCACTCGTTGAAGTGGCCACAGGTCAGCATGTGCCCTTCAAGAGCGGATTTCCCACTGCATGTTCACATGACTTCTGCAGTCAGCAAAGCCAGTTTTACTGAAGAGATTTATCCAGGACCAAGGTAATGACTTTCAAAACCAACATGCAGTTCTTTTGGTGGGAGAAAAAATACAGTCAAGAGACCATCAATGCTTTTTAACAACCTGCAGAGGCAGCCCTTCCTCCATCAGCCTCCTTGTTCCTGGCATAGGCAGTCTAGTCGGAAGCTACTCTTTTCTTTTGGCTGTTATGATTCCCTCCCCTGTTCATCTTTTTTCAAAAGGCTCTGGGCACATTCCCAGACACCACCTACCTGGTGGTGGCGGGGGTGGGGGAGGGAAATGCAGTAACATTCGCAGTTTCTTAAATAAAAAAAAAAAGGAGAGAGCGGGAGAGAGAGGTGGCTGTGGCAAGATAGAAATGTTTCTGCAGCAACCTAAGAACTGATTTAATAGTCGTAATCCTACCTTGTATTAACAAAGCTCATCAGTAGTCTACAGCTTAGCAAAATCTTTCCCATCTAAAAATATTAGGCTGTGTTGCAAGCAGCTTAGTGATCAGTGCAGTGCCCCATCTCTCAAATAATGAATATGTCCATATTTGAAGTGGGCAGACTGTTCATTCAAGCCATGGCATGGATGGGTGGCTGTCTATTCTTGGAGCTCTCTGATATTTTCATTGCTTACAGATAAGGTGGTCCAGCTATACGAAGATGCCTGATCACCGTGTCCTTCCCCCCCCCCCCCCCCCCCCCCCCCCCGCCCCAACTGCGTGCTGAGGAGAACCCAGATCACAACTTATGCTCTGCCAGTGCCCACCAGGCCTGCTTGCTCCAGGGCCGCCTGACAGCCTGCAGCTCTGTTTTTCTTTTGAAATATGGCCTGGAGCTGTTCACCTTCACATTGTAAACAAAGACACTGCAGTCAAGAGCAGGGTTTGAATATTACCTGTTTTTCCCTCTAGTGAAACCAGATCTCAGCAACAGCCCTCTAAGTTGGGATGGCTTCACCCCACTTACAAAAATATGATCATTTAGGTAAAAACAAAATCTGAAGATGGCTGCAAAGCTGTTCTGTTTACATTACTTCCTATTATCATCATTTCTTCCCATCATAATTAAGTCTCCACTGGTGTACCTCAGTGCTTCTTCAAAGCTGTTATCTTTAAGGAAGGCTAGTTCTAAATAGGATGTGGAATGGGAAAGGGAGAGGGAAAAAGAGATAAGGTAGCTGGAACTTCAAAAAGTATCTGAAAATCAAAAAGTCCTATGTTAAAGAACTATTTTGTGTTTGAATACTCACCATCCCATAAACAGACTTATCCACACCAAGCATGCCAGTGTTTCATTCTTGAACTAATATTACAACTGAAAAAAGTTAGAAGGTCAGATTGACCCATTCTCCAAATAGCACATCCAAATACAGAAGTCTATTTGGCGTGCCTTAAAAACTCAATTAAGTATCAGGCCAATTCAATGTGCTATTTTAAAGCACCCATTCGAAGGGCTCAGTGGGTACAATGGTTGACTCTCTTCCATGTGACAATGAAAAGGATGAAAAGAAGCTTTCCAAAGAATCTGGGATCTGGTGCACCCACCACCTGGTGGGTAAGTGTGGTGACAAGTGAGCTGAAAGAACTGCTGTTTATAATTTATGAAGAAAAAGGGATCACAGGCAACCCAAAACAGTTATCAGCCTCCAGGGAAGACAAACTGTTTAATACTATTCATTCGATTTATCCCAACTGGTTTTTACCATCAGAAGCTGAAAAGTTTACTTCCACAAACACATGTTCTACCTACCCAGATGTTAAATAATAGCTTAGCCACACTTCCTTCCCAGGTCCCACCCAATCTTGCTGTCTAGCTCCTGAATCCCCAAGAACTGAAAGCCATCAGAATTGCACTATGTATAGCCAAGGGATGATGATCAGGATAATACTCATGGAGTGTTACATTCTTTTAGTTAACACATTTGGGAGGCACCGACTAAGTACGCAGCGCTATCCCAGGGAAGATCTATGAAAGGAAATAAGGGCCCTTACAGTCCATAGATTTCGTCTACTGAGAGGGTAACCGTAACACAAATGGCCATCATAGAATTTTACTGCTTCTTGAGGAAGAGCCTAGATATTGCAGTCTAACAGTCTTATCTGGATATTGTTCAGCTTAGGGCTCCAAAATTCAGAGGTTAGGCCAGACATCTTAAGAATCTTGTGATATCACATGCTATCTAGCAGCTTTTAATTTCCTCAGAAAGGTTTCCTCCTAAGGGTGAAGGATAGACTCAAAGGTAAATAGCAATCATTAGGAAAACAAACCATTAAGAAAGCACAGCTTAGAAGTGAGTAGAGGGACTGGTCTATCTTTCTGCTGGGGAGTATGTGAAGGGCCAGTATCCCCCCTTCTGGTACACGACTGATCTTCTGAGGCATTCCCAAATTTACATGATCTGTCCCACTGTCTCCTCCAGCATACTGTATGTGCAGAATTTTCTGCATATTTCTCAGCTAATACTTAGCAACTGAGCAAAAAGATGACTATCAGAAGGTAGAAATTTTAATAAGGTCAATTACTAAGGTGTTGTAACACCTTCCAGGATTCCTACATCTTTTCTAATCCCTCTTCCACACATCTTCTGGCTAATAGATTCCTTCTTCTATAGAATCTACTCTCATCTGCTCTCTTTTCAAAGGGAAGGAAGAGGGTATGGCTATCAGCCTAAACAAAACAGGTGCAAGATCTTGCCTTGATACTTACCACTGATCAGTCTGATTCCATTTCGGATGAATCCAAAGAAATAGTTATCAATAAACACCAATACTTTGGTACAAGAACTATGTAAGTCTGCACATCTATCACACCCTCAATTAGGTAAAAGAAATTTCCCAAAGAAGAAGGGTATCCTCTTCC
This sequence comes from Mustela erminea, assembly GCF_009829155.1. Classification (NCBI taxonomy): domain Eukaryota; kingdom Metazoa; phylum Chordata; class Mammalia; order Carnivora; family Mustelidae; genus Mustela; species Mustela erminea. The sequence continues at coordinate 15,704,695 of NC_045623.1, forward strand.
CAACATGCTGCTCCTAGGTACACCACCAGAAAATAATTTATCTCAAGGGACTCAATCTCAGGCCACTGAGTTGAATCCACAGCCTCCTTCAGTCACTTCTTCCACTCCCTAGTGCAGAAACCAGTCTTCTGAGACTCAGCAGGTTTTGGCTGCTCCCTGTCCTCCTTCCCTGTCTCAAGTTTCTTAAGTTCTCAGTTTCCCCAGATGGGGCCCGAGCTGGGTGGGGGGCGGGGGAGGGTGACGGCAAGATGACTAATCACAGCACATATCTCCCTCCACCACTCCACCTATCTCTGTCTCAAGGGTAACAGGATATAATATGCACATGCACATGCACGTGTACACACACACACTGCCAGAATACACTTCTGGAAGAAACAGTGTTTTCAAAAATGGGACTTAACTTGATCTTTCATCAATGCTGGTGGGAGGAAGGGGTGAGGCAACACCAGGGCTCACACTGCCGAGTCACTTAACCGGTGAGGAAGGAACATAAAGCTTGAAAACCTCTGCCAAAGAGCAGTCTTACCCTTATCAACTACTCCCCCACCCCCCACCCTTCTTATGAGACAATGTACCTCATGGATTTCTATTAGCTCCTATGTTGTATCCTACTCGTTATGTTGTATCCTACTCGTACAATGAGTAGGATACAACACATGTATTTTTAATATATACATTAAGTATAAATATAAATTGTGTGTGTGTATATATATTTTTATTTCTATTTTATTTTATTTTTTTTGTAGAGGTGACTGAAGAAATCTAGATTCCTGGAACATATCCATGACTTCAGTGATACATGTAAGTTCCCTTTCAACTCACTCTCCAACCCCACTGTCCCATTTTCCCAACTTTATTCTCATTTTCTACATGTAAACACTTCAAAAGAATAGTATAATAAACACCTGTATACCCTCCCTCTACACTGAATCCTCCCATTTCCACAAGTTTCTACCTCTGTATATATACACATGCATCCTTTCAAGTGATCCTGCCAAAAAAGATTGCAAACCTGAAAACTCACCAATCAATTCTTCAGAATGAATCTTCTAAGAATAAGGATATTCTCTTACAGAACCACAGTAACATTCTCATACTTTTAAGAATATTAACAAGCCTATATCATCCAGGCTGTGGTCAAACTTCTCCAATTATCTCAAGAATACCTTTCATGAAGATATGGTATGTGCACAAGGGACTATTACATGGTCATAACAAAGAACGACACCTTGCCATCTGCAGCAACCACAGGGTATTATGCTAAGTGAAACGAGTCAGAGAAAGACAAATACCATACAATTTCACTCGTAAGTGGAATTTTTAAAAGCAAACAAGAAAAAAGAGACAGGGGCACCTGGGTGGCTCAGTGGGTTAAAGCCTCTGCCTTCGGCTCAGGTCATGATCCCAGGGTCCTGGAATCGAGCCCTGCATCGGGCTCTCTGCTCGGCAGGGAGCCTGCTTCCTCCTCTCTGGCTGCTTCTCTGCCTACTTGTGATCTCTGTCTTTCAAATAAATAAATAAAATCTTAAAAAAAAAAAGAGAGACAAAAAACACACTCTTAAGTACAGAGAACAAACTGGTGGTGGACAAGAGAAGTGGATGGGAGGAGAACAGGGAAATAAAGAAGATGAAGACTTCACTTGATGAGCACTGAGTAATGTATAGAACTGTTATATCACTGTACACCTGAAATTAATATAACACTGTGTTATTCACACTTGAGCAATTAAAGAAAAAAGAATCTTTCATAGTTATAGACCCAAATGCCTCCCCAACTCTTCCAGCCAGGATGGAATCAAGGTTCACTAAATGCATTTGGCTGTTAGGTTCCTTTAGTATCTGGTAATCTAGAACAGCTCTCCTGCTTTTATTTTATTCCCCTCTGCAGTATTTTTTTCCTGGAAGAGTACAGGCCAGTTGCCTTATGGAATCTCCCTTATTCTGAATTTTTCAGATTAGTTCTTTCCTGTAAATTGGAAGTTCAGTTTTGAAGTTTGACTTGGAAGAGATTAAAATTTTGGCAAGAATATTTCATAGCTAACATTGTATACTTTGCATCGTATCAGGCAGCACATAACATCAGGTTGTGCCATGATCAGTGACACCAAGCTGAACCCTGGGTTAAAGTGAGACCATCAGTCTCTGAAAGGTATATTTTCTCCTTTGCAAGTAAAGGTTAAATTGTGGGGTGTTATTTTTCAGCCTGTGAATATCCTGTTCCCTAGTGACTTTACCATCTGTTCATAATCCTTGCCTGAACCAATTATATTGGGGGGGGGGGGGTTGTTACAGAATCATGGTTTTTTCCCTATCATTCTTTGCACATACATTAACTGGCATTACTTTTGTAAAGAAAAGTTTTTCTTCTCCTTCTTTTACTTTTTTCTTTACTTGTCATTCATATTTTTATTTATCCAATCTGTTACACTAAATTATACAATGAGTACACTCAATGCTCCAGTTGTCCCAAACTGGGCCAGTGGGAGTCTACTTCAAGCTGACTCTTCTGTTTAAGCGCTTCCTTCCTTTCTGGCATAAGATACACTAGATTCACCTTGTTCTTTCTCTGCTTCAGACCTGGAATCATCCATTTCTCCAAGAAGCCCATATTTCTTTCAGTGAGGAATGTTATATTGAAACTAGTTTCTGAGTATATAAATTGAGCTAGTTGTTATTAGAGGTGTCAGTGCTAGTAAGTTCTTTTATGGGACAGAGAAATCTTTTTGTTTACTCATGAGTTTATATTGATATTTCCATTTCAAATTTAACATTGTCTTTTTAAAACTTTTAATTTTCCTATTTGTATTTCTTTCCTCTTATGATGACAGTCTTGGTCTCTAACAGCAATCATACACTTACTTGTTTTATTCTGTAATACATCTAAAACAATTTCAAAATCTTAAGAGTAATATTACTAACAACATGCTACACAGTAAAGTATCAATATTTCACTGAAGTTCTTTTTGTCTTTAGAAAATACCTCAAAGGATGATTCAAGTATGATTTCCTAGGTGATTATATAATCAATTTGATATGTAGTTATTCATTTGTTTCTATTAACAAGCAATTATAAGGTTTCCTTTTTTCTCTTTAATTTTTTGATATTTTATGAAACACACATCTCAAAGTTTTAAAGGTATAGTCAGAGATGTCTCTCTGCCATTTCCAACTCCACCCCCCTCCCCCATCACCATTTTCATTGGTTTCTGGTTTATGTTCATTTCTGGAGATTGAAAAAAAGTATATATTTATACTCTTATTTTCCTTTTCTTACCCAAAAGGCAAAACGCTAAAATATTCTGCACCTTGGTTTTTTTGTTTGTTTTTTCCACTTAGGAAATCACTTTGAATTGGTTCAGAGTATAAGAATCAGTAATTCTTCTTCTTTTTTTTTAAATTAAGGTTTATTTATTTATTTATTTATTTATTTAAAAGAATTTTTTTTGACAGACAGAGATCACATTTAGGCAGAGAGGCAGGCAGAGTGAGAGGAGGAAGCAGGCTCCCCACTGAGCAGAGAGCCCGATGTGGGGATCAATCCCAGGACCCTGGGATCATGACCTGAGCTGAAGGCAGAGGCTTTAACCCACTGAGCCACCCAGGTGCCCCAAGAATCAGTAATTCTTAAATGCTGGGAAGGACTGCAGGTTACTACTATTCACCTTATATGTTTTTAATAAAAAGTCATTAACCTAAAGTCAACCTTGACTTTAAATAGAGCTCAAAGAAATTAAACTGGCAAACCTCACTGCATGGTATGCTGGGGTATTCTTTAAGATGAAAATTTGTCAAATGCTTATAAATAGGTAAAGCTGTACACATCAAATGAATTTTTATGCAAAGAAAAGTTAATAACAAATGCAAGCAATCTATCAATGGACAGATCTAGAAGGAAGATGGAGTTTCTGACATTTTGGAAGGTGGCCACACAGACTGAGTAAATGCCATCTGTATAATTTCTTAGCCTGCCAAGAAGGAGCAAGATTGGAGATGTATAAAAACAATTCTTCCTTCCTTGATCTGGAAGTTTAGCTTACATGAAAGTGAAAACCAACTACATCTGAAAATTCAAAGCCTCTACACATACTTGTTTGAGTGACTGAGTGCCACCTGTAAGTCAGAGCAACTTTGAGGAAAGCTATATCCACTGAGAGGTGCAAGACATGCAAATCCTTGCCAAACAGTTTACAGCAGAACAACTACAAGCAGTTCCATAAAAGCAGTAGCTGAGTTTACCTAGATGTGCTATCTAAACTCGAGACAAACACCCAGCCAAGGTTAGTAAGACAGAAACCCTATCAGTTTTTTAGTTACTATCCATTGCTTCCCATAAAGTATAGGCTCAAGGGAGCAAAAAGTCATCAAAACTCAACATTAAATAAAGATATTAAAGCCCTAATACTGAACAGTGACTATGTAGTAACAGGTATTGTATCCAAATGTGGGTGGGTTAACAGGACCTTTCAGAACCACTCCGTAGACACATAGTTTCAATTTCAAAAAACAAGGTAAAATCACTTTTTAAAGATTCAGCTGCAGGTGGCTTTAGCTTCCACAGCTGTTAACAAAACAGAAAATATTAAACTTCTAGGAGACTAGAGACACAAGGACAAGAATGTGACCAACGGTTACATCAAAAATATAACTATATTTTTCATTCTAGAGCAGTAATGTTTGCCAACTCTTCCTGGCTTTCTAACTTGAGATGTGTACGTTCATTTTTTGATAAAAGTCTCAGGATGAAATCATGACCTCAGATAAACCTGTAAGAAAGAAAATGGTGAAAAGAATTGTTGGCTGTAATGTCTCTGGGGCTATTTAAAAATAAGTACTACCCAGATACCTGGGTAGCTCAGTTGGTTAACTGTCTGACTAGATTCGGGCTCAGGTCGTGACCTCAGGGATCAGACCCTACATTGGCTCTCTGCTGGCTGTGGAGGCTGCTTAAGATTCTCTTGCTCTCCCCCCTCCTTTCCCCGCCACCCCATGCACTCGCTCAGTCTCTCTCTCTCTCAAAACAAACAAACAAAAAACAAAAAGCAAACAAAAAGCAAACCAAAAACTCCAAACACACCAAAAAAACCCCAAAACAAAACTACCTATTTGCTCCAGAATGAATACAGGATAATCCCCTCACTCTATTTCCCAGGCCAGAATACAAAAGTGGAGCTTTCCTGACCCATGACTTTCTTAACGGTCATTTTCTAATGAGTAAAGTGGATAGACGCACAAGGATAAACTCTTGCTTTATGTTGTATCGCAAACTAAAAGTCAAAATCAAATCTGCTATAGGAGGAGTTACTCAGCACGTTTTATCAGTAAGTAACAATGCCAGAACATCACTGATCTCAGTATTTTTCAAACCATTTTTGTTCAAATGTTGGCATACAAAGAACAAGTAAAACCACCTGTAAGCATCACATCAGGACTTTTACTTACTGCTGATCACAAATTTGAAATCCACATTTAAACCAGTATTGTAAAAACAAAGGTCCTGTGAATGCCTGTGTTCTTTTTAAAAATATTTTTATTTTATTTATTTGCAGAGAGACAGAAGATAGAAAGCATGAGTAGGGAGAGTGGCAGGTTTCCTGCTGAGAAAGGACCTGGGATCATGACCTGAGCCAAAGGCAGAGGCTTAACCAACTAAGCCACTCTGGCATCACCTGAATGCCTAGATTTCAATGACGTTCTAGTTTAAGCACTCTGCTTCAACATCAGTGGCCCACAGATATGACTTCTTTATAGAGGATTCCTTACAGAGGATCTGTATTTTCAAAATATTTTAGAATCTTTGAGTGCAGGATTTACTCTTCACAGATGAAAAAAAAGAAAAGGGGTGGGGATTAAGTGACTTGCTGAAGGCAAATTTGCTAACAATGCTGAGATTTTTTAAAAAAAAGGAAAAAGCAAGGGAGACAAAAATCCCTACAGGTCCAGTACTATTATCCTTCTTTTGGAATAGGCTGGAATAGCAGCTTTCCCCTGTATTTTCAAGAAGTCAGTTACAGAATAGTCTACTATTGCACAGAAGCTCTCTGAGCTTCCAGATGAGCACTTGTGAATCTAGGGATGGAAAAAAATTCTTTCTGTTCCAAAGTCTACATTGATTTTGGGAGAAGTACAATGATGCAAAGAAATATATTAAAGTTGCCAACGAATTGCCTTGAGGAGTATGGTTCCTTGGGCTGGAAAGGGTGAGGACAGAGTAAGAGACCAAACATTGTGGAAGCAAAAAGTTCTGTGCTGGCATGTATGTCCACTGTCTTCTGGTGGCAGAATGGGGAGGAGGAGAATGCACAGGCAATCTAACCCTGACCACTAGGATGAGAGAAATGACCCCAAAATGTCTTATAGGCATCAAGAGCAATGTAGAAATTTCATCTGTATTTATTATACAAGGAGATTTTCAAATTTGGTATGGTTAAAGCCAACCAATGATTTTTTTTTTCATCATCCGGGAAACCTGCTATTTTCATAAGAAATGACCATACTTGAGGGGCGCCAGGGTGGCCCAGTGGGTTAAGCCTCTGCCTTCAGCTCAGGTCTTGATCTCAGGGTCCTGGGATCGAGCCCCACATCGGGCTCTCTGCTCTGCAGGGTGCCTGCTTCTCCTTCTCTGCCTGCTGCTCTGCCTACTTGTGATCTGTCTCTCTCTGTCAAATAAATAAATAAACTCTTAAAAAAAGAAAAAAAGACCATACTTTAAAACATGCAACAGAAAATACATTTTAAATGTGTTTTTTAAGGCAACTTATTTATGTTGTGCACAATGGGAACGTGGGCGTTTTACCTCTCACACACAGCACAATTAGAGTATATGTCCTTAAACTGAGAACTCCACCAGGTCCCTTTCTCACCTGTGGTGTGGTATTCAAAAAATCTACTCCAAGTCACCTTGCATCTTCTTATGTGTCTGAAAGATCTGGCATATTTATAGATCTTTCTGTAAATCTTTCAGATTTTTCCAATACAAAACAAGTTCTCTGACTTTACAACTAAAAAATAGTGTTTTTTTTTTTAAAGATTTTATTTATTTATTTGACAGACAGAGATCACAAGTAGGCAGAGAGGCAGGCAGAGAGAGAGGAGGAAGCAGGCTCCCTGCTGAGCAGAGAGCCCGATGTGGGACTCGATCCCAGGACCCTGAGATCATGACCTGAGCCGAAGGCAGCGGCTTAACCCACTGAGCCACCCAGGCGCCCTAAAAAATAGTTCTTATATGGTTATTAATTTTATTGAAGTGTTCTGGATTTAAGCAATATGATTATTGAATTTTGATTTCATATCTATGGTAGGTATTTAAACTACTCATTTAATGAATGAAGAAAACATTCTGGCTATATGGTTTAGGATAATTTTTCCAAAAACTGAGTAGCAGGTTTTAACTATATAGCTTACATGCTGAATAGAACCTTAAACAGTCCCAGAAGTGAGGTCTGAAATTCCTCTGATCATTCAAAGGGCTTTTTTAAAAATAGAAAATAAATTGGTGGTATGATTCTATTCCCCTAGATTAGGGAGATTTGGTTTTTAATGGATCATTGAGCAAACATCGAGACATCCATATATTAACAGCAGGTTGGAAGGTTTCATAGCAGATCAGCTTTTCCATATGCTGGACAAACTGGAGCAGTTACAACTGAATCATCTAGAGCCTCCAGTCTCCTTTGGCGGGGGACTGTGGGGTCTGTTCTTTAATGGGCTCTGAATGTACAGCAGTTTGGCTTAGAAGGCCTTGAATACAGCACTTTCTCAGTGTGGGTCTGGAAAGTTCCCCTTAGATCTCTGGAAAGAGAAACAAGAATTCCCTGTAAAGATCACCCTTCAAGAGGTCTTGATCTGTAGTTATGCTAATGATCAGATTCCAGGGAGGTCAAGGTAGAACTGGCACAGGGCTCTGGGTGCTCACTGTGCTCCAACCTCTATTTTGGCTGTGTCCTTTCTACAAAATTCTTTTCCCAGTGTCCCAAATGAAATTTCATTCATACTTCTGCAGTATATGTTATACATGGTACTAACTCTAAGGCAGGGTTTAGCCATTCATTCAAGTCAAACACCCAGTCTCCCAAGGACAGAGACATATTAATATTGGTATACATAAAGCAAAGCTTGGTCTGCTCTCCCCTTTTTATCCTGAGTTCTGTTTGGTAATAAAGGAATAGTGGCAGACCCTTATGGAGTAAAAAAGAATCTTCTTTTTCCTTTTTTTTTTTTTTTGGCGTGGGTCTCAAACCTACTCCCTTTGGCTTAAGGCTACCTGGCTTGCCAGCTCAAACACCTTTCTGGGTTCCACCCTACCTTGTTTCCTCTCATCTCTCTCCAGTCTTTTTGCTCCTTGGCTATTTCCTCAGCCCCTCATCAATCAGCTCCTTCTGTGAGGCTGTATGCTGAAGCCAGAATTTCGCTAAAACGTCCTCTCATGATCTTTACAATTTTACTACACTCTTAGTCTAGGAATTGATAATATAAATTATCATGTTAAGAAAATTCTCATCTTCTGACCCAACTTTTAATCCACTGAGTCCAAGAGGCTCAGTCAACCAGAAATCAAGAGGTGGGAATGGGAACAGTGTCAAAATCATTCAAAGAGCGCAGACTCAAGAAATGCTATTGGTGTAGTGGAGGCTTAGAAATTCCTTGCACTTGCTTTTTTAGAGGCACCCTCAAGTTCTTTACAAATGGCCTTGGCTATGCATAAGAAGAAACTACAACCCAATGTGGCTAGGACAGAACAATCCCAAATATCCAACTCATGGCCTGGCCTGATCCTAACCACCAGGTTCTCAATTCTAGACAAGCATTCTAGGTTTTTAGCCTGGGTTTATGGATGGGCACCAGGTTGCCAACTCCCCTTATATGTGAATTGTCTCATATATACACATAATATTTACACTAAAATGTGTGTTTATTTTTCTGGAAGATAAACACAGTTCTGATAGGGCTCCAAACCCCAGATGGTTAAGAACCACTACACTTGACTTATGTGACCCGAATAATAACCTCTCAAGAATGTAAACTCCAGAGGATATGGATATTTGTCTTGTTCACTGTTGAATCCCAAGTGCCCAGCACAGGTCCTCAGATATAACAGTAGATGCTCAACCCTGAGCTGATTGAGCTGAATGATTTCTGGTCACAGTCTATGCTGAATATTTTGGAAAAGAAGAGTAACCTTAGGCTATTTTCAGGACCTCTCACATGGGGCACAAGATTTTTCCTCAGTGCCAAAGTCATTCAAGGTAGGTGGGAGCTACATTACCATCCCAGTATCAGATTTCATAACAATTTTGGCCAGTCTTGCTAGATAATATAAAAGACTGGTTCTAAATATGGGATCTTTCAAGTTTAAGTGGTTTCAAAAAGCATATACTATCCTATTCTCCACTTGCTCCTATCCCTCAACTCTTACCTATTCTGAATAAGGAGATCTAGGTTAGGGTCCTGAAATGAATGTTTTGAAAAGCTCCCTAGGTGACTGATTTCTTCTGTTCCTTTCACTCCACGAGAAGTACTCATCGAAGACAATCTAAGCAGGATCCGAAAAAGCAAACCCAAGCACAGTGAGTTCACCAGGCTCTTAAAGCAACTGAAGGCACACAGGGAACAACCGGGTTAGACACAATTCGTTCAGAGATAAAACAAATACGGCAAAGGAAGAAGAAAATCTGCCTCTTTAATACTAACTCCATCTGTCAGGTACAGCCAATCCATTAAACAGATCTACAGGGTTTAGGAGAACATGACAAAGAGCTTGTCGTAGGAAGACAGACTGTATTTTTACAATGGCTTGGTCCAAAATCAGTAAGAATTGGCAAGGTGCTCTCATTCCAAACATGCCCAGTGTTCAGCTAATCCCCTCCCTGTGGAGTCAAAAAAGAATGTGCAGAATTCTGAACCCTCTATTCCTCAAATAGGAGGGGTTCCTTCTTCTGAATGCAAGGCTTGAAACTAATCTCATCAACTCTCCACTCCTAATTACAAACTAGGTAGACGAATGAGATACCTCCCAACGTGGGTGCTCTCCATCTAACCTTTATGATTTGTAAATATCCTTTACCCCATCTCACAAAAGTCATGCCTCAGCCAACCTCAATTTATTTTCAACTGGCAAATAAGAGCAGAAACCACCCCCAGAGTAATGTTTTCCCCGGGGAAATCCTGGGGAAGGGGTGCAATAAGGTCAGTGCCTCCAGCATGCGTTTTCCCTGGACTTACAATACAGCTTATTACATTTAGAACATCATGTTCCCAACCAGCTTGGTCTCTTTTCTGTTATAAATCTGAAGTAAACAGATTCTACAGCAGCTACAAGTCTGTTACCAAGGCCACTGTATTGATCAGTATAATTAACATTCACAATTCATCTAGTCCAGCATGACAAGCCAGCTGGGCTACTCTCCATAAGAACTGAACACTGGGAATCTTCATGTCTTGCGTGCTAAGAAGTCTGGTGGTCTGAAGCTGGGCCCTAAAACTTGTAGGAGACTACCTGGTCACCCACAGGAAACTAAATTAGTTACCAGAACAAACACACACATCTGTCTTCTTTACAAAGTGCCTATTTCTACCTCCCAAACTACAGAGGTCTGAAGGTCTCCCTTTCCCCTGAATCCTGCTTACATCACATACTTAGGGAAACAAAACACACAAAATCCTCAATGCCAACTAGAGCCTGATTCCTGGTTAGGACAAGCACTGGCCCAGTTCCCAGAAGACTGTAACTCTGAAGAAGGTGTCTTTCAAAGACAAGGGCATATAAAGCTTTTGAACATGGAGCTCAGCCATTGGTTCAGAAGAGGCAGCTAGCGTTGCAGAAGGAGAAGAATCAGAAGTTTGCCCACTGTTGTTTATTACTTTTAGGACTCCAACACAAACTCCAAAATGAAACCGTTCAACTCACTGCCGGCCCTCAAATCCCAAATATCCTAAGAGTAAGCCTCTGCTCCTTAAATCAAGAGCATGTGTAAACCAGAACACCACTTTCAACTTAGGGCAGTGTCCTTAATGCTAAGGGTTTAAAGCTTGGTGGGACATCAAATTACCTTCTCATTACATGTAAGGATATCCCTAAGCTTCTAGCCTACTGCCCTGTGGTTTAAAACTTGGTGGGACATCAAATTACCTTCCCATTACATGTAAGGATATCCCTAAGCTTCTAGCTTACTGCCCTCTGGTTCTTGGCTACTCAGCTAAGAAGCTGGAGGATTTGTATCTCAACAGCCTCCTCCCTTACCTCCTATTTCAGGCATTATAAAGAGATCTACTAGGCTGTTGGAAATTATCAATTTCTCACCTGCAGTTTTTGGTATTTCCATTATCACCCACATGAGGGGGATCGAGTTAAAAAAACAACCTTTTGCCAACTGAAAGGGACAGGGAGCCAAAGCAACCAAGTGAGTCCAACTCACTTTCTCCCAGTGATAATCATCTCACAATATTTTCCTCCATAAACAAGTACTGACAGTACTCCTATGCCAGGCATTGCTATACATAAATGTGAGATATGGTCCTTGCCCTCAGTATGCCTGGGTTACAGAAACCAAATGAAAATTCAGATTCAGGTATTAAGTCAGTCCTGAAAATAGTTTTGAGAAATACTACACTGAAATCAAACCTATTTTTGAGAGATACAGAGAAACAAGTTATTTTGTTTAGTTTTAATAGTGAGGCATGTGAGTTCCCTAAACACTCCTGAGAATCAGCTCTGAAGCTTTGGAGGCACCACGCTTCACATGAAGGGTAGAGGGTATGAGACAGTGTAAGAACCCCTGGAAGTTGCTGAAATGCTTGTTTCAGTATGCCTAAGTTCCTGAGTTGAACCCTCGAGGCACTGATAATGAGTCTCTTGGGAAGCTGAGGAGCATCCCAAAGAGGGGGCTGGCAAAGAACACCAACAACCTCGGCTTTGTTTCAAGGACAAACTGCAAGTTGGAAACAATCTCAGCAGTTTCTGCATCTGTAAAGAAAAGAGACACTACAGCTGAAAGACCTCCGCTTCTAAATCAGGGTTTTTAACCCAGGATCCACGAATGCGTTTCAGGAAGTATTGCAAGTCCTCTGAAACTTACACAAGTTTTTGTGTTGCTGAATCTTCCCAAAGAACTGTAATTTTCATAAGATTCTTAAAGGGATCTATGACTCAAAAGATTAAGAACCACTGTTCTAGAGTTTCTAATCCAGTGACTATCTCAGGAGCATCCCTCAAACTGGCAAAAGGGAAACCTATTTCAGTTCTCTAGTTTCCATACAGACTCACCTACTTACTGACCTCTCTCCTAAAAGGAGAAACAGAGATGAGGGTGTGCACTTTGAAAATTCAAGGCGAAGAGCTCTTTTCTACATCTCCAAAATAAAGCTAACCATCCTGAGAGCCCAAATAAATCTTTCTCAAGATCTTTGAGGAGGGAGGAGGCCAAAACAGGCAGAACAGAACCATGGTCCTACTTACTTATTCTAATAGGTCCCGTTTTTTGGTTTCAGGATCCTAAGATCATGATGAACACAAGCCATAGCCCCAGAACTCTGACTTGAGGTCAAGCCAGTCCTGGGGGAAAGGAATAAAGTAATTCCCATTATGTCTGTGGAAATCTGTGCCCCAAAGGTTCACCTTAATTAATAAGTACCACAAGAGCTGGAAACATTTACAAACAAAACAAGACAAAACCAAACCCAGAACTTCCAAAATCCTGACACTATTCAAACCACAGTGCAATGGACAGCTTCATTCAGGAGATGAAAATGAAACACGGTTACACTCATCTCCTCTGGGCCTTTAACCCCTCCCTCGCTCACTCACCAATTCCCCATCTAGCTCACACATTAGCGTTTTCCTTGGCACCTGGAACATACAGCATGCTCAGCGGGATTCCACTGACGCCACTGTGCACGCACACACTCTTCAAGAAAGAAGAGAAAGGGCTTTTTCTAGTTGGGCAGATTTTCAGATTTACAGAGAACTAAGCCTGAGGCAGGTCCAAGATGAACAGCATGGAACAGTGGGCAGTCCCAAGCCCTCCTGTTCAAGCCTTGTTCCACCACACAACTGAGTACCAGGTGTCCACTTTAGCAGGGAACTGGTTTGGGCTGGTGAAGGAGAACATTTTCAGCCCATTAAGCTCTACAGGTAAAGTACAGAGGCATGTCAGCTGAGGTACTGGGACTTCTGTGGCAAGAAAGCAGGAGCATGCTGGGCCAGTCCTACATTTGTGTTTCTTCAAGGTCTTTTCTTCCTCTCAACCACAGGATTCCAAATACTACCTCTTACCAGTGGTTCATTATGCTTTTTCACTTTGTGACCCGTTTGCATAGTAAATGATTAAGCCCCATTGTATATTGCTAAGTAGCACCAATCATTATACTCATTCTGAGATTAAGGCACCCGACTGAATCCTTTGGAAAAATTGAACAGAGATAGGAAAAAAATGAGACCAGTCTCAGTGTCAACAAAAGCACGGGTGTTCCACCCTAGTTCTGTAATTGCTTCAGAGCAAAGGCCACACACTTCTGCAGGAGAAAATCAGTTAAATGTAATTAGCAGCAGGCTGTTTAGAGCAAAGAGAAAGAGTACCTGAGGGAGGGAGTTGGAATACACAGGGATGGGATCTGATGGTGATTATATAAAAAGATAAAATCACACCTCCAAAGGGTCTTTGGAATTGTTTTATGTAATTCAGGGATTCTAGTTTGGGAAGACTCCCAGATGATTGCAGTTTGAGAAAATAAACTCCTGGACTCAGCTAGCCCACTGTCTGAAAGGCACCCACCTTCCACAGGTGCACTGTGTGATGTGAAGGGGGGGGGGAAGGGGTCAGGTAGAGCACGCCCCATTTCTATCACAAACTCTAGGTTCTCCCGTTGTCTGCGCACCTCTGAGAAGTCCACTATTTTAGTGTTCAATAGGTTTAAGTCCTACATAAAATAACATTGTTCTCGTGGAAAAATTTTTTCCTGTTGAAAAGACATTCCAACAGAAACATTGTTGTTTTGGCTCTTAATTTAAGACCATTTCAAAATTCCATATAAACCAGGGTACTTTTCAAAGTTTACAGAGGCAGTCACCACAGCATGGTGGGACAACAGATCTAAACCAGAACTGCACCAGGCAAAGGAAAAATATGGTCCCTCTAGTTATAAAGGAACAAAAGCGCTAAGTAAATTTACTAAATGCTAATCCCCTCAGCAATCCCGTAGTACTATCATTATTCCTCATTTTACAGATAAGAAAATGGAGGCTCCACAGATTCAGTCACTTGCCCAAAGTCACATGGTTTTTGGACGCTAGGGACCCAACTCCAAAAATCAAGTGCTTAATGTACATTGTACTTCTCAGTTTTAGGAACAAAAAGGGGAAGTTAAAGAGATCTTATGTAACAGCTAAGCAAGAGTGGGAGAGCAAGAGAACTACCTGAATGAGTCAAAGGGAAATATGGAATTGTAAGAAAAAAGGTGACCATACTTTTATGTGAAGTTTTAACTGCTTATATTCAAGATGCTGACATCGTTTACTGACAAGGGTAGGAAAGACAATTTGTGGTAAGAATCTTATTTACAGATCATAACTTCTTGAGGTGGCAGAGTAAATTTATGAAGTCGCAGGCAACTAGAAATCTACAAGATTCTATGTATCAAAATATCCTTATAAGTAACTTCACAAGAATACATAGGGAAACACACACTGGACCCAAATGATACCCCCCCCCCATAAAACAAAACATAACACGACTGTAATCTTGCCAGCAAGGGATCTAGACAATGAACAAATTATAAGATAAAAGTGTAAAGGAACTTAGAACAAAGTAATTTGGAAACTAGTGTCCAACAACCAAATAAGAAAGCGAGATAATCAGTATCTGTGGAGAAATCCAAACATGATCTTCTTACACCCTTGACTTCTGTCCCTAAAACAGCAGCTGTCCTGAAGAGAATCAAGAGATTCTAATAATGTAGAGAAGATAGGAAATATTCACCTATTAAACCTCTTCCTGGTGAATCCCAAGAAGTATTGGTGCAAATTCAGTAACACTGCACCAAGAATTAGCCATAACATAGCCCTGATGAGAAGAGGAGCAACCTGCATTCCACCCGACAGGTTAATAGCTAAGTAGGACTCACTAGGGCTCTACTTGCTCTCACTAGCTCACCCTTTTGATAAACTGAGGCTGCTATATGTGCTTTATTCAAAGAATATCCTACAAGCAAAAGTAGTAGTGTGTCTTCTCTTTTCCCCTACTGCTGGTGGTAAAAGTCTGTCTGCATAGATCTTAGGTTTAATGCCCAATGTATCACTCTGGAGAGTACCCCCCCCTTAAATATTCGGAAGTACAGAGTGTCCCCCCAGGAAACGTTTAGAAGTGCAGAGAATAGCAAATGCTCTGACAGGCTTCCAGAGAAGTCCATCTTCGGAAGTTTCATCAAGCTGGAGATTTGGGTTTACTCTTAGAAAAAAATAAAATCAACTCGATACAATGTCTACTTCCAAAGCCCAAGGACAGCTCTCACTCCTGCAATACAAAGTAGCAAAAAGAGGGATAAACACCCAGGATTATGGGAACTAGCAGGTTTATTTGGGTCTACCAGTAACTGCCAACATTAAACAAGGATCCTCTTTAGTTGAGGCACAATGTACACTACCCTTACAACTAAGGAACCCCTTTTCCAGGGCGCCTGGGTGGCTCAGTGGGTTGGGGCCTCTGCCTTTGGCTCGGGTCATGGTCCCAGGGTCCTGGCATGGAGCCCCTCATCCGGCTCTGTGCCTGGTGGGGGGCCTGCTTCCCTTCCTCTCTCTCTGCCTGCCTTTCTGCCTACTTGTGATCTCTGTCAAATAAATAAATAAAATCTTAAAAAAAAAAAAAAAAAAAGGAACCCCTTTTTCCACCCCAATTTTCCTGGCAATACAATCTGAAATCAACAGTAACAGTTATGAACAAGTCTTACCATGTGACTCATACTACAGCTGTTAATACTGTCCCATGAAAATCTCCTTTAGAACTCTGGGTCGGCCAAAGCTGTCTTCCCAGGTAAATGGTACATGTATTACCTCCCACATCTGTTAATGCAACTCCATTTATCATCTGACTCCTAGGAGGGAAGAGTTGCATGTGATGATCAGCCTCATCAATTGTCTTAGTCCTCAGGGTTAATATTTTTTCCCTTCCTTCTACACTTTTGACTTTTTCTTTTTTAAAGATTTATCTATTTATTTGAGACAGCGAGTGAGCGCATGGGTGGAGGGGAGAGGGAGAAGCAGGCTCCTCACTGAGCAGAGAGTGGATGCAGGACTTGATCACAGGACCCTGAGACTACCACCTGAACCAAAGGCAGAAGCTTAACCAAATGAACTACCCAGGCACCCCTGTTTTGACTTTCTATCTATATTGTATGTATCTTGTGTGACAAGCCATCTCAAATGCTCTCTAAAAAGATAGTAAGTATACCAACAGACTTTCTTAAAACCACTTTTGCAATCTTATCTCCTAACATGCATCTATCTCTACCTGTTCCAAATGAAAAGCATTCATTTGGTAGATGAGGAAACTGAGATACAGAACCTCACTTGCTTAAGGTAGCACCCATTTAGTTGACTTCCTGACACCTAGATCAAACCTTGAATCAAACCAACACGTTCCTATTAACTTCACAGTACTGTGGTAGACCCTGGGGCATACAAAACTAAGTTACAATTATCGTTGAAGAATCTCAATCTTTGCTCTTAAATGATGGACATCTACTCTGCCCCCAAAGTGAACAAAATTTCACCAGTTACACTGGAATCTGATCTAAGGACCATCAAGGTCACCCTAAAGTGACCTATAGCCTGACTGGCACCTCACTTTCTGAGGGGCCCTGGGGCTTGGAATGATCTAAGGATTACTTAGTCTATAGCCACATTGGCATCCTCACAGGGTAAGGCCGGCACCATCTGAAGAGGTCTTTTTCTTATATCACTCAGAACACACCACACTGCATTTTTTCTCTTTTCTCAAGCTTTCTCACATTATCCACACATGGCAGAGGTACAAAAGTTACTTAAGTCATAAGGTCCAATTCAGTTCTGAAAAAACGGATCACCTAGAACTTGCTATGTGACCTTGACCAGTCCTCAGTCAACTCATTAACTAAATAAATGCCTTTTATCATCACTAGGGGAAGGGTAATTAGTCATCATAAATCACTTTAATACAAAGTGCTGTGTAAATGCTAAACAAACCTCAGGCAGAGCAGGATTAATAAGAAACACGGGGGTACATTTACCAACAAATGGAAATTTATAATAGGGTCTTCCCACATTCCTGGCAGAGACTGCTCATTTCAGCTA
Source organism: Mustela erminea (assembly GCF_009829155.1). Lineage (NCBI taxonomy): Eukaryota > Metazoa > Chordata > Mammalia > Carnivora > Mustelidae > Mustela > Mustela erminea. The sequence continues at coordinate 15,722,015 of NC_045623.1, forward strand.
ATGCAATGAGTCTTTAAAATCATTAGCATTTGGCTTGACAATAGTATACATGAACAATATTCCTCCTGGGAAAAAAAGAGGAAAAGGAATATTTATTCTTAGTAGATGGTCCTACAGACTTCTCAATTACTAGTTAGCTAGGTGGGCAATTAATATTTGAATACCTACTACACGCTAGGTATAAAGCTAGGCACAATACATACACGGGTGAACAAGAGTCCCTGCCTTTATGTAGTTTACAATCTACAATACAAACTTTGCCTTACTAATAAGTAGCACTTGCAAGAATACGGTCTTACTAAAATTAAGGCACGTAAGAATAAAGATGCTTAATCCCTGAAGCTATTAGACAAAAGAGGATAGGCTAATGGGGAGAGAAGAGTTCAGGGAATTAGGGTACCAGGACCTTCCTCTAACTCATTGTAGGTATTACCCTTAAGCATTCTTAGAAAGGCTGTGCCTGTGATTCCAAATAGTGCAGATTACAGTTACTGCCCCAACAAAGCAGTCAACTGAACTGAAAGTGCTAAAAATAAGTTAATCAGACTCCACAGAATCAAAAGATCTTCTACTACCTTTTAAAGGCATTCTACTGGTACATTTCTCAATTTTGTGGGAAAAAAGAGCTACAGCACACAATGGCGACCTGTCTTTTCAATCTTGCGTTTGATTTCTGGAGTGGTAGATTAATCTACTTTAAAAACAAAGTCATCCCTCCCACTATGACAGCTTAACTAAATCAGGTGTAGGAGCCTCAAGGACTATAACTATTCCTGCAAACCTTGTATGCAGCTTACACAAGCACTGCATCCCATCAAACACTGCAGGCAGAGGCAGCCTTGAAACACTGTCTTTACAGAAGGGAAATATTTATCCAGCTTCTCACTGGTTTCAGAAAGGTCACCTCTCTGCAAAGATTCTCCCGTCTACTGTTAACTGGGTGCCAGGTATGTGGAAAGTCAAGATGCGGTTGACAGCAAATGCTTACAAAGCACTTGGGATCCCAATTCCACCGTTCAGAGAGCTAGTTAGGCTAAAATCTCCAAAGGTTGCTATTTAATCTTTCACAAGAGAATTGGTAGGGTGTCCTTTGAGCTCATCCCGCAGCACAATAGACTAAACTTGTTCTGCCTCAGTTAAGTGCGGTAAAGAATGAGCAATCCTTCCTTACCACCCACCCCTCCAACCCACCCAAGCTCCTTTCTCAAGGGATGCCTAAGTGATCTATTCACATGACTACGATCAACCTATATCCAAGACAGGGTCTGCTGTCACCAACCTCCAAACGTTAATATCTTACATATGTCGAAGCAACTGGACGAGCGTAGAAGGTGAAAATCATACTTTCCTTTTCAATCTCATATTGCCCTCGCTGCTTTCACCTGTATAAAAGAGCTAGCTCCACGTATTTTTTCCTCTTGCCTCCAAGCTAGCACGCAGTTGCTGGATAAACCAGCCACTGCTCCCAAAGATTTGCCCAAAGCAGCTCTGCCAGACTTACCCACTCACCTGAGGGGTGATTTTCTGTACAGCGCCATCCCCTGGGGCTGGTCACAAGGGTCGACTGAGTTGGCTCACCACGGCCCCCCCCAACCACTCCCCACCCCCGTCTTCGAAAGCCCCTTCATCCAGGAAAAGTCAGCCGCAAATTTAAGGCCCGGCCCTTTCGGATTTCAGAAAGATACCGGAGGGCTAGGGCCAAGGGACAAAGGAAAGTGAGGTCAGGGGCGGCCTTTCCAGCTCGGGATAGGCCTGGGGTCACTCACCCCCCACCCCTCACACCACCTCGGTCGTCCCGGACTACCTCAAACCTGGCCCCTTAAGTCCCGAACTAGCCGAAGCCCGGGCCCTGGGCTAGCTCGCGCCCCTTCCGCGAGGCCCCATCCCAGGCCCCCGCCGCCACCCAGAGCCCCCGCACCTTCTTGGGCGCCTTGGTGACGGTGGCCATGAAGGAGTACTTCTCAGCGTCCTCAATCTCCTTGGCCTGCTTCAGCTCCTCCCCGACCCCGGGCAGCGGCATCGCGTCAGGCATCGACATCCCCCGGCCGGCCCGGCCCGCGGCTGACCCGCCGCCCCCGCCTCTTTCCCTCACCCGCGCCCGCCCGCCCGCGCGGCACCCTCAGACACGCGTTCGCCCACCCTCCCGCAGAGCCCGCGCAGAGCTGCGTCCGATGCTAAGGTGCTGTGGCCAGCGTCTCGTCCGCTCGGCAGTCTAAACCAGCCAGACAGGGACGGCGGCTACAGGAGCACCAAGAGCAGCAGCTCCGAGGTCCGACCGGCCCGCGCCGCCACCTCCGCTGCACGCAAACACGCACGCAAACTAAGGGTAGAGGGCGGTGACGCCACGTCAAGTACTGGCAGCTTCGAGTGGGGCGGGGTCAGGGGAAGAGGCGGGGAGAAACGGCGCCCTGCCGTGACGTCGCCACGCTGGATCGGGCTACAGAAGCCACGCCTTCTTCTTCCCCGCCTCGCTGGTTCCCAGAGTGAGCTGGATACCTTCCGACGCCAGGTGGCGGCATCAGCCCTGTGAGCGGCGCGTGGTTTCCTCAAGGACGCCTCGGAACTCGGCGTGGGGGAGAAGGGGTTTCTTTGGGCTGTGGAGTTCCCCCACCAAGACCTCTGAGGGGCATAAGACTGACGTTTGGAAGCAAAAACCGGAGTCCTACGTGACACATTCTACAGCCAGTACCAGGAAATATGCGGGGACCCAGACGATCCATTCACTGCCCCAGACCCTTTGGACCAGCAGCCCCTTCCCCTTGTGCTCACCCCATAAGGGTCAGCGGAACAGACTCACAGCACGCTGGTTTCTGTGCAACCTTTTGTGACCTCCACCACCGTCTCCGCTAGGTCTTGCTTGTTTAAAAGACCTTCAGGCCGCAGAGCTAGTGTTATCTGGCCATTGGGATGGGGTTAATGGGTAGGGAGTGCGGAGAAGGAGGGGGAATTGGGGGTGGTAGAGAGAAGTCCTGCCCTGAATGGGTTTCCTGCTCTCCCCCAAGCATGGACTCTGCCAGCTCCCGGTGGCACCTGGGGCATTCTCTTACTGGTCCCTACAATGTGCTCTAGGTTAAGGGCCTGGATAGTAGAGGTATTTGTGATACATTTTATGTTTTGCAAGACAGTCCAGCTGCAGAGGCAAAGCCTATTTGGAACCTAATGCCAGCTGAGGTAGCATGTCCTTTGAGATTTAAAGGACACTGGCTGAGTGCCATGTCCTGTGGAAAGTCCAGTGCCCTTCCCGGGATTTCTGTGAATTACTGGGTCTGTGTGTGGGGTTGGGGGAATGACTTAGATTTTCATGGTTATCTCTGGCTCTAGATTTCTGCCTCATCTGAAGTTTTATTCACTGTTCTGGTGGTGGTGGTTGTTTCTTTAGTTCTGCTGTCAATTCAAATATGGAACGCAGCCCCTTCTTTCAACCCCCACGCCTATTCCAAAACAACGGCAAAAATAATGCTGTAACATGTAGCAGAACTTTTAATGAAGGTTTGTGGGCCACAGGGGAGAGATTACATCACACAGCAAACAATTTAAAATCACATTTCTGAAATGTTCTGCAAACTTATTTTGGCTATCTTGTCACCTGGGGTTTCTCATGGGCCACACCACCCCACAAAGTTCCCCTAGCCCAGTGCTGTCTAATGTGGCTTTCTCCATTACTCCCTTTCAGTTTTATTTTATTTAAATTCAATTAATTAGCATATAGTGTATTATCCATTTCAGAAGTAGAGATCAATAATTTATCAATCCATATAACACCCAGTGCATGTTACACCATGTGTCCTCCTTAATACCTGGTCACCCAGTTACCCCATCCATTACTCTCTTTCTATCCTTCCACCTCCCTCTCTCTTCCTTGATTGACCCTGAGAAGCCAGATTCCTCTCTACCTTGATGAGTAATTCAGGTCCTCCCAGTACCCTTGTCTCAAATTCCTCATGCCCAACCAAGCCCACCTTCTTATACCCAGAAGCCCATCAGGTCTTTGACAGGCTCAACTCTTTCAAGAAAGAAGCTGTGGTTTGAAATGACATCTTTTCCACTGGTTTGTATTCAAGATTGGGGAGAGTATGAAATACATGCCTCTGGGGCCCTAGAGTCTTAGTCAGAGAAGCCCATGTTCCAACCACCCCACCCCAGGGGGCCGTCTTAATCGGGCTACGAAAGTGCCCGAAAGGCTGCATGCTTCCGCAGGTCCTCATCTTAACTGTTAGAATTCTCTCATCTGCCCACTCTTTCAAGCCCCCAACTTCCCTCTGGCGGTATTCCTTTATCAGAAGGGACAGAGAGCAAGGGGACCAGAATAGCAGATTCGTCCACAAGGGGGCCAGACTGGTACCTTCCTCTTTATCTCTCATCTAGAGCCAGGAGCCTTACTTGCACACCCTGGAGTCTTTGGACCTACAGCCTAAAGTCGCTTGTTTCCTGTGGGTTTGCCCACACTGTTGTCAGAGTCCAGGGATCAGAGGTGCCTGCTCAGAGAACAGAGGCAGAGCCAGTTGGAACAGAGGTGAAAACGCCACATCCCTATAATAGGAAAACATGTGACTTAGGATAGCTTATTAAAACAACAACTACAACAACAAAAACCAAAAACAAAAAAACAAAAAAAAAAGAAAGAAAGAAAAGAAAAGAAAAAAAAAAAGAAAAACAAAAAAGCATAGATGTGTCTGTCCTTTGGATCTGATTTTTAAAACCCATTGTCTGAGAACTTTGTCTCTGCAAGCCCAAGTTCTGCCATGGATGTTAGCAATCAGACGGAGACTCTTGGAAATGTAAGATCCCGTCTCTCAGACTCCCCCTGAATCAAAGTAACAGGTTTTCCCTAACCCTTTGCTCACAGAACTGGCCTCCGCTGCTGCTGAAGATGTTGAAGACAGAGCTGTACCTTTGCGCCTTGAACCAGGACGGAGACCGGCAGGCCTGACTCTGCCTGCCTGAGTGCCTGGCCAAAGGGGAGGCTGGGGAGGCCAACCAAGGGGATCTGGGTGCCTAGACTGTAAGGCAGGAGGGACAGTACTCCCTGCCCTGGAAAAGGCAGCAGGCCTATGTGGTTCATGTCGGGCTGGAGCCCAGGACCTTCCTGGAAATCAGCCTGCTGCTAACGACGTGGTGGGCTGGTATTGTCCCCACCATGTGCAGGCTGGAGCCCGAAGAACTCGCCCAGCCTGGGAGTGTAATGACCTAATATGGGTGAGAACTATGGCACGCCGCCCCTCTCCCTCCTAGGTGGCCCCACTTGGCCCCGCTAAGGTGGTTGCCGCTAATGGATTACAAGAAATGACCTGTCCTCAGTCATCCTACCCCGAAGAGCATAATCTTAACAGATGAGAACAACTACCAGGGGCCCACGTTTGAGGGCCCCCCCAAAACAGGTGCCTCTGTTGTGTGTGGTGAATGGAAGATACCAACGAGCCTCAGGGTCAGAAGTGACCCTGTTCTAGAAAGGGGTAGCCTGAGGGTAGAGATGAACTGGGAGATGCCATCACCAGAAATGTGCCTGCCCTGGAGTATCACACCTGGACTTGGTCTTGTTAATCAAATTCTCTTCTTCCTACCCCCAAACTTACCTTCCACATTCATTCTTTTTTTTTTTTTTTTTTTTTTAAATTCATAACATTTACATCGAATGCTGGAGATGTGCTAGGAGCACCACTAGACATTGAAGCTACAGAGACAAAAGTAGTACTGATCTCTACTGGGGGACAGAGGGTGGGGGATTCAGGGGTGGGGAGAGGGTGGGGAAAGGTTTCGTAAGAGGCAGCGGCTCCTTGAGCAGTCCCTTAGCCTATAAGCAGCTGGGCCTGGTAGGGAAGGGATAGCATGAGAAAAGGCAGGGCAATGAAATAACGTGATGTATTACAGGTACTGTCAATAATGCGGTGCAGGTGGGGCCTGGGGTGCAAAATGGAGCAGAGTGAGAGCGGAAGGTGGAGCCAGATCCTTCAGATCCTGGCAAGCCGTGGGTGGGTGGGTGGTGGTGACATCCACCAGGATGGGGAACATGGGAGGAGAAGCAAATCTGGGCGGAGGGGCTGCTGAGATAAGAAGTCAGCTTCAGACCTGTCTGAGTTTGGTATGTCTGCAGAGCGCACTGTCCCCGAGTCCTGGGAGAGCCTAGGTTGGTGCCTTTCATATCTGCTGGCTTCTAGCCTGCTGGCTTCTAGCAGGGTTGGCACCTCACAGAGCAAGGCTGACCTCCCCCTGGAGGCCTTTGGGCGTCCTTTTAGCTCTCTGAAATGAAAGGTGCAGAAAAATTGCAAGAGAGCTTGGATGACCACAGAAGCAAGGGAGCAAGGCTCAGTGGCTCTACGTTCGTCCGATGGATCATATCCCGTCTTCCTTCTGTCCCAGGGCCTCCCTGTTGCACAACTCCGGGAGGCAGCATGAACATTGATGTGAAAAGGGCTCCTGAAGCAAGACTCCAGATTGCTGATCTGACGTCTTGGCCCTGAGGGACCCCAGAGGCGAGGCTCCGAGCTCCACCTCTGCTTCTTGGGACACTGGCTTCGCAGGCCACTTCCACTTATACAACCCATGTCCAGTATCCCCCGCCTCCCACTCTGTAACTCTAGACCTTTCCTTCCTTCTTCTTCTCCTCCTCCTCCTTCTTCTTCTTCTTCTCCTTCTCCTTCTTCTTCTTCCTTTTTTTTTTTTTTTAAAGATTATTTATTTATTTGATGGAGAGAGACACAGTGAGAGAAGGAACACAGGAGGGGGAGTGGGAGAGGGAGAAGGAGGAAGCCTAATGCGAGGCTCGATCCCAGGACCCTGGGATAATGATGTGAGCCAAAGGCAGATGCTTAACGACTGAACCACCCAGGTGCCCCCCTCTAACCCTGCGAAGATAAAAATCTCTTCCCATCTCTCTAACTTCGCTTCTGGTTCTTGGCCATTTGCAGAAGCTGAGATTTACATACCTGTGATCCATAGGTGCGTGTCGCTTTGTGTTCTGCTTTGATCAGATTACAATATTTCGAAAACACATTACCACATACAGAGATTGCTTACATGCTTGTCCTTGTCAGTGTTTCCCAAGCACTCCTTTGTCTTGCCGTAAAAGTTGGCTTTGTCGCGCTCCCAGGGCTAGGCCCTGGTTTCCAGCTTACTGCCATCTGAATAAAGTGTCTGTCAGAGTGGCTAGGCTTTCAAACAAAACAGACAAGTTTGGGTCACAGCACCCAGGTCCTGCCAGAGAGAAGGAGCAAAAATGTAAACTGAAAGGCCAATTGTCCTGGCCATAAATAGAAACTTGGGGGAAGGCAACTTTCAGACATAGGGGATGGGAGGCCCAACGCTCGCAACTTGTAATGGCTGACACACAGAGGGGGACTGCGTGGCGTGGAGGGAAGCCGGGCATCTGGACAGATGGCGAGGTGGCCTCTCCAGTCTTGACTTTGCTACCAACTTGGCTGCTGGAATCCTTGGCCTTTCTGGGCCTCCATTTCTTCATGCAAAACAAGGGGATAGCTCTCCATCTGGGGACCCAATCTCATAAAATAATAAATATCCAAGAGCTTTGAGTAAGTTACAAGTATTGTGCAAATGTAAGTTACCAAAATGTGGCTCCAGCTGAAAATCGGGAGGGGAAGGTGTTATTGGCAAGAATTAGGAATTCTCTCGGTGCACCGCTTCCCAGAATGAGGAGCGGCCACAGCAACCTGCTTGTCAGTGCTGGTGCTGAGTCCTTGTTTACACAGGGATCATACTTCCTTGAGAAGGGAGGATGGAGCCGTCCCAGCCAGGAGCCGCTGCCACCTCCCCGGCCCAGCCTGGCCTGGGTCTGGCTACTGTGTATCCAGCAGCCCCTCCAGACTTCCTCAAATGCTTTCTTCTGGGTTGGACCAGAGAGTCTGATGTGACTTTCTTCAGTTTTTGTTTTCCAAAGCTGCAGCCCATAAAGCTAAGGCTGAGCAAGCCTCCAGTCATTGTAAACAATGTTCAAGGAATCTGTTTTGCTGGTTCTTTGTGCTACTTTGTGTACTTTCTTGTGCCTGTGAGTGTGTAATTATGAAACTGGCCGTAGGCATCAGCCTGTGTCCAGGTCTCTGCCAGTCTGTTATTTATTAAGTCCAGGCTTTTTGTCAGGGGTTGGGCTGGATGCCAGGGAGCCTGCAGTCACCAAGACAGACAGTTCCTGGCCTCATGGGGCTTAGAGTCATTAGTGGAACTTGGTCACAAAATCTGTCCCCCCGCCAACAATATCTTTTCAGAGTGGGGCCCTCCTCCTTCCTCTATCCATGTACCTCACCATGCAAAGTCCTTCTGAGAAGTAAACTGCATTTACCATGCCAGACCTCAGGGTAGGGAGGAGCATGGCCATTCATCTCCAGAGTCTGCATCGACATACCCACCCTTGGCTTTATCCTGAGTCTCAGAAGTTTCTAGAATGTCTCTCCCTGGCAGATATCCTGTCCCAAGACAATGGAGAGTGGGCTGGTTGGGCGGAGGCACTGGTTTCCTAGGATCAGGGACTGCATTGCCTTTCTCTGCCTCTCACCAGCATTGGCTCCCCACCTGCCGCCAGCCACCTGCCCCTAGGGCTGAAAATGGTCTTGGATTTGGGAGAGACAAGCAGATGGCCAGGTTGATGAGATATGCTGTTGGGGACTCAGAGAGGGATTTGCCTTGGCTGGAAGAGCACTGGGACAGGATGCAGTAGGAAAGCCAGAAGCTTCTTGAAGTCTCTGGTGGCTGGGATCCTACCCCCTTTGCCCCAGAGGTCCTGCCCCAAGGTTGGTTTGTTGGAGCTGGAGGAGTATGGTCAGCGGTCGGTGTGGAGGCTGCTGCTGGGTGGGAGCCTGCCTTCTTCACCCTCTCTGGTGTGCAGGGCGGGCCCCATTGCATCACCCTTGGAGCCTCTGCTCCTGGCTTTGCAGCCAGCTGGGCCCCTGGAGGAGGGACTCTCCCTGTTTTTCAACAAACTATTAACCATTTCACCCTCCCAGGCCTTCCTATAGCTGACCTAGATTTGCAGCGCTGCCCCTGACACCCACCTGTCTTGCTCCTGCAAACCTGCTTTCTGTTCCATGGTGCGCAGGAGTTCTGCCTAGGTGTCCATCTGAGGGCTGAAGGCTGGCTCCACTTTAGGCATGGCAAGCCCGGGCTCTTCCCCAGGAGAAGAGTTAACTTCCCTCGTCCCCACCCTCAGCCTCTGTCCCATACTGCAGCAGTGAGGAAAGTCTCCTCGGCCTCTCCCATGAGCTCATGCCACTTCCACACTCCAAACAGAGCCTGGACAAAGGGTCAACACAACGTTTTCGACCCAAAGCCACAGTGGGACCCAAGTGGAGACCAGGAGCTTGGACATTACCCTCTCCCACAGCCCCTCCAACAATTGCCAGCAGACCTGCTTGGGCCCTGGCCCACGCTTCCCCAACTCCAGGGACCCAGGGAAGGGGTGGGCAGGGCTAGGACCCTAGGGGGCCCACAGGAGTCGGATGGAAGTCTCTAGTACACAGTGTTTCCCTGTGCCCTGCTTGGGTGGCAGGGAGAGATGGGAGGCAGAGAGGCTCTTCCAGGCGGTGAAGCCCAGGCCACATTCCCACTCAGGCCTTTTATCTCGCAGCCCCAGCATTCCCCTCATCACCCCACCCATTCCAGCGCCTGAAATAGCCTGAAACTTGAGCCAAGCCTAGGCCCAGGTCCCAATTTTAGTTCCACAAACATCTGGCTGCGCCTTAACGTGTAGCATCCTGGGCTGGGTCCTGTGGGGGCCACGGAGAGGAGTGAGGCCCAGCCCCTGCCCTCAGGGAGCTTGCAAAATGTACCCTAATGACTGTGATCACAGGCATAAGATTCCACAGGAAGAAGAAAGAAGGAGGGTTTCCTAGGGTGAGTGGGCTAGTGCAGAGTCTTTTTTGTTGAGTTTCAAAGGGCTAGTGGGATTTCCACAGGCAGGAGTGAGGGCCACTCATTCTAGGGGAACAGCAAGAGCAAGACCACAGACGTGTAAAACTCGAAGAGTTTATTCTGGAACATGGTCCATAATCTAGTTTGACTGGAGCACGTGGGAGGATACAGAGCTGCTTACGGTATCCATGAATATGTCATTTACTTTACTGTGAGTTGTCTCGACTTCCTACAGCCTGATGGTTCCAAGAGGGAAGGACTTACAGGACTACAGAAGTTTACAGACCAGAAAATGGAGACACAGAGAGCTCAAGAAACTTGCTCAGTGTTATAAAGCACAGTAGCGACAGAGTGAGGACTGGAGTCAGGTTCCCCTACTCTGGTCCATCTCTGCCCAGTTTGGTCTCTTAATCCAATGGAGCTGGCCAGCCCAGCAGACCTTGCCCCACTTTCCAAGCCAAGAGATGTTTGAAATCAACAGCCAGCAATCAATGATGAACACAGATTTTGCCACGCAAATGTTCCTCATATTGTCATTCATAAGTCAGAAAAGGAATAACTCCATGACACTTGATGGGGAAGAAATGCCAGTATTTTTATTTTGTCATGTTTATTTAAATATGACCATAAGCCCCATCCACAGTTGGTAAGAAGTTTAAAATCATCATTAGGTCCTCATCCCCTGGCCTAGTGGATTAAATACAAAAGCAAAACCAAAACCCCACAAAAAACCAAAAATCCCCAAACAAGCAAACAAAGGGCTTGATCTTATAAAAGTGAGGCAGCTGGTCCTTATTCAGGGGAAATGGCCACAGTAACATCTGCTCCTTGTACTACATGCTGAACGCTGGTCCTTCCCATCTGTGAGTATTGTTTCCTCCTCATAGCTGTCCCATACCGGGTTCTGCCACCCCGTGGGGCGGGGGAGGTGTTGGTGGGAGCGAGGTCAGGGGATGTGTGTTCCAGCTGGATCTCAACATCTGCCTCTTGTGGCCACTTGCGATCCTGCACCTTCTTCTCAGGTACTGGAAGTCACTGCCCCACAGGTAAGGCTCAGGTTCCCCGCCTTGGAAAACCAGCTCTAATCCCCTTTGACCTCCAGGACTGGAAGCTCTCCCCACTCTCCTGGGAGGATGTGGGGAAAATACTTCACATTCTTTCCTGAAGAGTCCACAGCCAAGAAAACCACATATAGCTGATTTCTCAATCACGTTATTCCACCACATTAAATGTTCAATTAATCATCCTCTCTCACGTCCAATAGCAAAAGAAAAATATAGCCACAGGCCACCAAAACTGTGGTCAAGGCCATATCATGCAAGAATGCTTAATGACCTGGAAAGAGGCTCATGATAAAAATACTAGATGAAAAAGGCAGCTCTTTAAAACGGCATTACAGCACTGTGTACGGAAAGACTCCGTTTTCTACCTATGAATGGGGAAAACTCAGCTCCTGCCCCCCGTGTGTCTCTTCTGTGTGTCTTCACTACTTTTAGACAGAACACCTCACTTCTGGTCTCCCAATGTGAAGAAGTTTTCCCCCAGAACAAGCAATTCTCTGCGACACCAGCTGAGTTCCCACAATTCAACTGCTTTCCTACGTCATCTATCAGAGACAGAGTCAGATGCCATAGGTGCCGGGCTCAGTCCCACAACACGGACACCCTCAACCCCAGTCCCACTTCAGACACCAGTTGCACGCTCAGGCTGCCACTCGTGTTTCTGAGCAGCCAGCTGTAGATCAGATGCCAATGACCCCTCCTTGGGTTTGATTACTTTGCCAGAGCTGCTCACGGAACTCAGGACTTAAATTTGCCAGTTTCTTATACAAAGGATATGATAAGGGATGAACACCCAGATGGGAGAGATGCCGAGGGACGCAGAGCAACCACTTTCTCCACACCTCCATATGGTCCTCAACCTGAAAGCTTTCTGAGCCCGTACCTGTGAGATTTTGATGGACTTAGTATCACGCAGGCATGATCGATCATTAACTCCATTTTCAGCCATTCCTTCTCGAAGAGTCTGAAAATTCTGAGCTTCAAATCATGGCTTCCTCTTGCCAGTGACCAGCCCCCACCAGAAGCCCACCAATAGTCACCTCACTGGAATGAGAGATGCCCCTGGGGCTCTTATCAGATGGGAAATCACAATGGTTTAAGAGCCAGGAATGGGGGACACAGACCAATACATATTTTCCATTATCTCCCAAGTACGAACCGACTTTCTGATAAATGTAAAATCACTTATTTATACAAAGCAAAAAGAACTGAAAAGATAAACACCAAAATGCTATTTCTCTCTGAGAAATAGAACTCGTCATTTCTATTTTCTCATTTGTACATATTTTCATTTTCTAAAAATGTGATAGTAAGTGCATATTACCTTTGGTGAGCGATCTGAACAAAAATGTAATTTTAGGGTACCTGGGTGGCTCAGTGGGTTAGGGCCTCTGCCTTCGGCTCAGGTCATGATCCTGGAGTCCTGGGATCAAGCCCTGCATCAGGCTCTCTGCTCAGCAGGGAGCCTGCTTCCTCCTCTCTCTCTCTGCCTGCCTCTCTGTCTACTTGTGATCTGTCAAATAAATAAAATCTTTAAAAAATGTAATTTTAAATTATAAAAGTAATGTATACTTGTGAAAACAAATCTAAGCCAACAGATGTATTGTGCAACAAAAGCAAAAATCTTCTTTCCCTGGGCACGCACATATTCCAGGCTTAGAGTGGGGAACCTCACTTCCACAGAATATTTTTCGTATTTTCATAGGTGGGATTTTTTATTACATAAATAAGGCTATTCATATTACTGTATAGCCCCTCATGTAGACAGTTACCTAGTAAAATAGAGATTACAAGGAGACCTACCTTGCTGAGGATTTTGTCATAATGAGTTCATACATGTAAAAGGCTTTGAGCTTTGCTTGCTGCATAAAAAGCATTACCTGAATTTTAACCATTTTAATGTATTTGTTGTTTAATTTCCCACCCTATTTTATGGACATCCCTCCACATAAACTTAATATTTCAGAAAACACTTAGAATGGTGCTTTTCCCAAATTAAACAAAACGTTGGCATGTGGGTGGCTCAGTCAGTGAAGCATCAGCTTTTGGCTCAGGTTGTGATCCCAGGGTCCTTGGATGGAGCCCCACATTGGGCTCCCTGCTCAGCAGGGAGTTTGCTTCTCCCTCTCCCTTTGCCACCCCCACCCCCAGCCCCCACAGCTTGCACTCTTATTCCTCTCTCTGTTTCTCTCTCAAATAAATAAAATTTAAAATATTAAATTAAATGGAAAAAAAAGACAAGTAAATAGCTGATTTCTCATCTGCTCTGTTCATCACTTGGCAAGGGGCTGCAAAATGGAACGTTCCCCCTTTATCTGCTTTCACACTGATGACCTGGCTGGCCTTGACCTGAATGATCATGAACCCCAGATGGGCAATCTAGTCAGCCAAATGCATGCTACCTAGAGGCTTGGGGTTATTTGAACGATTTGTCCCTTTCTGGAGAAAAGGAAGCAGAAATACCCTAAGCCCTCTGGAAATCAGTATACAGATCTTCCACTTATGATGGGGTCACATCTCAATAAACCTGTAGTAAGTTGTTTACGTTGAAAATGCTTTTAAGACAATTAAACCACTGAATATCATAGCATAGTGGAGTCTCCCTTAAACGTGCTCAGAACACTTACATTAGCCTGAAGTTGGGCAAAATCATCTAACATAAGCCTATTTCATTGTAAAGTGTCAAATATCTCACGTAATTCATTGAATATGGGTACAGAATGGTTGTATGTGTATGGGTTGTTTACCCTTCCTGATCACATGGCTGGCCAAGAGCCGTGGCTGGATCCCAAGGCCCAGCATCTGGAGGGTGTCTAGATAGCCCCAGAAAAGACCAAAACTCAAAATTCAAAGTACGGTTTCTATTGAGTGTATTTGCTTTTGCACCATGGTAAAGCTGAAAGGTTGTTAAGTGGAACCGTACAATCAGGGAGTGTGTAGCTGTGAATCGCCCAGAGGCCTGGGCTTACCTGGCCGGGAGATTTTGTGCAGTTCCAGGGGTGACTGCAAAACAGAAGAGGAAGAGAGATCAGGTTGACAAGGCAGCTGTGGGAAATTGTAAAAACATTCGTTATATCAATCATTGAAGACATGTCAGCAGAGAAGACTAGTTTTAGTAATTGGCAAGGAGATATTGAGATTACAGAAGTCAGTTATCACTGTAGCCAACATGACTACCATCTGTATTTTGGATCCAGGAGCAAAACATACAAGAAATTATATCCAATTCACAGCATGGCAAATGGCATTGGTTCAGAATCCAGGAACTGTGTTTCATAGGATGTTTGTAGAATCCTCATCATTTCTTAGGTTCAGTCTTTTTTAAAATAAAGGGTTGGTCTATTAATGGAATAGCATTTTACCCAAACCAGAAAAAGACATCACAAGAACAGAAAATTAAAAACAAATAATTCTCATGAACATAGATACAAATCCTCAGCAGGGTATTAGAAAATCAAATCCAACAATACAATAAAAAGGGAATAATACACCAGGCCCAAATGGGGTTTATCCAAGAAGTGCAAGGAATTGTTCCTTATTGGAAAGCTAATCAATGTAATTCCCACATTTACCATTTAAAGAAAAAAAAAATGATTACAGCTATTGATGCATTAAAAAAAACCTGGCAAAATTCACATCTATTTCTGATTTTAGAAAAAAGAAATAAAAGTCATATGGATTGGAAAGAAGAAATAAAACTGTCTCGGTTTTCATATAACCCCATAGAATTCATATACACACACGAAACATCACCTAGCACTGAGTTTAGCAAGATTGCAAAAGGTAAGATCCATATAAATCAATCAAAATCAATCCATACAAATCAATCAAAATCAATCCCATATCTATATACTAACAATAAAAATTGGAAACTAAATTCAAAAAACCAATATCACTGCAATAGCTAAGAAAATCAAATATTTAGATACAAACCCTCTAAAACATATACAGGATCTATATGCTTAAAAGTATAAAAGACTAATGAAAGAAACCAAAGAGAACCTAAAAAAATAGAAAGTCATGCCATGTTCAGGAACTGGAAGACTTAATAGGGTATAGATTTGATTCTCTCCAACTTGATCAATAAATTTTAACTCAGTTCCTATCAAAGCCTCAGAAGATTTTTAGTAGATATAGACAAGCAGTTTCTTAAAAATTGTACAGAAAGACAAAGGAACTAAGACAATTTTGCAGAAGAAGAACAAAGCTGGGAGAATCACACAACCTGATTTTAAGACTTACTGCAAAGCTATATAATCAAAATAGGAAAGACACATGTCAGTGAAACGAGATAGAGAATCCAGAAACAGATATATACAAATATGGTTAATTGATGTCTCAAGCACATAGGCAATCCAGCATAGAAAAGGAAAAAAAAAAAAATTTTTTTTTTTTTACCAACAAATTGGGCTGAAACAATTGGAGAGTCATAAGCAGAAAAACAAACCTCAAACCACGTACAAAGATTAACTCAGAATGGATGTTTAATTCCTGTAATTTCCAACGTAAAACATCAGATTATAAAATGTTCAGAAGAGGGGTGCCTGGGGGCCTCAGTCGGTTGAACATCTGCATTTGGCTGGGGTCATGATCCCACGGTCCTGGGATTGAGCCCCCCATGGGGCTCCCTGCTCAGTGGGGAGCCTGGTTCTCCCTCTCCTGCTCCCTCTGCCTGTGTTCTCTCTCTCTCTCTCTCTCTCTCCCTCTCTCTATGTCAAATAAATAAATAAATAATTTATTTATAAATTTATAAAATTTATTTATGCGTTTTATTTATTTATAATTTTATAAATTTAATATAAATATATTATAATATATATAAATATATATTTAAAATATATAGTATATATTTTAAATATATATTTATATATAAATTTATATATATTTAAAATATATAAATATATATTAAAATATATATTAAAATATATATAAATTTATAAAATTTATTTATAAATAAATAAATAAAATCTTAAAAAAAAAAACTTTCAGAAGAAAACAGGAGAATCTTCATGACCTGGGGGTTAGGCAAAGCATTCTGAGATTTGATGAGAAAAACATGATCCATAACTATATTGGACTTCATTAAAACTTTGAGGGGCTCCTGGGTGCCTCTGTCAGTTAAACAAGCACCTGCCTTCAGCTCAGGACAAGATCCCAGGGTCCTGGGATTGAGACTAGAGCCTGAGCCCCCTCTGTCAGGCTTGCTCCCTTGCTCAGTGGGAAGTCTGTTTCTCCCTCTCTCTCTGCCCCTCCCCCTGCTCAGGTGCATGCAGGCACTCCTCTCTCTCTCAAATAAATAAATAAAATCTGGGGAAAAAAACACACAAAAAACCTTAATGAGATAGCAGCATACATATTAGAATGGCTAAAATAAAACCCCTGACAGTATATACTGAGTGCTGTTGAGGATGGTGTCATACATTGGAACATCGTTCCAATACACCGATGGTAGGAATGAAAAAGGGTACAGCCGCACTGGGAAACAATTGGATAAATTCTTATAAAATGAAACATAAATTACCTTATGACCCAGTAGTTGTGCTCATGGGTAGTTACACTAGAGAAATGAAAGTTTATGTTTGCATAAAAACCCGTTCAAGAATATTCATAGCAGCTCATTCATAACTGCCAAACCCTAAATAGTCCAAATGTCCTTCAATAAGTGAATGGATACAAAAACCAACTGTGGTTTGTCTATACAATGGATTAAAAAGTAATAAACTATTTCTATATAAAACAACTTTGGTGACCTCCGAAGGTATTAAGCTGAGTGAGAGAAGCTACTCTCACTCTCGTTTGGTTAGTATTGGCATGGTATATCTTTCCCCGTTCCTTTACCTGTAATCATATTTATTCATATATATGACCTTTATTATATTTAAAACGGGTTTCATTTAATTGGGTCTTGTTTTTCTGATCCACTCTGACATTTCTGTCTTCTCAATGGCATGATAGATTTTTGTCATTTAATGTGATTATGGCTATAGTTGTTTTAGGGTCTACCATATTTGTTGCTATTTTCCACTCATTACCCTTGTTCTTTGTCCCTACTTTTGTCTTCCACTCTTTCTGGCTTTTGAAGTTTTAACTGAGTTCCGTTTTCTTTCTTTCCTCAGTCTGTCAATTTTTCTTCCTTTTTATTTATTTATTTATTTTTACAGATTTTATTTATTTATTTGACAGACAGAGATCACAAGTAGGCAGAGAGGCAGGCAGCGAGAGAGGGGGGAAGCAGGCTCCCCGCTGAGCAGAGAGCCTGATTCGGGGTTCAGTCCCAGGACCCTGGGATCATGACCTGAGCTGAAGGCAGAGGCTCAACCTACTGAGCCACCCAGGCGCCCCAGTTCTTCCTTTTTAAACTTTTTATAGCGATTCCCCTAGAGTTTGCAGTATACATTTACAACCAACCCAAGTCCATTATCAGATAATGCTGTACCACTTCATGGGTAGTGTGAGTGCCAACAAAATGTTCCAAATTCCCCCCTCCAAACAATAATCTGTTGGATTAGTTCAGAATAAGAAAAGTAAAAGTTTTTTTGTTTTTGTTTTTTTGCTTTCACCTACTCTAATACTTTTCCTCTTTTTTCCCCCCTTTTTTAATGTAAATCTGAGTTTCTGACCTATATCATATCCTTGTCTCTGAAGGACTTCTAACATTTCTTGCAAGTCAGGACCTCCTGACAACCAGTTCCCTCAATTTTTGTTTGTCTGCGAAAGTCTTATTTCTCTTTAACTTTTGGAAGATCATTTCACAGAGCCCAGAGTTCTATGTTGTGGGTTTTTTTTCCCCCTCACTCTTACCATTTGAAATATTTCACTCTGTTCTCTTGCTTGCACGATTTCTGAGAAGCCAAATTCATTCTTATCTTTCCTCCTCTTTGGGTAGGGTGTTTTTTCATTCCCTTCTGGCTTTTATCAAGATTTTTTTCTTTAATTTTAAGCAGTTTCAATATGATATGGTTAGGTGTAATTTTTTTTTTTTGTTTGTTTATTTTTTGCATTTATTCTGCCCAGTGTTCTCTGAGCTTTCTGAATGTGTACTTTGGTGTCTGACATGAATTTGGAGGACATTCTTAGTCATAATTGCTCCAAATATCGCCCCCCCCCCCCCCCCCCCGCTCCGCCCGCTCTTTCTCTTTTTCTTCTTGTGGTAGCTCCATTATGCAAATGTTACCCCTTCTCTAGCTGTCCCCTAGTTCTTGGCTGTTCTGTTCCTTTTTTTCTTCTTCACTCTTTTTCCCTTTGAATTTTAGTTTTGGAAATTTCTATTGACTTATCCTCAAGCTTGAGAGTTTTTCCTCAGCTGTCTCCTGTCTACTAATGAGCCCATCAAAGGCATTCTTTATTTCGGTTACAGTGTTGTTGCTGTTTTTAATCTCTAGCATTTCTCTTTGATTCTTTCTAAGACTTTCCATCTCTCTGTTTACATTACCATCAGTTTCTGCATGTTGGCTCCTTTTTCCACTGGAGCCATTAGCATATTAATTGTAGTTGTTTTGAATTCCCAGGCTGATAACAGGACACCCCTGCCGTATCTGAGTCTGGTTCTGATGCTTGCTCTCCCTCTTCAAACTACGGTTTTTGCCTTTTAGTATGCCTTGCAGAGTTTTTGTTTGTTTGTTTGTTTTGGTTGTTGAAAGCCTAACCTGATGTACTGAGTAAAAGGAACTGTGGAAAACAGGCTTTTAGTGGTGTGGTGGTCACGTGTTGTAGGAGAGGAAGCATTCTGTAGCCTGATGATTAGGTCTCAGTCTTTTAGTGAGGCTGTGCTCCTGGGCTATGGACTTCCCACAGGGTTCCCCATTCTTTCTCCCTTAAGGTGGAATAAGGGCTGGAATTGGGTATTTCCCTTTCCCCTGTCAAGGATTAAGCTCTGGGAAAACCCCAATAGGTTAGGCGGTGGTAAAATAGTTTCTCCTGGGAGCAGGCCTTTGTTAAGAAGAATGGAATGCTCTGGCATATTTCAAAATGGTCACTTTTTCCCTTCCTGTGTTGGAAGGAAGCACAAGGGGATTTTTTCTCTGATAGCCTCAGCAAGAACCTGGTACAGCTTCTAGGGCTAAAACTCACAAAGCATGGGCATTCCCCATGATTGGCGGCCCCCCCCCCCACCGACCCCCGCTGGAGTTTTTAACTCTCGGACTTGTCCACACTGATTCCCCAGCAACTTGCCAGCTACAATTTAGGTTCTCCTCCCCCAGGACTGATTCCCATGGAGCTTTGTGCTATTTGAAGTTGGAGCTGTGATTCTCCGTATGTACCTGTCTCTCTCTCTCCATTCTGGGGGACAGCGGTGTGCTCTGCGACCTCAGTTTTTTGATGAATCTAAGAAGAGTTGATTTTTTTCAGTTTGTTCAGCTTTTTACTTGTTGGGTGGACAGGCTGATGATTTCCAAGGTCCTTCCACGCTGGAGTGGAAACCAGAAGTCAACTTAATGTTAGTTTAAAAAATAAGGCTCTTAAAATGGTTAAAAGGTAAATTTTATGTTAGGTGTATTTTATGGCATTGAAATTTTTTTTAAAATAACATTTAAAAAAAAGAAAAGAATGACACATTTAAAAATGAGACATGGGACGCCTGGGTGGCTCAGTTGGTTAAGCAGCTGCCTTCGGCTCAGGTCATGATCCCAGCATCCTGGGATGGAGTCCCACATCGGGCTCCTTGCTCAGCAGGGAGTCTGCTTCTCCCTCTGCCTCTGCCTGCCATTCTGTCTGCCTGTGCTCGCTCTCTCCCTCTCTCTGATAAATAAATAAAATCTTAAAAAAAAAAAATGAGACATTAGTGTAAGGAATAAGGTGGGTTTTCCAAATGCTTGCAAGATACTACTACGTGATAATGCCATCAACACATCGGACTCGTCGTGGTTTGAACTGCTTTAATTTGCTTTACTTCCCATGTTCTTAATTTTCAATTACAGGGCGACCTTTCTGTTGGTGACCCATCCTCTAAACCTTGGGCCATCTTGGACCACTCTGTCTCTCCAATAGTCATTCAGTTGCTACGTCATGTCTATTAGGTTTCCACAACTCAGTTGTACATCCATTTTCTCTTTTCCTTCCCTCTTGCCCCTCTTCTGGTTTATCACCACTGGTCCCAGTTTTGCAATTACTTTCCAACATGTCCTTCCTTAAGAATTTATTTTAGAGTCAAACCGATCTGAGTTTAAACCCTGGCACTGCTTTTAACACTTAAAAAAAAAAAAAAGATTTATTTATTTATTGAAGAGAGAGTGAGCAAGCAAGTATGGTGGAGCAAAAGGGAGGGACAGAAGCAGAGGGAAAGAGAAGTCCAAGCAAACTCCCGGATGAGCACAGAGCCCTAGGCAGGGCTCCTTTCCATGACCCTGAGATCCTGAGATCACCGCTGAGCTGAAACCAAGAGTCTGACGCTCAGGGCAGCTGGGTGGCTCAGTGGGTTGGGCCTCTCCCTTCCGGTCAGGTCATGATCTCAGAATCCTGGGAGTCCCGCATGGAGCTTTCTGCTCAGCAGGGAGCCTGCTTCTCCCCTCTCTCTGCCTGCCTCTCTGCCTACTTGTGATCTCTCTGTCAAATAAATAAATAAAATCTTAAAAAAAAAAAAAAAAGTCTGATGCTCAAGGACTGTATCTCCCTGCCCCTGCCCCACCCCAGCACCTAACACTTCTGACCTTGGGTGTAATATACTTAACCTCTTTGCCCCTCAGGCATCATCTGTAAAATTGAGGCGAGAATAATACTCAATTCCCAGGTCTATAGGGTGAAGATTGGAAAAGCCTAGGAGCCAGGCACTGGGTCTTCAACGCCTTATCTGTTACTTTCATCGAATGAGACAATGTGTATAAAGGTCTTGGCATGGTGCTGGGTACAGAGTAAGTATCCAGTCATTGCTGGCTGCTCTGTATGATTATCTTTCATCTCAGTCCATTTTAGACACTACTGTCAAATTAATTTCCCTAATGAGCACTTTCGATTACGTCCTTCTTACTCAGAATCTTTCTCTGACTCCTTCCTGCCTGTTGAAATATGTCTAAACTCTTGTGCCAAACATTCAAAGCTCTTGATCTGTTCCTTCCTACCTTTCAAATGTTCCTTCCTAAATTTCACTACTCACTGGACCCAATGCATCCCCCTGGTTTCCCCTCTCTTTAGCTTTGTTCAAACTGTTCTCTCTCCCTGGAATGCCCTCCCTCCTCCCATCTTGCTTGGTAAATATTTGCTGAGTAAATAGATAGTGTCCTTTGGAAAAGCTCCCCTAGAGAAGACCGTTCTAATCTGTGCTGTATAGCCCTCCTGTGGTGGAGACACACAGGGCAGGCTCTGTTTATTTTCAGCAGGCCTCTCTGTGGGAGAGACATATATACAAACGAAGAGGGTTTAAACAAGTCAGTCCTGTTCCACATCCCCTCAACCCCTCCTGAATCCTGACGCCACATGAAACCAATGCCGAGAGAGGGTATTGCTCAACTCTTCTTGCCCAGCTAACCTCTCCAATCAGGGCATATTTATTGAGTACCTACAAGGTGCAACTTACTGGGGACAGTGGGGGTGGGGGATCAGAGCACATTTAAGACCATCTTGCTGATGGAGAGAAGGCCGACACAAAGATGGCCGCCAGTAATTGGGAATCCAGAATCCAGTTCTAAACTCTGTGATGCCCAAGAGAAGTCTCACCAGGATGAACTTGTGCACAAGAGAAGGAGATAAAGAAGCTACAGAGAAGGAAGCTTTGTGACAACCATGACTGGGGTGGGTCTTCATGCCCCTGTGCTTGGAGAATGTATGGTATGCTAAGGCAAACAGCTGATGTGTGCCAGGGAAATGCAAACCAATGACATTTTCCATTAGAGGATGAGCCATGCCCAGGGCAGTTTCTTAAAAGGCAGATACCCTAAAACCACTGTTACCTTGCTGCTGCTAAAGGAACAGGTGCAGGTGAAGGTTTTTTTTTTCCCCCCCAAAGTCCACCTCCCCACACCCAGTGCAGTCCATTTGGTCCAGGGAAGCTCCATTGTTTAAATGCTAAGACATCATTAATGATAGCAGGAGTGATAAGCAGGGGTTCATGAAAAAAATGGGTATATAAGTTCTCTCTTTTTTAAATTGGTTTTTATTTATTTATCTGAGAAAGAGAAAGAGAGAATGAGCACAAGCAGGGGAAGAGGGAGAGGGAGATGGGGAAGCAGGCTCCCCCGTGAGCAGGGAACCCAATGCGGTGCTCCATCCCAGGACCCTGGATCATGACCTGAGTCGAAGGCAGACGCTTAACCACTGAGTCACCCAGGTGCCCCTGCGTGTATACGTTCTTGTAATTCTACATAAGTTAACTCAATATCAAAGTTCTTGGCAGGTCTGTAACCTAGGTTTTATTCCCAAAATGTTCTTAGCTCCTGGGTAACTCAGAATGGGGTAGGAGCTCAAACCTAAAGCAAAGCTTTTGAAAAGGATTTGGGTTGAACCCGGTTCAACCGTCTACTATCTCTATGACCTTGAACCTCAGAGAAGGGCTTTGTGGTTCTACTTCCTCTTTTTGACAAATGGGGTGATACCACCTAGGTTAAGGGTTGTTGTGAGGATTTAACGAAAGATTGTGTGTGGAATGCCTAACAGAATTGCTGGTTATTATCACCATAGCAGACATCTCGCCACATCTCATCTTGTCCCCAGACTCTCCCCTCCAAAGCTGCCTAAGCTACACATGTAACCGCTTCCTCCGTGCTCTCCTCACACCTCTAAGTAGCCATAGTGGTAAATAATAACAACAGCAACAAATTCTAACAGCTGTTAGAGTGGGCCTAGGACATGCCATGCCCCGAGCAGGGTAGGGGGTACTTGGCAAACCTCATCTCCAATCCTCAATATATCAAGCCTACAGAGCAAGCCCCTGAAGCTGAGAAATGAGAGGTTGACTTGTCCAAAGGAGATAGATGGGCTCAGAACTCAGGTGTTCTCTGTCCAAAGTCTATACTCGTCCCACTTGACCTTATTTTCTCTTCTGGAAAGATAATCTCCTTTCTGGACACGAAGACCAGAGATAGCGGCTAGCCCTTAGCGCCATTCAGACCTTTCCTAACAGTCTGCCTACAGACCATTCACTCATTCACTCCACAAACATTAATTGAGTGTTTACTAAGTGCTAGGGATGTAAAATTGATTAAGACCGTTCACAGATCTAAAGAGTTCACATTGTGATGGGGAAGAGGGATCCATAAAAGGAGAAGAGGGGAAGTCAGCTATTAAAGAAGAAGGCCCAGTGGACCCCCAGAGTCCAGGGGGAGGGTTCAAGGGAACAGTGATGGCATCAGGAAAACTTTCACAGGAGGTGATCTGGGTTCATTCATTATCCTGCTCTTTATCTCATTCATCCCAGAAACAAATTTTAAGCAATGACTATGGTTCGGGCTTTAGGCTAAACCCTGGGATTAAATATAGCTGGGGCTGGGTTCAGTCTACGCCCCTAAGAAATGTATGCCTAGCCAGGAGGGATGGATCATAAATCTCTGACTTCACTGAAATTGCATTGCGGGGCACAAGGAAAGAATTAATGCTCTAGGCCAAGGGTGGCTACAGAGGCCAAGTTTCTTTTAAAAGAATTGTTATTGGGTTCCCCCCCCCCTTTTTCCTGTTTGGTCTTTTGGCACTTTAAACACCTTTGAGGATATCCCACAGACCATGCCAAGTAAAAATAGCACATCCCAAACTACATTTATGTTTTACTACATTCTCCAGGGGAAGAAGCCATAATTCAAAGTTCCATTAACGTCGTTTAACCGAGATGTTGTTAGTTATAGAGATAGCACCCATTTTGATGTATCATAGTTCAAATTATTACATGCAATATCACAAAATGCAGTATTAGGTATGTTAAAAAATAACATAATAAAACAATAACTGGGGGCACCTGGGTGGCTCAGTGGGTTAAGCCTCTGCCTTCGGCTCGGGTCATGATCTCAGGGCCCTGGGATAGAACCCCGCGTCGGGCCCTTTGCTCAGCGGGGAGCCTGCTTCTCCCTCTCTCTGCCTGCCTCTCTGCCTACTTGTGATCTCTGTCTGTCAAATAAATAAATAAAATCCTAAAAAAAAAAAACCAAAACTGCCTGCTCTTTGCCCATGGTTGCCCTCTCTGGAGTGGACCATGGTGGGGTACAAAGTAGAGGTCCGTTAACTGTGTGACTCTCATCTCCTAAATCATTCCTTCCACCTAGTGAGTCTCAGACCCTGTAGGCAAAAGCAGGTTCAATAAAAAGTCTTCCAAAGTAAGGAAATGCAATAGATGATAAAGCTGTCCTTTTATATCACGGTCAACTGTATGGCCATTTAGAACAAAAATAAACTTGGAGCCATACTATATGCCTTTATACTAAAATAAAATCAAGACGAATCTGAGATATCTAAACTTTGAAAAATGAAATTCTAAAAGTGCCAGAAGAAAACATGGGAAGGTTTTTTTTTTTTTTAACTTTCATAATCTTAAAGTAGGAGAGGGTTGAAGCCATAAGAGAAAGTATTGATAAATTCAGACACATAAAAATAAAACTTCTCTGCATAGCAAAAAAATCACCATAAATAGTCAAAATCAAATAACAAACTGGGCAGGAGGGAGTATCCGAAACTTAGAATATGGCACAAAGGATAGCATATATAATAATATATCATACCATTTATATTAATATATATTTATTTATATTAATATTGTTTATATGTAATAGATTATATATACAATAAAATATAATGTCCTTATCATATAAATATAAAATTATCCTGTTTCATATTGCAGGTAGATCTAATCAATTAGAGGGGAAATATATATCTATAAAATTTATAATTTTGTATAGTAAACATATTAAATTTTCTCCAGAATTGCTAGGATCTCCTTGGGGCTCTCCAGGACCTCAGCTGCTTGCTCAGTGGAGTCCCTTGGCCACTGTCTTCATTATCTTGTCCCCAACACACTGCCTGGTTTGTCCTCCAACAACATGAAACCTGGGCAAGGGCCACAATTGCATTAGTGCCCAGATCTGGGAGATATGCCTCTCCCCTCTTCTGGACTCAGAAAAACACCATGCCGCAGGACACCCTGTGGGGTAAACATTACCTCTGAGAGATGGCAGATGGGAGGGAACTGACGGAGGATATCCCATTCTCCCCATTCTCATCAGGCCTGGCCCCTGATATTCACACAACCGAGTGATGGTCTGTTTCTTTGTGAAGCTGTGAGCAGCTTGGTAATGGCCCACCTGGTATTTGCTTTCCCTACTCTCTGGCCTCATTCCCATTTCTCCCTTCATTCTTGCTGTCCTGGGATTGCACTCCCCCAATAAAGCACTTGCATGTGAGCTTTGTCTCAGCCAGTTTCCTAGGCCATCTGAGTCAAGACCACATATAAAGAGCTATTGGGAGGCAGTATGAAAAAGCCCAACAATGTTAAGGACAAATAGGCAGATAAAAATAACTAGTTCACAAAAAAGTAACTGCAAAGGCAACTATAAATAACTCTTTAAAAACCTGAAAAGACCCTCAACCCTACTCATGATAAGAGAAATACGAAGTAAAATTATAATCATCTATACTTTTTTATCTATCCTGTGGAACACTTTGATAACATAGTACGCTAGCGAGACTATGGAAATAGGTATTGCTATGACCTCTGGAGAGTAATTTAGTAATATCTTTAAAAATAAAAGAAAATTCGAAAAAATAAAAAATAAAAGAAAATTCACATACTCTGGAACCCACCAGTTTGAGCTCATTGTTGCTTTCTTTGTGAAAAGTCTGGAAATAACCTAACACCCATTCGTTAGAAACTTGTTCAGCATATTATGGTATAACCATAAAGGGACAGTTATACAGCTATTAAAAAGAAGAAAGAGGAGGTTTTTTTTTTTTAATGTACTGATATGTAAAGATCTTCACCTCATATTAAGTAAAAATATCTGCAAAAAGCTACCCAAGAAGGTTGCCTCTGTTAGGGCCACTAACAAAAGGGCCACTTTGCACCTTTTGAATTTTTCTTTTTTTTTTTCTTTTAATATTTTATTTATTTATTTGACAGACAGAGATCACAAGTAGACAGAGAGGCAGGCAGAGAGAGAGAGAGAGAGAGAGAGAGGAGGAAGCAGGCTCCCCGCCAAACAGAGAGCCCGACGTGGGGCTCGATCCCAGAACCCTGGGACCATGACCCGAGCCCAAGGCAGAGGCTTTAACCCACTGAACCATCCAGGCACCCCTGTACCTTTTGAATTTTTAAAGCACATGGATCTTTCCTTGCCGAATTTATTGTTTATTGCATAGGTAAGCCATATCCATTTAAAGGGCACAATGTAATAAGTTTTGAAAATTGTATACACTTGTGAAACCACCATCCCAAGCTGGATACAGAACATTTAGGTCATCTCCCACGGATTCCTTATGCCCTTTGCTGTCTCTCTCTCTCCACCCTGGTCCCTTGCAACCCCTGACCAGCCTTCTGTCACTAGAGGCTGGTCTGCATTTTATATAAGGGGAATCGAGCCGTATCTCTTTCATATCTGGCTCTCGCACACCATAGGATGGCTTAGAGATTTATTCACGTTATTTTGTGTATTTAAGAGCTTGTTCCCAAATAGTATTTTGTTGTATGGTTGTACCATATTTTGTTTATCCAGCCACCGTTGGTGAACATTTGGGTTGTTTGCAGATTTGGGTTACGCGAATAAGACTGCCGTGAACCTTTACCTGTACATCCTTGGGTGAAAATATGTTTTCTTTTCTTTTGAATAAATACCTCAGAGTGGAAAGGTTAGATTGTACGTGTGTATATGTCAATTTCATAAGAAATGCCGGTTTTCCAAAGAGATTGGACCCTTCTCCATTTCCACTATCAGGGCATGAATTCCAACTGCTCCACATCCTTGCCAGTATTTGGCATCTTTGGTCTTTTAAATGTTATGATGTATGTATAATGGTATTACCTATTTTACTTAATTTAAAACATTGTTTTATTAGAGAGAGAGAGAGGGAGGGGCAAAGGGAGAAGGAGAGAGAGTCCTAAGTAGGCTCCAAGCCCAGTGCAGAACCCGATGTGGGGCTCGATCTCACGACCCTGAGATCGTGACCTGAGCCAAAATCAAGAAAGAGTCAGACGCTAAACTGAATGAGCCAACCAGGTGTTCCTTACCTATTTTAAAAGATACACTTAAGATTAAAATAAACAGATAGATAACAGCTTATAGCCTCTACCTTCAAGTCTATAAATAATGAGATAAGAAAGGCAGGTGTTGAAATTTTGAGAAGGGAGGTGTATTAGTTTTCTATTGCTGTGTAACCAATTACCACAATATACTGGCTTAAAAACAACCTACATTTATTATTTCACAGTCTCTCTGGGTCAGGAGTCCAAGCATGGCTTTGCTGGGCCTTCTGCTTAGGGTCACACAAGGCTACAATCAAGGTTTTGGCTGGGGCTACATTCTTTTATGGAGCTTGGAGTCCTCTTCAGACATGGCTGTTGGCAGAATTCAGTTCCACTGATTGTAGGACTGAGCTCCCTGGTTTCTTGCTGGCTGTCATCTGGGGCCTGCTCTCAGCATCCAGAAGTCACCCACATTTCTTGGCATGTGGCCCTCTCCTAGGCTTCCACAACATGGCGGCATACCTTGAAGGCCAGTAGGAAACACTTTCTCTCTCCAGTCCTCTAATAAGACAGTCTTATCAAACCTACCATAATCACAGAAGTATCACTACCACTACCTTTGCCACACACATTCTGCCCACACTCAAGGGAGAGGCTTACACAGAGACAGGATGCATAGGGGGACATCTACGTCTGTTTGACATATGTGTCAGACTTAGGCAGTGGTTCTCCGATTTGAGTGAGCATGAGAACCCCCAGAGGGGCCCATTCAGTTAAGATGAAGTTAAGATTCCTGGGCTATATCCGCAGGGTTTCTGCCTCTATCAGTCTGAGCTGGGGCCTAGGAATGTGTTTGTTTGTTTTTTAAAGATTTTATTTATTTATTTGAGAGAGAGTATGAGAGGGGGAAGGTCAGAGGGAGAAGCAGAGCTCTGCACTGAGCAGGGAGCCTGATGTGGGACTCGATCCTGGGATTCCAGGATCATGACCAGAGCCGAAAGCCATCACTTAACCAACTGAGCCACCCAGGCGCCCAGGAATGCGTTTTCTTAGTGAGCAGTTAAGGTCTCAGGTATGTTTTAAGTGTGTGGTCCCCAGGCCACACCTACAGAAACGCCGTCATGGAGGTTAGTTCACGGCTTTCGAGGTGGCACACTTGAATCTGAGCCTCCCCTTTGCCCATAAGCCAGTGACATTGGCCAATTCCATCTTTCCTTCTTGAAGACTGAAGGAGAGGCTGGGTACGACTTACCAGCAGAGCCCTACAGAGGCAAAGAACACCGCCAGGGACAAAGAAGACCAGGAAGTAGAGAAACCCTGAAGACAAAATAGTCTATAATGACATTGCGAAAAGGCAAGGCTAACAAATCAAAGTAAAACCCACTGGCAATATAAGGAAGTTTTCTTTATGGTTCTATCACTTACTAGATGTAAAACATTGACACATCGCTTAACTTCCTTGGGCCTCAATGTCTGCAAAATGAGGATTATAATACCTGCTTCCCAGATCTATTACCACATGTCAGTGAGACACTGCTGGGGGAAAAAGCAAAAAACAAAAAACAAAAAAACCTGCTTTCCAATATCTGCCAAATCCTACCCGAAAAACCTAGAATCTCAAAAAGGATTCCAGACTGTCAAAATACTACCACAAATGTTGATGCTTCTGTTTCTCCACAGAGACAAGTAAAAGAAAATAGGCAAGTAAAAATAAGAAGAAATAATGATAAATGTAAAGGGCAAGAAAAGATCATACAAGTATATAATTTCTATTACATGTCAAGGGGATAAACCTCCCTATGAGGAGAAAATAAATTTAAAGTCTGGGTTATAAAATAAATACAACTATTCCTTACCTATAAGAAAACTAATTAAAACCAAAAGACTTGGGGCACCTGGGTGGTTCAGTGGGTTAAAGCCTCTGCCTTTGGCTCAGGTCATGATCCCTGGGTCCTGGGATGGAGCCCCCAATCGGGCTCTCTCTCTGCTCAGGAGGGAGCCTGCTTCCCTTCCTCTCTCTCTCTGCCTGCCTCTCTGCCTACTTGTGATCTGTCTGTCAAATAAATAAATAAAATCTTAAAAAAAAAGTCTTTTCAAAAAGAAGACCAAAATGATGGGCGTATTCTGACTATGTAAAAAACAGAATGTCAAATAAAGTAGATTTTACAATCACAAACATTAAAGGTGACAACATACATCAAACAATAAATGCCTAACAATTCTCAAGTTTTGGGTCCTAAATAATACAGTAGAGACATGAGCCAAAAGCTGGTAAAAATTAAAGAGAAGGAAAGAAAAATATAGTTGCGTCTGGATTCCTTGGCACTACATTAGTTAATTTCCATTGTATTTATATATTTATTTTTAATTTCCATTTTAGAAAGAGAAAATGTAGCAAATTAAATCAGAAGTGAAAAAGAAACTATTTTTTTAAGTATGTACTCGTCTATCTAGCAGTTGAAAAGAGAGTCAATAAAGTTTAATATTTATTCCTCATTGAAGCTTTGAAATAAGATGTGGAGATTTTTATTCTTTGAGGAGAAGAACCATGTACTCTTTCTTAAGGGTCAATGTCACACTTACTAGCGACTGAGGATGGTTCCTCCCGTTGAAAGCAGTAGCAGAAGTGTCACCCAGTGCTGTTCTTTCAACATGGTATTGGAATTGCTGGAAATAGCTATTTGCGCAGGACATAAAAATATAGAGATTAAAAAAAAATAGTACTTTTTGTAGTTGACATGATTATATACCTGAAAGTTCCAAGAAAAGCAATGCCTAAATTGCTAGAAATAATAAATGAATCCAGCAAAGATGTAGCCAAAAGAAACCCATACAGAACAATTTTATTTCTAGCTGTTAGTGAAATACAGCCATGTATTAATAAAAAGATAAAATAAAGAAGAGAGAAAGATTCCATTTATAACCACAAACCAAAAATAAATTTGGTTGAGGGTTTTCTTTGAGCCACAATATATATTCCAAGATGATTATTAAACCATAACAGGAAAAGGAAAGGAGGATGTGAACAAATGGAGAGATATACTGGATCATTACTGAAAAACAAAATCTAATAAATGTGACAGTGTTTTCAAAGTTGATAGATTTAATGCAATATTAGCTTAAGGCTTTATAAAATACTTATAGAAGCTGAATAATTGATGTCCATCTTAGAGAACAGTGGGAAAAAACAAGGACTCTCTCACAGGATTGAAAATGCATTGTAAAAAGCACATTTATCAAAATGAGGTCCCCAAAGAGTTAAAAAAAAAAAAAAAATCAGTGGAACACCTCCGCAAGGTATAGCATCTTAAGCTTAAAGCAGAACCAGTTCAAAACCAGTTCAAAATTCCCACTGTTCTTTCTTCAGTCTGTTTCCATCTCAGTATAGGCAAAACCACCCTTCCAGGAGTGCCTGGGTGGCTCAGTGGGTTAAAGCCTCTGCCTTTGGCTCAGGTCAGGTTCTCAGGGTCCTGGGATCGAGTCCCGCATCGGGCTCTCTGCTCAGCAGGGAGTCTGATTCCCGTTCTCTCACTGCCTGCCCCTCTGCCTACTTGTGATCTCTGTTTGTCAAGTAAGTAAATAAAATCTTTAAAAAACAAACAAATAAACCCACCCTTCCAATGGTCTGGCCAAAATAAGTGAAGTCATCTTTGACCTTCTTTATTTCAAGTCAAAAATAAATCCAGAACCCACCAGTTCTCACTGGCCCACCACCTGTGCCCCTGAAGGAGGCCCCCCAGCCTTCTGTCCTTACCGTAGCTTGGAGCCTCCTCACAGACCCACTGGCTTCCCTTCTCTCTTGTGGGCTTTCTAGCACCCCAGCCAGAGCACGTCAGGAACTTGATGTTCCTTTACAACTGTTGCTCTCTTCTTGCACCTGCTTTCCCCCAGATATGTGTGTGTGTGTTAAAGATTTATTTATGTACCTGAGAGAGAGAGTTCGAGCCAGCACGTCCATGCATGGGGAAGGGGCAGAGGGAGAGAATCTCCAAGCACACTCCACACTCAGCATGGAGCCTAAGTAGGGCATCGATCCCATCACGCTGAGGTCATGATCTGAGCAGAAACCAAAGTCGCTCAATGGACTGAGCCACACAGGTGGTACCTACTCCTTGCCCCCATATATGCATGCTTGTTCCTCCCCTTCCTTCTTGTCTTTGCTCAAATGTCATCTTCTCAGTGAGGTCGTTAAGTTCCCCTTTGGAAATTTCAACCCCATGCCAGTCTCCTTAACATTTTTCCTACCTTACTTGTTATTTATTTATCCATCTATCGTGTATTTATTTAAAGATTTTATTTATTTATTTGACAAAGATCACAAGTAGGCAGAGAGGCAGGCAGAAAGAGAGGGGGAAGCAGGCTCCCCGCTGAGCAGAGAGCCCAGACATGGGGCTCGATCCCAGGACCCCGGGCTGATGACCTGAGCCGAAAGCAGCTGCTTAACTGACTGAGCCACATAGGAGCCTATCATGCATTTTTTTTTTTTTTTTTTAGAAATTAGGTTTTTTTTTTTAAAAGATTTTATTTATTTATTTGACAGAGAGAGATCACAAGCAGGCAGAGAGAGAGAGGATGAGGCAGGCTCCCCGCTGAGCAGAGAGCTGGATGTGGGGCTCAATCCCAGGACCCCGAGATCACGACCTGAGCCGAAGGCAGCGGCTTAACCACTGAGCCACCCAGGCGCCCCCTATCATGCATTTTTAAAGAATTTATTTCCCTCCTTCCTAATCCTTCACCAGAATGTTGGCTCCATGAGGGTAGAAATGCTTGTTTTGTTCTTAGCACCTAGAACAGTGCCTGGCACATTGTAGGTGCTCAAACAAAATTTTTTTTTTTGTTGAGTG
Organism: Mustela erminea; assembly: GCF_009829155.1. Lineage (NCBI taxonomy): Eukaryota > Metazoa > Chordata > Mammalia > Carnivora > Mustelidae > Mustela > Mustela erminea. The sequence continues at coordinate 15,753,862 of NC_045623.1, forward strand.
AATGAAACAAAACAAATTCCTGTGGATCAGATGTCCTACTTTATATACTTAATTTAAAACAAATGAGAAACAATACAACAATGTAGAAAGAATTCATTGCTCACTAATTGTTCAGGCAATGGGATAATAGAAAGGACGTTCATTACTTTATGCCATGTGTTACTTTAGAGAAATACTTTATATCACATTGAATAACAAATTTCAGAGTAAAATGTGCACTAGTATTTTTAAGAATAAGGAAAAATCTTGTGTTTGAAGGAGTGATAAAGGTCAGACTACTGAAGAGATGACAAATATTGAGGACGAGATAGAGAAATAGGAATATATAGACATAATTCTTAAAAAACAAAGATTATTTAAAAACTTATGGTAGACACGGGCTATAGAAAAAATAGATGTGAAAATATAATTATTGGAAGCTTATCCCAAAACAGGAAAGAATGGATGCATATATAGTTCTGTCTGGATTCCAGTTTGTAAGTTTCCAGAGACGAGTAGTTTATTAACAAATAAAAAGGAAGAAAAACATCACATAGAAAATATACGGCCTTGAAAGCAATAAAGAAAAACATATCTAAACAACTTTAAGATAATATTCTGGAACTATTAAGCTTGTAAAAACAAATAAAAATGATAAATCTCGTGTTAACAGGACTACAAGGCCCTATGTACCTACATGTTGCTGGTGATGTTATGTTCGGGTAATTCCTTAAACAATCAAATGATATGTACCAAAAGCTATAAAAATTTTCATACTGTCTGGTCATATCTCCCGGACTATTTATTCCATTTTCGGAAGCTGACCCACCAGGAAGTAAATGAAACACCGAGGCTCTTGTCATTATTATGCCCTTGGAGTGACCTGCCGACGTGAGTGAAGTGCCTGGAAGCTGGGGTTGGTTGGAGAATCAGGCCGGGCTAGATCGTGTGACAGCATCGGGAATTTATAGCCCAGAGTTACTAAACCAAGTGAGATTTTACTCAGACTCATTTTTTGGTTTTTTACTTTAATTTGGAAGGAGGAAGAAGGAAGGCTTTCAAGGCATTCACACTGGAGATGCTGGGCTGCCTTGGCCAGGTTGCACGTTCCAGAACCTTGGGGCCAGATAGGCCGCTGGGCAGCTCACTTCCTCACCCCTAGGAGTCAGCCTCTGGGCCCTGGCTGCAGGCTCTTCTGCTTGAATTTCTTCCTGGGACAGAGGGCTGGTCCCGAATATGGTCCAAATGGGATCACTGGGAAGGAGACACAATGCCTCACAGACTCTGCTGTGGGGAAGACAGATCCAGGAACACACCCAGGAATTTAGGAAGTGGATAGTGTTTTGTTTGGTTTTTTTTCCTTCTTCTTCTAGTGAGAGCCTGCCCATTGGTTGAGCATGGGTAGTGTCAAAATTAAATCCTGATGCTCCTGCATTTTCCCTGGGAACAATGACAAATTTGGCTGCTGCTTGGGGCAGTGGATGGGCAGAAGAAGGGAGAGACTGAGTGAAGGGGTCTGGAGGGGAGGGAGAAATGTCTCCAGGGCATTTTTTTAAAGGAAGCTTTGCTATGTACTGCGCTGTGTGACCTCCTCCTCTCTGTCCCCAAGAGAATTTTGCTAAAGACTGACTCATCTTTTAAGGCTTTTTGAAGTCAGATTTAGATTTCTTCGGAATGTTGTCCTGTGATGATCTGAGGGCAGAAGCAATCCCCAGATATGGGATTATTTATTCACAGAAGCATTTATGAAGTCTGTATGGGATATGAGGCACTGTACTAGGAGCTGTAAATATGGAGGTAAGCGGGGTACAGTCCTCGCTCTCAAGTCGCTCCCGGTACCCTAGAGAGACAGGCATATATAAAATTAAAAGGTGAATGGTGAGTATTAAATAATGATAAAAGTGGCAGCCTGAATAATACTTCCTAACAACACATGAATGGTCTTCCCTGAGGATATTACCTGATCCAGGTGAACCTAAATGGAATCATGGGTGTCCTTACAAGAAAGAAGCAGGTGGAAATGTGACCCCAAAAGAGAAGAGGGCCATGTGAGGGGAGAAGCAGAGGCCGAGGGATGTGCTTTGAATGCGGGGTGACAGGGCTAGGAATGTGGGGGACCTCTGGAAACTGAAGAAAGCCAGGAAAAAGATTCTCCCTTCAAAGGCTCCAGAAGGAAGCAGCCCCAATCAAGACAACTGAATTTTAGGCCATTGAAACTGGAAACTGATTCCTGACTAATGTTTTCCAAAACTGTACGAAGATTAGTTTGTGCTGTTCTAAGCCACTGAGTTTGTGGTAATCTGGTACAACAGCAATGGGAAATGGACACACCAGGGTTCAGGGCAGTAAGGAGCACAGAACAGAACGGGTGCTGCATCATGCTGTCGACACAGTGCATACAGGTGTCCGAAGGGAATTCCAAGAGGAAAGGTATTGGCCACAGATGCTTCTGAGTGGAGAAGGACCATTCAGCCAGCACTCTGAGATGTGGAGAAATGAAGGAATCAGCCTAGGCCTATACAGGCGTATTCCCCAAGTACACATTTATTATCTGCTCCGAGCTAGGTCTTGTGTTGAGTTCAATGGGGATCTGAGGATGCATATAGCAGAGTTCTTGTCCTCAAGGAGTTTCCGGTCCAGCAGAGGAAAACCTGGCACGAAAGCCCTGGCGTGTCCTTACCGTGGACCAGTTCCCTCAAGTCTCTGGGTTCGGTTCTTTCTGGGTAAATCATAAAAAGAGCTACTTCACCAGATGTTGTGAGGACCAAGTAATAAAATAGGGGTAAAGCTGTTTTGTAACCTATGAATCATATTCCAGGGCTGAATACCAGGCTCTCCATTACCCTTCTGGGTCTGCAGATCTCCCTGCTTCCACCACCTTCGCCTTAGAGAGGCTCCCAGCTCCTCCATAAGGCCTTCAGAGTTGAATCCTGGCTGGGGGACAGCAATCAGGGCTCACCTCACGATCAGAGCCGTCTAAACCACAGGCGCAGACTTAAGCACTGGGTTTCAGTCACTTTTTTTTTCTTCCTTTTAAAAAATACTGCTCAGGTGAAATCTCTCTCTTTTTTTTTTTTTTTTTTTTTTTAAATGAGGAAGTTGCTCATTGTCAAATATGTGAAAGGATGAAGAGAATCGTTTCTGGGAAAGATGATCTGTAACTGTAAGCCAGAAAGTCAAATGCTGTGTCAAGTATGCTGTTTGGCTCTCTGCTGATATTCCCTATCAGATGATATCGTGCTGAAAAATTGGTGATGAATGTTTGCAGTGGAACAAAAGTCCCAGTTCAGGGTTTGGCTCCTGGTGAAAACTAAAGAGGGAAATCATCAGTTTAGAAGTTGCATGTGTCGTCACTTCCTGTTTGGTTCCTTTCGGCTCCACAGAGGCCAACCGAGTGTCTCCTCTGTCCGGCCATGTGCTGGGCGAAGGGCAGGCTCTGGGGGTGGAGTTCACACCTGGTGAGGCTATGGATCAGGTGTGATTCCTCTGCCTCAGTGTTTGGACTTTTAACTCAAAGGGTTATAATTTTTCCGGGAAGATTCTAGAGCTCATTTCAGATCTTGCTCCCTCTGTGTAGCTTCACTGATCCTTAGCTGAAACTCTGTCTCTCTGTGTCTCTTTTTCTCTGCCTCTGTCTCTTTATGTCTCTCTCTCTGTCTCTCCCTCCCTTCCCCATCCCCTTTTCTCCAAGGATGGCCTTTACTCTGCATCTCCCAGGACACTTCATAGTTCAAATATTTTCCTCCACAATCCCTACGTTAGAATGTGCTAGAAATGCAAATATTTTGACAACCAAGCAACAGCTTCTGAAATACTTTTGTATCCCCCAAATAATAAAAACAGCAAACACTGGCATAGTGCTATTTCCCAGGACAGTTTAGAGATAGGTACTATAATCATCCCTACTTTACAGATGAGGAAACTGGGCTATTCTCTGACCAGGTCTCCTTGGTCAGATCTTGTGGACCAATTTCCAGCTCAGAAAATGTGGTCTCCACAGTCACGCATCCTGTCTCTTCCTTTCTCCCTGGCCTTGTCCGAAAGTTTTGCACGTCTGTGTCATCATGGACACACGTGCCGTTATGGTCTCATCCCTTTGAACGCTCCTCCTTGCCTATCTTGTACATAGCAGATGCTCAGTAAATAATTGTGGATTAGGTGAATTGGCTCAGAAAAATACAGAAGCTAGAAGAATAAAAGAAAATCTGTAAAAATTGTAATGATGTGGGAGGCATTTCACGATTATAATATTAAGTATAAAATTGCTCTAAAACTGAATATAGGGGTGCCTGGGTGGCTCAGTGGGTTAAAGCCTCTGCCTTTAGCTCAGGCCATGATCCCAGGGTCCTGGGATAAAGCCCCGCATCGGACTCTCTGTTCAGCAGGGAGCCTGCTTCCTCCTCCCGCTCTGCCTGCCTCTCTGCCTACTTGTGATCTCTGCCTGTCAAGTAAATAAATAAAATCTTAAAAAAATAAAAAAATAAAAAGCACATAATTCTTATTAAAAAAACTGAATATACATCATGATATTAACCATATAAAAATATAAACATTGTACTTTATTTTGAACTGGAAGGAAATACAAAAGAATGTTGACAGTAGTTGTCACAGAATGGTGCAGCTAAGAGTAAATTTTTATTTTCTTATGTATGCTTTTTGTCTTTTCCCATTTATGCATCATTGGCTTATGGGAACTTCATAAACAAAAAAATGAAAGTTTGCAAATATATCATCCACTTAGAGGAGAGCAAGAACAACATGACTGGAAGCTTGCCCCGGTGATCTGTGGTCTCCCTGGGGGGTTGAGTGGAATTTAGGTTGTGGTATGGATTTCACAGCCTCTGTTTGTGTGTGTGTGTGTGTGTGTGTGACATCTGTGTTACAATCTGATGGTATACACGGGAGAACATAGTGTAAATGATTACTTATGAATGAGAAAGTGAAAGATTTCTCCCTTTAATATAGATCAAATGGCCCATGGGCTTTGGAGGAAACTGGTCCTAGAAGAGAGTAGATTGCCAACTTTGTTCAGGGACTTGATGTGGGTTAATCTCAACAGGAAGGAGAAGGTAGAAATCGTAGGTGGAATTCTCATTTCTTGCTCTATCTGGGTCAACCCTGCAGCCTGGTCCTGCCGTCCTGGCCGAGGGCCGCTCAGGCTCACCTTTGGTGGTGGGCTACTGCATTGGTCCAGCTCAGTTAGCCTTTCTGATATGTTCTCTACTCTTTTCTAGGCCTGTGCACATCAGCAGACTGTGCTGTGACCAAAATGACCATTCAGAGACATCAAACAACCTGTCACCAACCAGCAACTGACCAGTAATTTGCTCAATTGGTCAAACTGCCTTTATTTGTTTAGGTTTCGGCTCAGAAGGTAACATTTTGTGGCGGGAAGGATGGCTTCAGGAAGATCATGACTTCGCACATGGAAGTAGAAGTTTCACAAAATATTTTGAATCATTTTTTCCAATTATAAAAGCAATATGAACATTTTATTAAAAATTAGAAAATGCAGAAAAAAGAGAGAAAAGAAATCCCCCATAATCCTAACTTTAGTGATAACCTCTATTAACATAACTGTTCTTGTAATTAGTGGTTCCTCCTAACCTTTTCCCTCTGTATAGATACATCACGTACTGTATGTATATTTTATTCCTGCTTCTTTCCCTTAAAATAATATTATAAGCTTTCCCCGTATCTCTCAATATTTTGAAAACTTTGATTGCAAAGGACTGCATAAAATTCCACGGTAACAATGAACCATCAGTATGTAACCATTCTGGTTTCAGGCATTGAAACTGTTTCTGTGTTTTAAAAATAAAAATGTTGTGATGCCTGGGTGCCTCAGTCGGTTAAGCATCTGCCCTCGGCTCAGGTCATGATCCCAGGGTCCAAGGATGGAGCCCCAAGTTGGGCTCTCTGCTTGGCAGGAAGCCTGCTTCTCCCTCTCCCATCTCAGCTCCCTCCTTGCATTCCCTCTCTCACTGTGTCTCTCTCTGTTAAATAAATAAAATCTTAAAAAAAAAAAGAAGAAAAGAAAAAAGAATAAAATAAAAATTAAAAATGTCATTAAAAAAAAAAAGAGACAATCAGCCCTGGGTATCTCCTGACCAAAGTACACACCAGCACCTCTAATATATAAGAAACAAGTGACAGAGAAACACATTAGTGACACTCACAACGCATTCAGAAAAATCTGGATTCCAGGAAATTATAGGACAAATGAACCAGATTTTTAGGGACTGAAACTGCCAGAGTGGGGGTGGGGGAAGAAATGAGCAAAGGGAAATCTAGGACAGAAAGAGGCTTCAGAGGAATGTCAGTCACTCGCAGTGTATGAATGACATTTGGGTTCACATGCAAACAAACTCCGAAAAAATTTTATGAGACTGAAAATTGAAACACCAACTTAGATATTTGATAATATTAAGGAATTATTAATTTTTCAGAGGTGATAAGAAGTTTTTGTGGTTATGTTTTAAAAACCAATCCTTACCTTTTAAAGACGCATGCTAAGTGTTTTACATTTGAAAGGATGTATTTGGGATTTGCTTTAAAATAATGGGAAGGGGGCAGAAGATGGTGAGTGGGGGTAGAGGTGGGTCCAGATTTGCCATAGTTGTTGAAGCTGAATGATGGGTGTGTGAAGATTCGTTTTACTGTCTCTTCACTTTAGCGTATGTTTGATATTTTCTAGAATTAAAAGTTAGAAAGGAGAACCAAGGAAAAGGAAGCCAGCATCTCTGAAGGCCAAGTGCTGAGCTGAGCTCTGGAGGAAACTGCCCTGTGCTTGAATGAGACAGACTTCATTTAGTCCTACCTTTTACACACTGGCTGTGTGTCCCTGGACTTTTACTTAACCTCTCTGAGCCCCAGAGCCATCACTTATAAAACTGATGTTATAAAGTCTGCCTCATAAGATTGTCGTGAGGAGGAAACATGATCTTATCTGAGAAAGTGCTTGGAAACCTAAGTAACATTTGAGTATTTTATCTCAAGCGATGAGTAGAGCATAAGGTCCAGGAGAATCTGCCCCTTTACCCTCCTCAGGGAGTTAAGGCTCCTCAGTTTTTCATTGACAGCTGAGAGTGAGCCTTTCATAGAAAAACACTCAGGTACACCATTTTAATTCCCTTGTTATTTCTTTTATTATACACTTTTGAATAATTTTCTTTTTGTTTATTGGGGGAGTTGAATTATTTTGTTTTGTTTGGTTGTGTGTGTGTGTGTGTGTTTTGAATTGTTTTCTTGGTGGTTATCCTAAGGATTACCATCAGCATTTTAGAAAAATCTGGCTTAGATTACACAAACTTAATTTTTAAAATATTTGTGATGTTTACTTCTTCTCAAGCATTGTGACATGAACAGTGAATTGAATACACTATTTATATTAAAATGTTGTTCTGAAAATTTTCAAAAATCTGCAACAGCATAGATTAGATGAAAACCAACTCCCACGCAGCTGTCATCTTACCTTGAAAATGGTCAATTCATAAATGATTTGGGTTCTGTTCCCATGGAATGAACCTGCAGACTGAGACTGCAGAGTGGGTTTTTAAAATGATTTCATGGGGTGCCTGGGTGGCTCAGTGGATTAAGCCTCTGCCTTCCGCTCAGGTGATGATCCCAGGGTCCTGGGATCAAGCCCCGCATCAGGCTCTCTGCTCAGCATGGAGCCTGCTTCTTCCCACCCCGCCTGCCTCTCTGCCTACTTGTGATCTCTCTCTCTCTGTGTCAAATAAATAAATAAAATATTTTAAAAAAATGATTTCATTTATTTATTTGTTTTTTCGTTTGTTTGTTTATTGAGAGAGCAGTTGTGGGGGAGAGGCAGAGGGAGTGGGGAGAATTTCAAGTAGACTTTGTGCTGAGCACAGATGGCCATGACTCCCTGCTAAATCAGGACTTGATCCAAGAACTCCGAGATCATGACCTGAGTGCAGTCAAACGCTTGACTGACTGAGTCACCAAGAACCCCATCCTTTCCTTCTTGGACTCCTATTATGCATCTGTTGGTGTGGCTTGTTCTTCTATCTGTCTCTGAGGCTTCATTGGTTTTCCTTCTTTCTGTTATTCAGGCAGGATTATCTCAGTGGATTTATCTTCGAATTCACTGATTCTTCCTCTGGATGTCCAAGCCTACTGTTGAGTACCTCTGGTGAAATTCTCCTTTTAGTTATTGTACTTTTCAGCTCCAGAACTTCTATTTTGATCCTTTTTTGTAATTTCCATATCTCATTGACATTCTCTCTTTGTGAGATATTACTCACGTAATTTACTTTAGTTCTTTTTTTTTTTTTAGTAATTTATTTTTAAATAAATGCCCAACATGGGGCTCGAACTCATAACCCCGAGACCAAGAGCTGCATACTCCACCCATGGAGCCAGCCAGGCACCCCTTCCTTTAGTTCTTTAGACCTGGTTTCCTGTAGTCTTTGAACACACAATACTAGATTTAATACCTTAGCCTAGTAAGTCCAATGTCTGTGTGTCCTCAGGGACAATTTCTATCGAATGCTTTTCCCCCCTCATGTATGAATCAACTTTCTTGCATCTTTATGCATCTTGTAATTTGCTGCTGTTGTTGTTAGAACCAGATTTGCAAAAGTATATAATGTAACAATTCTGGAAATCAGATTTCTACTCCCTCCCCAGGGTTTGTTGTTGTCGCTGCTATAGTAAAATACACAGATTCATAACACAGGCCTTGGGCCAAATTCTCTTCAAGACTAAAGCTGTTCTTTGGGAGACTAGAGACAACTTCTCACGTGTAGGCATGGAGGTCGTATGAGGAAAACCAACGTGGATTGGGTGTCCACAGGGCACTCTAATAATGACGCCTCTTTGAGGTTCCCGCAAACCTCAAAAGCAGAGGGAGGGTTATGGCCTCAGCCTTTTCTCTGTCTCCTCAGAATGATGAGAGTGTGTCAGACCTACGGACGTCACAGTGATCCTGTCATCCTCTCTTGTGCGATCCCAGCCTATGACAACCTCCTCTGGAGATCTGGCTGGTTATATGGCAAGCATATTTCCAGTCTCTTCTCCCAAGAACGTCATGATCAGGCAAAATAAGAATAATGTCAAAGCCTGCTGCCAACTAAAGTGATCAGTGCCCAGATGTCACCTGGGCCAATAATTAGCCAGGGGCCTGGGAAATGCACAAAGGGTGGACAGGGAGAAAACACAAGGGTCACGAAGGATCCAGCCCAAGGAAATCAGTAGAGGGGTTGCCAGTCAAGAAGGACCTTCCTCTCCTCCCCACAAATAGGGGTGCTTGGGTGGCTCAGTTGTTAAGCATCTGCCTTTGGCTCAGGTCATGATCCCAGAATATTGGGATCGAGCCCTGCATTGGGCTCCCTGCTTGATGGGAAGCCTGCTTCTCCCTTTCCACCTCCCCTGTGCTTGTGTTCCCTCTCTCACTGTGTCTCTCTCTGTCAAATAAATAAATGAATGAAATCTTTAAAAGGGGGGGGCTTTTCCTGAGGCCCAAGTGGTGGGCACATACCTGGGAAGGACCCTCCTCTCTTCCTGGTAGATGTAGGGTTAGCAGTAGGGCCAAATATGAATCTGAGTAGAAATCTGTCATAGGTACCCCTGGCCGGTGCCAGACTAAACAATCCTTCTGAGGGGAAGAAGAAGGAGGACACTAAGGCCCTGGGGACCCTCGGTGAGAAGTGGCCGTTTATTGTGCCAGATGTAATGAGCTTATGTTAAATGCCCACTAGACTGTGATCTAACAAGGCTGACAAGACCTTGAAAACAGCCAGGTTGGGGTTCAAAGCTAGGTTCTGCCACTTACCACCTTCTGTGACCTTGGCCAAGTTCTAAGTGTCACTAGACCTTAGTTTCTACATCCGTGAAAGAGCGTGTTACCACCCACTCATGGGGCTATTGGAGGATGGAATGACGTCGCATTTTTGACAGAGTGCCTCACTCACACCAGGCAATTAGTCAAGGAAAGTTGTTCATCTTGTTGGCAGCGTTGGATCAGGAAGAGGGATAGACCAACGCCACACTGCTTGAAATCTTTCTGTGCTTTCCTCTGCCTTGATTTTCCTGCAATCCTGCACGGCACTGTACCCTCTGGTGTAAGCTCTCCCGGCATCTGTATCTTCCTACCTCTATTTCAGCCTTATGCTCACTTATTTGTGTGACTGACTAATACCTGTCTCCCTCACTGACTCCTTGGCTCACCATTCTATGCTCAGTATCTAGCAATTCATGGGGAAAGGGATGAGTGAATAAGGATAAGCCTTTGGCCTCCGCAGACCTTACTAGGTGCACATGCTGGAAGGAACCAGACAGCAGAGTGGCTGGGGGCAGGTGTCTTTGACCTCAGAACAGTGCTGGGACCTGGGAGCCCCAGCTACTGGAGCTCAGCTTGGGGCTTTCACCCAGCTCTCCTCCAGGAGTTTTTTGGACAACTGCTTGACCCAGCCTCCTCTACTTCCCCCATCTGTAACCTCTCCTGCCCCACTGCCCCCCAGTCCCAGAGCTGCATCAATATGGACTCCGGATAAGGACATGGGGGTCAACCTGCGGGCCTTCCTGTGGTCTCAGACCAGGGATGGCGCTCTATGGCAGCCATAGTCCCTGCAGGCCTCAGTGACCCTCTCTGTGGGTCAGTCACTTTGCCATGGGGCTTTTCCAGCCAACGTGGTCCACCTTATTCCCTCAGCAGTCCCAGCCTCCAGGCCAGCAGAGCCTGGTCACAGGCCCTTCCCAGAAACCGAAGTGGGAAACTAGGGGGCAAATGTGCTGCTCTGGCAGAGGGGGACTTCACTGGAGTAGGGGAAGGTGGCTCTTCTCCCTTGGCTGCCCAGCAGCTGACCTGGGCACTGCCCATTCCTCCATCACATTAGCACCTTGTTCAAGGTGTCATCAGACGCCCAGCCAGACCCCAGGCCACCACTGGTCCCTTCCTTACAGGACCAGCCTTCTACAAGAGGTTAACCTCAGGCTTCTTCCTCATCATCTCTGATTCACTTTCCTGTCTCTGGCCGGATAATGGTTTGGGGTTTGGCCAGACCCTTCTCTGGCGTACTCGAAGACAGAGTTCCTGACCCTCCCTGCTGATGGGCACCTACGGCCTCCCAGAGCCACTTTCTCCTGGGTCTCCTACCTGTCCCCTGCCTCTGGTCAGAAATCTCTGAGCTACAATGTGTCCGAAACCTCACCCAGTTGGGAAACAGCCAGCTCTGCCAGCTTCCGCTGAGACGAGTCAGGCCATGGTAGGCTCCTGGCTCCCTGGTGAGACGAGTCAGGCCATGGTAGGCTCCTGGCTCCCTGGTGGTTGGCCAGAAGGGAGCTGTGCTTAGACCGGGCCCTCAGAGACCACTTGGCAAGAATAACACCAGAACCCTCTTTATTTGGGAGCAGCCCTTTCGAGTCCATGTGGTCCCTTCTGGTGCGTCCCCTCAGACGAAGTACACCTGATTTGTATTCTGAAACCAGTTCCAAGGATGAGGAGGAAGCCCAGGTTCAGAGAGGGCACATAATTGAAAAAGTCCGCCCAGCTCAGCAGTAGGAGAGCCAAACCAGCTACCTACGTTCTCTTGCTCTGAATCCAAACTATTTTTCCATAGATAAGAAACTCCTCAAGCAGCTGCTTGCAACCTGGGAAACCCAGGAAAGTCCTGCTGAGACTCTCTGGACTTTCTTTGTGGATGTTTCCTGAGGCTTCTGAAAAGGGAGGTGAAGGGCAGCCATGTTTTTTCTTGGTTGGTTGGGTTTTTTTTGGCCAATCTATGCTTTAAAGTGTCCATTCCATCCATAGCCCAGTGATTAGTGAGGGTTCTAACCTAACCTCATCTCCATCAGAATGCCAGGAGAACCTTCCTCTGAATGTTCCTCCTCTCCTTGGCTAATGAATGAGTATAGTTATTCAATATACATTCCACGGATTAGGACCAAGTAAGGCCCTAGAAAAGGACATCTGAGAATTCTGGTCAGAATTTGCATTGTTATGCCTTGTTCACTCATTCAGTATTAACCTTTTGACACGCATTTATTGGACACTTACTGTATGCCGGGTAATCTTGGGCACTGGGATACACTGGGAAGGTTGCAGAACATTTCCTCCTACAGTTCATGGCCCAGTGGGATGGACAGACAAATTTGCAAGCTCTCAGTTGGTGGGAGCACAGAGGAGGAAAGCACTAAGCTTGGGTGGGCCTGCGGGGCCTATGACAGGGCAGAAAGGCTTCTCTGAGGAGGTGATTTTTAAGTTGGGCTTCGGAGGAAAAACTATGAGTAAGCTTCTTCAAAAATCTTTTCTGAGGGGCTTTTCATGAAAGATGGGATAAGCTTCGGGGAACGGATGAGGAATAGGATGGTAGTTGGTGGGGGGGGGGTGGTTAAGGTACACAGAGGGATGACAGAATTACCTGGACACTTAGTCCCTGGCCAAGTTTGTTTAGGGCCAGTCCTGGCCCTATAACCTTGGTCCCTTAAGTGCAAAGACCCAAAGTTTTCAGTCAGCATGCTCCAATAAGATTTCTGTGATGGTTTGAAAGATCTTCCGTGTCCTCCAACATGGTAGCCACACGTGTGGCTAGTGAGCCTTTGAAATGTTGCTAGCATGACTGAAGAACTGGATGTTTACTTTTATTTCGTTTTAATTCATTTCAAAGTAAATAAACACCATGTCAGACAGTGCACCTCTACGTGCTTCTCACCCTGGATCACATTTGAATCGCTTAAGATATCTTTCAAATTTCTGATGCTTGGTGTCTGCGTCTTTCCCGGTGAGATTCTGATTTTCTTGATCTAGGGTGGGGCTTTTTGGGGCAACAACTCAAGTGACTCTCAGGTGAGCAGGGGTTGAGAACTACCGATCTAAAATCTTGTCTGCTGCATCTCACAGGTAGGGAGGGCCTGGTTTCACAGGGCTACTTAGGGTAAGTGTCTGGGCTGTGCTGGGCCTTCAGTCACCCTGGCCTTTCCCAACACCTGTCTACCCCTCCAGGCCACAGTGCCCAGTGGGAGGATCAGGCCCTAAGACCCTTCACAAAGGATCTCAAAAGAGACCTGTTGACTCTCCCTCTGCCAGCCTCACCCACTCCCTAGCAGAGGTCACACTCATCCACCTGAGCCCTGCTAGGCCGCAGTCTCCTGCCCCTGGAGAGCAGGGGACAGCCAGGGTCGGTGTCAAGGAGCCCCGTCCTTGCAGGCCTGGGGCCCTTGGACAGAGCCCAACCAGCCATTTTCCCAGGCTGGGCGAGGCTGGGCTAGAGCAGGGGCCACGGGCCAGGCCTGAGGTTTGGCTGGTTTCTGTCTACTTTCCCATTAAACAGATATGCCAGTGAATGTGTTTGGGACAGCAATGATGCAGAAGGTTTTGGTAACAAGACTGCAGCTTGGAGAGAACCCTCTTTCCCCATGTATCCTGGAAAAAGTTTTCTGAGCTGGAGCTCACCCAGCAGCTGCTGCCCGCCCACCCCTGTTTTTGCCCCCCACGCCCCAAAAGCACTTTTCCATGACTCACACATGGCAGCTTGTGCACTTCTTTTATTATTAAATATATAAGCAGCTTCCTATTTTTTAAATAGATATTTAAATGACTTTATATAAAATAATTCACCACTTCCAAGTATAAAAACAAAATCTCACAGTGTGTGAGCCAATGTTCCCTCTCAGCTTTCTCAATGAAAGGATTCCTGTGCAGGTAGCCGGGGGTGGGGCTCCCAGAGGTCTGGGGGCCTTCCCACACCTGTGTCACCAAACGCCCACAAAGAGCTTCTGCAATGGGCTGGCTTTGCTTTCTTCACTTTTAAAATACTATACGTTTGGGATGGGAGAGGAATGCCTTTTTTCTGTGTTTGTTTGTTGGTTTTTTTTTTTTTTCCCTTTCACTTTTAAATACATATTTTCTGGCATCAAATATAGAGTCTGTGACTAGTAGGAGCCCCACAAGGCAAGTTCCCCGCTGCCCTTCCTTCAGCAGAGAGCAGCAGGGCAGGGGCGGGGAGGGGTTGCGGGCAGGAGACCCCCACTTTTGAGGGCAGGAAGAAAAGTTCATAGGCCCTTGCCCAGCGGCCAGGAAGGCCGGGATCTCTCACTGGTGGGCCCAGGACAGCAGGAGAGGAGGGGCACAGCAGCACAAAGGGACCAAGGCGGGGTGATCAATGGCCCTGACACCTCCTGCCAGCTCTCAGAGCAGTGGCCGTGGGCTGGCCCAAGAAGCTGAAGCCCTCAAGGCAGACTTGGAAGTGGATGCCTGGGCTCTTTCCCACCCCGGCTGCCTTGGTCAGAGAGATAGTGGAGGGGCGACAGCTGGGGAGATCACTGCCTACCTGGGTGGGGAAGGAGAGGGTGGGAAGAGGATGGGACCTGGGTGCCATGCTGTGAGGTCGGCACAGGCTTGCCGCTGTGATGGGGCCAGGGCCTGGTATGGGAAAGGAGACCAGGTGGCAGGGTCGGGGTGCAGACCCCCTCCCCCAACCACCTTGGCAAACCCATAACTGCGAAGACCCAGTTTCAGTGGGAGCGCCCCCTGCAGCCTTCCCCCGGGGGTGGGGGGGTCTGCCTCTGTCCTCCCTTCCACTAGTCACTTCCCTCTTGGGAATGTCAAAGTGCAAGACGCAGAAACCTGCGAACAACAACAAGGATGCAGCCTGAAGACCAGCTCCGGCTGGAGGCCCAGGCGTTTCTCCTGCCCCACCCACCCTGGGGAGTCGAAGCCTCGGTCAGCAGAAGGTCAGGGGCTTAGGGGCTCCCTCAGTCGACACACAAGGCCAGCTCGGGCACTAGGCGCAGGCTGCTGGCAGGAGGCCGGAGGGGCGGGAGGATGGACGGACGTTCGCTCACAGGGATGGACAGGGCAGGCTGTTCAGCAGGCAGGTTCAGTATTCACAGTGCAATGGCTTCCTTCAGGAGGGGAGCCTCTGCGCAGCCTCCCGGAGCTGGAGGGAAGGTGGGGCAGACGCCGGAGCTGGCTCTTCCCCTTGGCCTTGGAGCCAAGCCAGACAGGTCCTGAGGGCAGGGTTGACCTCCCCTCTCCACCTGGCAACCAGCAGAAGACACCTGGGCAAGCGGAGGGTGTAGGCACCCCCCAGGCTGTCATCACGGACCGGCAAGCCCAGAGGCCTTCTCTTCCCGGCTTTTGGGCTGCACATCTTGACGGGAAATCTAGCCGACGCTGGCCCGCCCTGCCGAGCTCATGCTTCTCTCTCCGGAGACAAGTCCCTGCTTGTCGGTGTTGGGATCCCTTGGCACCAGGCAGTCCTCTGAGCACCAAGGCTCTTCCATTCCTCAGTGCCCATCCTGCTCTCCCACGTCCTTTGGGCATCTGGGTCCCTGGCCCATCACGGTCCCTGAGGCACAGAGGGTCCTCAGCGGGGCTTCCCAGCCTTCCTCTAGTGAATGGGAGCCTCCAGGGCCCATGATAAACATTAGCAGCGTGGGGGACATCCTCCAGCCCTCTCGTAGTCAGTCCAGAGTCTGAGGGTCGAGGGCAGAGGGACCCCAGCCTCGCTGCTCTGGTCTAGTCCTGGCAGGCAGGAGCTCTTGTGGTGGGCAGGTCACATTCCCAGGAGAACAGCTGGGGGGGGAGGGGTGGTGGACACTCCCATCACATCTCTCCTGTGGAGAGACTATCCTATGTGCCCAGCTGTAGGGGAGAGAAAGAAAGACCAGTCAGCTGAGTGGGAGTGGAGGGAGGGGTCACTGAGGACATGAGTGGGGGAGGCTTAGTGTTCCTGTGGGCTCATGGCCATGCTGCAGGCAAGACTTCCATCCGTCTGCTCCCTCGCCTTCCCAGCCACCCCAGACACCGCAAGAGACCAGGCCGCTTTTCCTGGCAGTGATCCAAGCCTCTGGCCAGACTGGCCTCACCTCCTACCTCCTCCTGGGGAACTAGGGACCGCAGAGGGAGGTAATGGGGCCTGGTAGAGGCTTAAGCAGGCTGGGGGAGGGTGTTGACCACTGCTCGAGTGGCAGAGGCTAACGGGGAGGGAAGGGGCATTAGAGGACCCTTAGACCCCTTTTCAGATAAGACCATCTCACTGGCCTTGGGCCAAGGAACGAAGGGTGATTCCAGCTAACTCTAGCAAAGAGTTATACCCTACACCATTCATCACAGAGGGTCATCACACGTGTTACTCTGAACAGCAAGTCATGGGTAACGAAGAGGAAGAACCAGAGGCAGTTCCGGAACAAGGAAACTCCCATTTTGCCAGTTGGCATGCTAACCCCTAAGCCACCCAGCCTCCTTCCCAGTGGGCTGAGGGACTTGCCTCCCTGCACCATCCATGGGAGCCGGAGCCCTGCTCCCTCCGACGCCACCCCCATCGTACTCCCTTGCCCAGCATCCTCGGAACGCTTTGTTCCCAGAGCAGAAATCCCCTGGACCCTATCCAAGAGTTTGACTTTGGATCCTGTGTGGAGCTTCCCATCCTGACCATCCATAGGCCCTACTGGCAAAGTCCATGTTGGACAAGGAGGGCAGATGGGGCCACAGCTTCTGGCTCCCAGCCCATTCCCATGCTCTGGGGAGGGAAGAAGGGAGAATCATAAAATGGACATGAGCCTCCCTGGGTACAGCTGGGCCCCTGCTGGAGCTAGGAGGGAAACAGGACCAAGTGGGTGAGCTCCACTGCCCCTGTGTCCTCGTTCCTTGGAGTGGAAGGATTGGGGTCTGTGTTTTCTTTCTGAGCATCCCTCTATCAATCTCTCTGCCTGTGTTTTTTCCTGTCTCTTTGTCAGAGTGGTAGGTACCCTACGGACATGCCCTGAGTCTCCTGTGGCTCCTGGGGCCTGGGATGGACCTACTGATCCAAGCGGGGTCTGGATATGGCCCCTGCCCTGGGTTCCCTCTCCCAGTGAGATTTTGAGGGGAGAAAGGGGGAAAGCTTGTCAGGGCCTGAGAACAGGCAGGCGGGGAAAACAGAGAAGGAGTATAGAGGAGATGAGGCAGAAGGTCAAGACCAAGGGGGGAGGCTGGCAACCAGTCAGAAGGAGGTGTAGCCTTGGGCCATGAAGGCCCCAGGGTCCTTGGTCCCTCCTCTGCTTTCCCAGTCTTGAGGAGGTCTGGGCTAGTCTCATAGCCCTGCCCGTGTCCCGTCTGATCCGCTCACCCATCTTAGCCTACCCCACCAACGAGGGGGGACCCCAGGGTTCCAGATATGTTGCTTCGCGCTCTTTTCTAAATAGACTTTCCTGATTTTGAGTGCTCGATAGGTCCCTTTCACGTCGAGGAGTGGCCCAGACCTGTCACTGTACACATGGGAAGGTCCTAAGGTACTCACTTGCTTTTGGCATGTGGTATAACGAGAAGCCCAAATGGGTTACCCCAGCTGGTCAGCCAGCCGGCCAGTTAGTCAGCAAATCAGGCTATTAGCCAGCTAGCTAGCCAATCAACCAGTCAGCTCACCAATCAACAACCAGCCAGTTAAGCAG
Organism: Mustela erminea; assembly: GCF_009829155.1. Lineage (NCBI taxonomy): Eukaryota > Metazoa > Chordata > Mammalia > Carnivora > Mustelidae > Mustela > Mustela erminea. Next base: position 15,771,238 of record NC_045623.1, read on the forward strand.
TTACCAGCTAGTCAGTTGGTCAGTCAAAGTCACCTCATCAGCCGGTCAGTCAGTCTGTCAGAGTCTATTAGTTAGCTGGCTAACAGGTCACCCAGAAGACCAGTTGGTTAGAAACAACCAGCCAGGCTCAGGTGGTCAGTCAACCCTTAAGCCAACCAGGCCACATTTATTGAGTTTGTGACAAGTATGGAGAAGCCCTCTCTGTATAAGAACATGGGACAGAAGAAAATGGCAAAAAAAGTGGAAGACACAGTCCGTGCCCTCAAGGGGCTTACAGCCTCCTTAGGGATGCAGACTATACATATGCACACAGAAGAAGGTTTGAATATGTATAAAAACAACTTCCAAGTAAATGCAAATTGATATAATATGAACCAAATACAGAAGGGCTGAGGGATAGGAACTGAGGAGCAGGCAGGGGTTGGGGAAGTCAGTCTGGAAAAATGGGAGGTGGTGGGGTGGGGGGGCTGCCTGGAATTGGGGAGCCAGGGCTGAGGAAAGATAAGGATCACATCTTTATCAACAACGTGGGTGAGGACAACAGAAGGCACTCCTCAGTGTGCAGGAGACACACTTGGGAGGGCTAGGAAGACAGAATGAGGATTTAAAAACTATTTCCATGGGCTCAGGTGCTGGGCAGAAACCAACGAGGTGGTTTCAACAAGAACACACAGAAACTCCTACACCCGGGTTAAAAAAACAAATCTGTCCACGTAAGGGAAAGAAGGCCTGGCTTGACAGAGGTTTATGGGAAATGGAATTTGGGGTTTTAACAGACCACAAGCTCAACATAGGACAATAGCACGAGGTAGCTATTAAAAAACAAAGCAGAAAACCCACTAACGCAATATGAATCTGTGCAAATAGAAGAATACTGTCCAGATCAAGGAAGGTAACAGTCCCACTGTACTTGGAGCTGGTAGACAACATCTGATGCACCATGTCCAGGGCTGCAGGCCCCATTTTCAGAGGGACATTGACAAACAAGTGTGTCCAAAGGAAGGTCGCCAGGATGGTGAGGGGTCTGAAAACCACAACATATAAGGAACGTTTGAGGCACTTAGCCACACTCAGCTTAGAGAATTCTTTAAGGGGAAATGGATAACAGACTTGAGACACTGGAGGGCTCTCATGAGGGGGGAGAACCATCATGAAGAGAGCAGGGAAGCTCCCTAGAGGAAAGACCTCCTCCCAGCGCTCCTGGGAGATGAGAGGGAGCTTGCCTGGGACTGGGAGCATGGGCCCAGCAGCTGGCTGACCCCGTCGGGTGTGAAAAGGGAAGACCCCCATGGTGGGGGATGCTGGCCAAATGACCTCTAAGAGCCTTTCCAAGACTTAGGTTCTGTAGATCCATGAATCTAAAGCAGGGACATAGAAACGATCTTGGCTGGGGAGAAGGGTCAACTAGGGTACAGGCCGATAGGAAGCCAGTAAGAGGTGAAAGTTAGGGCTAGCTGCTGGAAGAGCCTGGGAGCCCAGTTGAGAATGGTGGGTTTGAAGTGGGTAGCGGTGCAAATTCCCCAGGAGGGTAAAGACTTTACACAAGATTTTGGTTGCTCTGGAATGAAGAGTGGCAGCAAGACTAAAAAGCGAATACAGAAATAATAACCCAGTACACGGGTAATAGTGCCTGGCTCAGACTGGGGGGCAGGGAGAGGGAGCGGGGAAGACCTGAGGATCCCGAAAGGAGACAGTTGGCAGGATCTGGTGATGGGTGGAAAAGGGAGTGGGAGGGGAGGAAGTTAAGTGTGGCCCAGCCTTGGGGGAGTTGGAGGTTTCCCCAAGGTCGAATGACTGGAAAGGGGCTAGCTCATTTTAAGGGGTGGAAAGAGATCCAAATCAGAGTCTTACCTTAGAGACCCCTCTACACGGGCAGTTCTACCTGTCTGTCCTCATCCTGGGTCAGGGGGCTGCAGGCAGAGCATAGGGCTGGTATAAGACTTCAGCAGAGGCTGAGGAGTGAGGGAACCCCTTACGTTTGTCCCCCAACCCTCCCATACATGTGCTCCAGCCCTCTCAGATTCAGAAGACCCAGAACTGCCTAGCCCTAAGAAGAAATCAGGAAAAATCCCAGCTATCTGGTAAAGAAGAAACGCCCTTCCTCCTCTCCGCCTCCCATCCTGCTCCACTTCCTCAGAGCAAGAGAAAGAAAATC